>NC_139031.1:67102294-67566057 GCF_964662115.1 Mustela nivalis
ACAATCCATATCTAGATAGAACCTTCTTTTTTCTTTTGACAAGTACATTTTAATGTCCAGTTCAATATTAGGAGGCTGCTTCTGTGTCCTGTTCAATAGTCCCTAATAACACTGCTTTCCTGAGGTAGACTAATAGAATTCTGTTGATTGAGACTTCCTGCACTCCACGTATGTTCTCGTGTTTCTGTCGTGTTTAGCAGTAGTTTGTTTAACCAAGTGCTTGTTCTTTTGATACAGAGATTGTGCATCAAATGCTATATACTGCTAAGGATTTGTAATAGAATAAGGCTTGGTTTTAAGGATAGCATCTATGTTTTGTGAGTGCCAGTTAAAAACAGTCACTATTATTTTCTGATAATGAAAGCAATAAATGTTCATTTAAATTTTTTTTTAAATACAGAAAAATAAGAGGAGAAAACTTCGACAATACTCATCATCTCTTTAGAGATGATGGTTATTCAATTTTTGCATATACTCTTTCTGGATCATGTATGCATATCTGTATAAAACGAAAATTCTAAAGCAGTCTTGGACTTGTAGATAGTGATTTTATACAAATAACCATTACACACATTTAATTTACGTGAATTTTACTCTGTGTGCATATGAGAGGACAACAATTTAAATAGATTTTTAAAAATTTCCCCTTCATTTTGTTCACAAGTATATGCCCCAGAATAAGCACGAGATGGGTGATAGGAACTTACTGTTTCCTTAGTCTCTGTGTCTCAATTCCTGTGTATCTTTTATGGTAAGTGCATCTTGCTATAGTAACCATGACTCCAGTGGTTAAAAATACATACTTTTTCCTATAACAGGGTCTAACCTCAGACCAGCTGCTTTGATGCTCAATCACAGACACAATGACCTATTCTAATGCTAAAAAGAAAAACTATGATGCAGTTATGGTATTTGCTCTCCAACCTGGAGATTTTCAAGGGTAATGTTAACTATATGAGATTTTTTTTTTTCATCGTGATTTAAAAACCTATCTCCTGCCTGAGAGGCAATTTCACTGTAATCTACTTGTTTATTTTAGTATATAGTTATTAATTCACCCCATATCACTAAGTATTCCTGGAGAACATTCTTCATAACCGTATTGCAATCCATCATCTGGATGTGCCATATCTACTCTAACCAATCCACTATTATTAGATATTTGGTTAATTTCCAATCTTTTGCTATAATAAGGCAATGACAACTGTTGCGCCTGAGATGTGATACAAGAGTCGATCATTATTTTTGTGCAAGTATTTATGCTGCTGTAGTGTCTTTCCCTTAGGCCCTTCTATCATGTTCATGTGGATAGGATATAGGAGGTGGAGAAGGTGATTTCACCATAGCCAACTGGGGATCAACTTCAGTGGAAGAGGAGGTAGTCAGACATACATTTATGAGTACAACCTTTTGGTGTTTCTTGGAGACTCCTCACTAGGACACCTTCTGTTCAGATGACTGGATTGGCACTTAGGCATGCGAGCCAGTTCAAAGAGTGGATTTGCTGTGGCTTTTTTGAGAGCTCCCGGGTTCTGGTTCCTTCTGTTAGCTTCATGCTGCAAATAGCCATGGCATTTCTCAAAGTTTGAAGACTTCTGTGATTCATGGGCTTGTCTCTCACACGAGTATAGCGCTCCCTCTCCAAGCTTAGGTTGCTCTGGGCAGCTGCATGAGAGGACAGCTATGTGCTTAGATTTGGACAAGGGAAGAAAACTAGAGTCTCACTCTTCATACAAACTCTGCTTGCTCAAAAGTCTTTAGAAAAATTAAGGATTCATTTCCTAGGATACATTCCAGGGTATGGAATAATAACTGCTCAAAAGTATAAAAATATTTTTAAGGCTTTTGGTACATACTGATAAATTGCTCCCCAGAAATTTTGTACTGATTTATACTCATGCCAGCTGTACATAAGACTGATATTTTGGCTAAAGCACTATTATTTTTAAAAGAAGGATAGTCATTGACCAGTTAAGATTGTACTTTTTGTTTCTTTATTAGACAAGTTGAACATTTGTTTTGTATATTTAATGACATTTTGTTTTTGTTTTTGTTTTTCAGAATTCATGTTCTTTGCCCCCACCACCCAAGTTTTTTTGGTATAGGTATGTGTTTTTTTGATGTCTAAGAACTTTTTGTGTTTTACATTCTTATCTGAAGACAAAGTACTCAAACCACATGAAATAAGGTACATATTTTTCAGGAGGAAGAAGTGACAGGAAAAGAGTGAGAGGATAGAGAGGCTGCATACCTCCAAATAGAGATGTTGTTTATGGCCTTTCATACCCTTGGCCTCTTGAAAAATCACCCCACCCATGGCTTCTGATGCCTAGGTGGCCAGATGTTATACCACATGACATTAATGATCACCGTTGATGGGATGTCTACTCAAAGGTCATCAGTTAGTAGGCTGCCAGGGGATTTATGAACTGCACTGAAATCTCTTCCTAAGGAATTAGGACAGCAAGGGGAAAAAAAAGCTGCTAATTAATAGTAGATCTAAAAAGACAAACATGTGGAATATGAATGAACCAGATTAGTGGGAGAGCTGCAGATAAAAGAGTCACAAATTCCTGCTCCTGAGATCTCTAAAACCCCCTTAAAAAAAAAAGCACTTTCCAGCTCCAGTTTCAGCAAAGCTGTTTGCCTTTCCCACTCTATGTCCCTGCTGCATGAGCTTCCCTGAGTCATCTCTATTATTCACAATTAAGTGAACTTGAAGAAACAGAATGATTCCGAGGCAAAATACCTGTGCTACAGATTTAATACTATCTCAGTTAGAATTCCATACATATCTCAGCAGAGTCATTTTTTAGTTAATTCTTTGATTTAATAATTTGTTCAGCATAAAATCATTGAGCATACAGTCTATATTAGGTTTTGGGCTAGGTGATAAAGGAGATACGGAGACGAATCAAACAATCTCTGTGATCTTGAAGTATACGGTTCCATCATACTTTTCTACATAGTGTGGTCTTTCATTACTGCAGAGTGTCAGATCAATGGTGGCCAACTAGTTGCTAGGCAACTTGAAAGATAGGAATACAGATCTGAGGCAGCTCCATTCTGATATGTATTTTTCTTCAAAATGTTTGTCAAGAACTGTGGAGGGTCTGAAATTTTCTCTGCTTTAAAGCTGATGTTAGCCAGCTACAGTTTAACAAATGCTGGCAGAAGACATGCAACTTCTAGGTCAGAGACAAAGGAGATGTTACTCACAGCAAGGCAAGCAACAGAAGCTTCTATGTTTGCTTCCAGTTCCCTTGCCCCCAGGGCCTGTGGGGGCAGTGCAGAGCAACCCAGCTGGACCCACTTCAACAGAGGAACACAAAGCATAGGGAACCCGAATGTTTTACAGTGGACTGCAAGCAAACCTGCCAGACATTTGCCCTGTAGGGAGACATTATCTTTATTACATTGACAGTAACCTGTTCTCCACTCTGGAAGGAGACACTGAATCCTTCTTTCAGGGCTGTTCATTATCACTCTATGAACATCCTTGAGAAGATAGTCCAGAACAAATGTTATCAGTACCTTTGTCTGCAAGATATTTTGTGGCATTGTCTCCCTACAATATTTTTTCTCTGGTGAATGTTTTCGGGCCAATTAAATTTCTGGTTCTTGTTTCTACTAACTCTAAGTATCTCTTTACTCTAAGATAGCCTTACAGTCCTCTGTTTTTGCTGTTCACTCTATATCTGTTTACTAGGTGCATGAGTTAAAGGTTTTTGTTTTATGTAATAGAAATCAATTTTCCTCTAACTTAAGTGAAATAGATAGTGAAAGGATACTGGGTTATTTCATAATTCAAAGCACAACCCAAAACCTGCTATGGTTCTATGATCTCATCAGCAGAAGTTTATGGCCACCCCTAGAGTGCTGTCATTAGCATGCCTCAACTTCAAGGGCTCCCAATCTCTGTCATTCTCCACTCCAAGTTTTACATTCTCAGGGAAAAGGAGTCAATGGCCCAGGTGGCTAAGTATCTGCCTCTTCTATTTTTTCAGTTATGGAAGAGGAAAGGGCCATAAAATCATAGGCCTACTAAATCTTAGCTGTTCCCAAATTAGGAGAGATCATTTTTCTGGGAGCTTTGGAAGCCTTCCCAATTGCTTTCTACTCTGTCTGGATTTGTTTTGATTGTTATTCCATTGCTTGTAAGAGAAATATGGTTATTGTATGCAACTTCTTTTTTTAAAATCAATTAAATACAGTTTTGCTTTGCCTATTATTTTCTTGGCCATCTCCTGCCATTTCTCAAAAAAAAATTTTTTTGAGCCATTTTCTAATATGATCTAAACCATTTTAGTGATTCAGGAGTTTTAGACAAATATAGGTAGCTTCTAGTGGTTGGAGACCAATTGGACTATCTGTCTTTTCTTGTCAATCTTATTATTAAGTGGCAGGCTGCTAGTAGAGCAAGGCTTAGCTCAAATTTTGTTAATATTAAATATTAAGTAGTCATTTATCTTAACAACCATTATTTCAACAGTAAAAATTTACTTTTCACATCTTTTATGCTAATTAATATATCCCCAATGTAGCTTTCAGCGATGCCCATTTGAAATGGCACAGCAGCCGCCTCTAAAGCTTGGGTTTTCCTAAGTAGGGTATCTCCAAGTTCACTCATCAGCCCTGGAGTGTGAACTAATATTACCTTATGCCCACACACACATACATACATGAGTTGTCCTGTGGAAGTATTTTTTAAAGAAAGTTACCAGACCACAATATAATAGGTCAGAATTTAGGCATTTAGTCATGCACTCATGCTAATTTCCATACTCCTTTGTAATTAACATTCCTCCTGACTGGATTAATTGGGTTTGCAATAAGTAATCACATTTATAATACTGCAACTGTTCCCAAATTAATTGCTCACGAGTTCAATGAGCCATTACATGTTCTCATTTAAAGCAGCTTAGAGCCCATGATTTTAGAGCTGTGGCCCTAAACATTTCGGGGAAAGGGTCACAGAATCATCTTAGAATATGTCAGTAATACAGTGACACAACTAAACCAGTGGTTCCCAAACTTTGAGAATACATGGGAATCACCTCAGTGATAGTCATTAAAAATGAAGATACCTTGATTCCCCCCAGCAATTCTGGTTAGGTAGATACTGTACGGGCTCTGGAAAACCTTTAAATTGCACACCATCTTCCTAGAAAGAGGCACATTTGCACCCACTTCCAAATTCACCAGTGATCTTAAGGGAGCATTTCAGAACCCTGTGGCATTAGTCAAGTACAGTTTTCCTTACCGCGCTGGCTGCATATTACCATCACAAAGGGAGTTTTAAAACAAAATTTCAGACCAATTAAATTATAATATGAGTGGTGTAGAGTGACTAAACTGTCTTCATGGTTTTCTCCCCCAACCCAGAATGGAGATTAGAGGTTTTCCCCAATGGATCAATCTATTTTACTGAATTAGATTCACTTGACAGATACCTAGCAAAAGTGATCATAAAAAGAAGCCCACCTACCCTGTAAATCTTACAAAATACACAGTTTAATTTGTGTATTGGTGAGAAGGCCCATCATTTTTGGCATTGATTTGTCTTTCTCTCTTCAAAGGTTCAAAGGATTTAGTGGACTTTGTACTCTGTTTGATAGATAGCCCTCCCAAGCTTGGGAGAAGAAAAGCAAGACTCTTTTTATAATTTATGGTGACAAGGTGAGTGCTTATAGTGACATTTCAGTTGAGGATAATCTAAGAATACATGCGGAGCTTCACATTAGCCAATGTGAATATACTATATTGTAATATTTAACGAGAAATAAATATTCATTATGAATAAACCCAGAGAAAGTGTTATATAGACAATTTTCTAGATGTTATCTGAGTAAAGTCTTTTTTTACTCTTTTGATTAGGAGCATATCTTATGATGAGCAAAGTAGTTGATGGAAACTTTAATTTAGTGACATTGATAAGGCTTAAATTTTTTTAGACTTTTGTGTTATAAGGAAGAGGAGACCTATAATCAGGGATAGAAAAACCATGTTGGAAATGACTATAATCCAACTTCTTTGAAGGATCCACTTATAATAATACTCATATAGACATTCAAAGCACTGGCTATAATAGGTGATTTAATGATGTTTAAAGCCCTTGAGTAAATTCATATAGGCCAAGAAATTTCCCCGAGGGCATGGATTTAGTAATTACGATCATCGCTTGTGCTGATAACTCTTGAGTTAGAATTTCTGCTGCCAGAGACAAAGTTTTAGAAACTCGAATTGTGAAAATTAAGTGTCAGGAGTTTGGCTAATTCAACATGTATGTATGAGTTGTAGTCCATTGGTGTACAAGAACGGGCTTCCAAGCAAGCAAAGTGCCGTTGTCTCTGCTCAGAAAGCTTTGTCTCCCAAATCGGATGAACCTATTAGCATACAGCAGAGCCTAGTTGAATTAGAAAAAAAATTTTTTTCCAGAAGTTTTACTTTGTGTTTTTACTGTTGAGGTGGGATTGTTTTTTTCTTCATAAAAAATTGAGAAGATTTTCAGGCTTCTAATAAAAGCTCAGTACTTTTTTTTTATTATGTTATGTTAGTCACAATACAGTACATCATTAGTTTTTGATGTAGTGTTCCATGATTCATTGTTTGCTTTTTTATTGGATTGTGGAGATGGATTCACCAGAACTGTGAGGGTTTGGAAGTTTGCTGGAATCCATTTGTCGTGGGAGAAATGGAAGTGTCACCGAACTGTAGATGTGCTTGCGGTTTAGGTCACTGTCCTCAGAGAAGTGGGCGCTTCTGGAAGGGTGAGGGTGGTGCTCCAGGCTGCAGGGAAGATGCAGTCTTGCGGGGACTGGGGCTGAGGCCACAGTGGTGCTGCCTGCTCACTGCCCACCCACCCCCCACACCGCTGTGCCTTCCTGTTTCCAATCCCAGCCATCCGGTGGGCAGTTAGTTCATCGCTATCCCCATCTACAGAAGAGGAGATGGTGGAGACAGGGCTCATAGGCAGAGAGCCCTGCCACCCAAGCCCCTGTTCTTTCCATCACATCCTGTAGTGTCCATTCTGTGTAATCCCCAGACTCCTTGCTTCACTCCCGGAGTTACGCACTGCCTTGTGGGGCAACGTTAGTAGCACTGGACAGCTCTACTCACCCAGAAGGCTATTCTCCCGTTCTCCCCTTGAGCTTACATTTGCCTACTTGTGACTTCCATTTTACCAGCTCCATGGGAGAGAGATTAAGGATAGATTTAAAAGGGTAAAAAAGGCGGGAGCATTGAGGACATGAAGGTAGGCTGCTACAGAAGCTGGAGGGAAGGCTGTGTGTCTTGGCAGACAGGAAATAAGCACAGGAGGCCATTCTATTTTCAACTCTGAAATCTGAGTTTTCTTTCTTGGATGGTGTGCATGTGGCTGCAGTCGAAGACTGGGGTGTTCTATTATCCAGTCAGCAGGGGGAGCAGTGAACTCAAAGTGACATCCTGTAGGGAGAGAATGGCCATCTACTCAGCTCGGTGGTGTATGAGTAGGTGTTCTTATTCTGCCTAGGATTAATAGAGTCCATGAAAAAAATTGTTTCTGCTTCTCCCCACCCCCCATGCTGTTGATGATTAATTAAGTCATTGGGCACCAAGAGCAGTGCTACACTAGAAAAATTTTATTTTAGTGGCATTTTGTATTTGTGAATTTCTTTAAATATGTAATGAATTACAATTTTAAGGATGCCTTCTAGAGTCCATGAGGATTGTTAATTCTGGAAAAAATTCTTATAGCTTGGGGAAATAATAGCTTTGTTTAGAAAGAGCCAGATGAGGAGACATTTGGTTCTGGGGGGATTTGAAGGTCCCTGAAGAACATGTTCCAGTTGTCCTTACAGTCTTTTATCATACCAGGAATTACAGTTTCTTTATGGTTAAACTTCGTTTAAAAAAAATTAACATATAAAATATTAACATATTTTACCTAAAAAGAATAACTCATTAATCAGTCTCCATTATTGAATTTGTTTGTTCTTATTTGTTTGTGGACAGGTGCACTTTGATATTGGTAAGTCCAACTCTGGGTCGTAAAGCATCTGCCAGGCCTGTTAAAACGTGGGAGAGAGGGCCCATGGCAGGGAAGTGGGAGAATGAAAGACAAACCTCAATTTTAGTTTTTTAAATTTTTTTCAAAGATTATTTATTTATTTGACAGAGAGACACAGAGAGAGAGGGAACACAAGCACGGGGAGTGGGAGAGGTAGAAGCAGGCTTCCCGCCGTCCAGTAGGGAGCCCAATGTGGGGCTCAACCCCAGGACTCTGGGATCATGACCTGAGCTGAAGGCAGACGCTTAACAACTAACCCACCCAGGCGCCCAAACCTCGATTTTAATGTGGGTCGGGGCTGGTTGGTTCTCCCAGGCCTTAGAACAGGAGAAGCAGCATTTTCCAGGTGTGAGACCCAAAATGAGATTTGAAAGTCATAGTTCAGGAAAGCCCAGGGTTTATTAAATAAGTAATCTGCCTTTGTGCGGTAGTTCATAAATGATTTTTGGTTATGAACCCTTTTGAGGCATCTGAAAAAAGTTGAGGATCCATCCCCAAGAAAAATACACATACACACAAAATTTAACACCCTATTTCAGGACTTCACTGATGTTCTGCTTCCCCCGAATCCCATCGTGAATCCTTGTTTAGGGCACTAGTCTCTCTAATAGAGGGTAGGGATAGGCATGCCGGTGGTGTGTAAAATGATCTATTAGAGTATGGAATTTCCTGTTTGTATTTATTTTCTCTGTTTTAAAGGCTTTTTTTACCCCATATAGGTTTTACACTGCACATCGTATATTAGCACTGTAGTACCTAGTATGTGCATAACATTTATATATAAATAGAGTAACAAAATTAATTATAAGGGCTCACATTTTTTACTGATGGGGAGGCATGCTCGAAATTGATTGATTACCAATTTGAAGAGTGGTGCTAATTGAATTTAGATTTTCGACTCTGTTCTCCCTACATTGGAGGGCCAAGGATAGGAGATTAACTCAAGAGGTGACTGGAAATTCTGGACCTAATGATGGTACGTAACATTTGCCCCCACTTCATGAAGCACAATCGCATCTGCCCCGTTCAGTCCTCCCGGTGGTTCTGTGGGCTAGAGGTAGAGCAGACGCGCTACTGTAAATCTCTGAGAGCAGGCATGTTCACCAAATTCTTACAGAACTTGAGACTTTCCCACGTGCCCTTGGCCAGTCGGTGGTAGAGGTGGTGCACATAAACACGGCTGCTGACCACAAATTATGTGCTTATTTGGCCCAACAGCAGGGATAAGTCAATCGTTACGGGCTGTCGATGGCCTCAAAGCTGCTGTTACCACCGCTCCCTGTGGACACCGAGTTGTTGAGTCCCTGGCTGATCCAGGCACGGGGACAGAAAGCACATTTTAGCTACTTGATCAGAGGGCCAGGAAGCCGAGCTAACAATTCAGCATTAGCTCTCTCCTGTTGGTACTGTAATACCAACATATTTCAAAACAGATAGAGGGCTCTGGAAGGGTTTAGATACATCTATGTACAAAAAAGATTTACAATGGGTTATTAAATGGGAGTTTTGAGGCTGGTTTCTCAGGAAGTGCCAACCACTCTTTCTCCCAAATTTCCCTTGGTGCCACTGTCAAATGCGAAGTACTCATCCAGATGAACTGTTGTTCCGACCCAAAGTGACATTTCCAACTTTTCTTATATATAATCCAATTTCTGAACTTCTTTTTCAGTGATATTAAGTGGAATAGCAGAAAACAGTATTTTGGCATTAAAGATAATAAATGGGTTCTGCATTGGTCAGGTGTCCTTGCTCTTTGCCAAAGCATTAGCTGTATTGATTTTAGAATTTTAAATGACCCTTTTTACCAGACTTGATTAATGTCTCATCCTCCAGTCTTGGCTACCTGCTCCTTCCTTCTCTCATACGCAAGCTTCTTCCCTCTCAGACTGGCACAAGTTAGAGGTGGCCGACCTTCATGGGACCAGGGGTCAAGAAATGTCGTGAGCAGGGTCCCTCAGGCCTGGTGATTAGCCTCTACAGACAGGGGGCTGGTCGTGCAAGGGTCAAGCCTTCAGTGCTCAGCCCAGGTCCCGGGAACACTCACAGTGGACCTCCTGGCTTGGTAAGTACCAGATGGTTCTAATATGTGGCTTCCAGAGAAGAAACCTCTGGCCAGATAAAGGCTTTGGAAGTAAAATGAGCTCTCTGGCAAAAGCTACCCAGCTAAACCCAAATGTCACTGTTGCTGTATGAAGCTAGGTTCATTTTCTGTGATTCCTTCTCATTAATTGTGTCCTCTGCTATCCTCAGAGGACACTTTATTTAATACTGTGTTCACACATTATTTTATTCTCTCCCTACAGCCGTACTATGGAACCCCCTAAGGGTACTGCCGCCTGGAATGTATAGCTTTGTGCACCCCTCCCTGGGGCCCCACATGTGGCCGGGTCACAGTAAGTGATGACTCAGGGGCTGGGTTTTTCCTTCTCTTACAGAAGAGAAGTGGGTGGGAGTTGGACCACACTTGCCCTGGAGATGGCCACTCCTCAGCCACGGTGGTTTTCACTTATTTGCTGCTTATTTTCATTATATCTTAAGGGTTAATTTGTTGTAAATGATGGTGATATTAGAGCATTAGAGCAAATTTGGAAAATTTGGGCATAAAAGTCGTTCCTATCATTCCTCCATGAATGCACCTACTCTTAGCATTTTGATCTGCATGTTTGATAGATTTCTAATGACAGTGTACTTGAATGTGATATTTTAAAGATTATAACATTCCATTCTAAGCATGTTTTTTGTTTAATCATCCTCATAAATTTTATTGAGATATCAAGATAGATTTCACTCTTTTCCTATTGCTGTCTATTGGACATACCATTATTTATTCCTTTTTAATATTGATTGGATATACCATCATTTATTTCCTCATTGTTATTTATCAGATATGCAGGTATATACTTATCAGATATACAATATATATTGTTTTTTGAACTATTTTCCTGTAATCCCACACTCAGGATTAAGTGATTATTAATGCATGTTGGCTTAAGAAGTCTGCCTGTTTGGATTCAGTTGGCAAAGCATTATTAACATCTAGTGTAGTGTTTGGCTCTCAGCCTGTACTCAGGAAATTATTTCTTCCTTCTTCACTTTAGCCTTCTTTAAGCTAGCTTTCTTGGACTGTGGACCTGAGGGCATAACAGACTGAAGAAACCCAGAGATTTCTAACTGGTTATCATGTAAGTTTGCTCTGGCCATTTCAGTTCTTTTGTTGGGAGCACTCATATTCTGATTATTTGTGTCATTTGGTCAGGAATATTGCTTAATTCTTGCCAGATACAAACTGTTAGAACTTTGAAGGGCTGTGGAAATCATTGTGTCTAGTGGTTTCCCAGTGCATGGATGTACAACACAATTTTGCAAGGTGCATAAGAATATGGATTCCTTACTAAATCGTAATTTGTTGGTTGAGAACTGGGAATCTGCATGTTTAAAAGCATCCCTGTGTTCCGATTCACAGACCATAATCTGAAGTTACCATTTGGTTAGTAGACCTTGCTGGCTTTTTAGAGCTGATGTTAGGTTTTCACTATGTTCAGTCTTTTGCTTTTGAAATTAATTGAATCTTGAGATGACTTACTTCAGGAGGCAAATATTACAATCACAATTATGTTCTGCAACAGGAAATAAGCTCTAAATGAATCTTAACATTTTACTTGACACATTACTATGTTTAAGTGTATTAAAGATGTCATTGAAAGGTGCAGGGGAGGAAAATGAACTTGATTTGGCAGGTAGGTGTTCATGGTACTATTATCCACAGCTGTCTCTGCTGATTGACGGCACACACATTACCTCCTCACAGGCATTGTACTCACTTGCATCAGATTTAAGTGTATGGCATTGTTACTGAATATTTGAAACTGTTTTAGTTAATAGTATTAATTGTACATAGACCAACTTTCAGCCACTGTTTCAAAGGGCTTAATAGATAACAAACCAGAAGGTTCTGTGGATCTCCACATGAAATAAACTTAGGTCTGCAATACCATTTGCTTAAGTCTTAGTATTTTGAGTAAGGCAAATGTTTTATAGTTCAGAGAGGGAATCTCCCCCCATTTTATAGGTAGGGAACTGAGACACAGAAAGGCGAAGTGGTTGAGGTCACTCAGCCACAATTGTAGTCACAACTGAAGTTCAGATCTCCTGGGTCCGTCTTCTCTGCTCTTTCTACTGTACCAAATTGCCTTTTTTGCATAGTTTCTACCTAATGAGAAACAGTCTAATGGCTGGTAGAGATGCTATAATCCATTATTTATATTACAAAGAGCAGTGAAGCAAGGAATTCTACTCAGTATTTTCTTTTGGAAAACCAAACATGCTTTATTTCATTTTTTTCACAATTTAAACATCTCACATATACAAAATAGTGTGTACAATTTAATTTTTCTGCTTGTCTGAGAAACAAGGCTTCTTTTTGGTACCACGGGAGAGGATGAAAATGAGACTGGCAAAGAACAAATGCTGAATTTAAAGAAGAGGACAAGGTTGGGCAAGTAATCTGCATACTTTTATTTGGGAGCAAGATGTAAAATACTGATGCTAAATCAGATGAAAAAAGAATACACAATACAACTCATTACAGAGGATTATTTCTTCTCAAATTCTTCTAGCACCATCAACGGTCTTCAAGTATCTGAAATACTATTAGCACCTTTGTATTCTGAACAAAACAAGTACCTCAGCTCATCTCCGTCTAGGTCAGCACCTAATGATGTGGATCACACTCACAGGACAGTGTTTTGAGGTAGTTTCAAACCTTTGGAAGTTTGGGTTTTTAACTTCCCTCTGTGGAAGATATTCAAAAGCCACAAGTGGTGCAAATGTTCATGGTTTTTATTTTTCAGTTTTTATTTTGGTTTTCTTACAAAGGTTGACATTTTCCACAACAGGTTGTAAGAGTGTTGAAAAAAAATTCCAAATCTTTTTTTTGGGGTGGGGTGGGGTGGGGTGGGGGAGGGAATGAATGAAATCATATTGCACTATGCTCTGATCGATCCTCCTCCTTCTCTTTTGCCCACAATTTAAGCAAGTAGATGTGCAGAGGAAATGGAAGGACTCAGTTCTCAGTTAAGAAAAGAAGAAAAAGAAATGGCAAAGAGAGAAAGTTTTTTCAGATTTCTTTCCTTTTTTTTAATTTAGGTTGAGTTCATTTATTTGAAACAGACTGGGCCAACGTCCACCCTGAATTCTTGGTCGGCATCACCGATGTCCAAAGGTGCAATATCAAGGATAGGCAGACGGGATGGCTTATTTGTTTTGTATTCAAAGATTGTCTTTCCCCATTCATTCGTCTTTTTCTGTTTGAAAAGGAAAAAAACATGTGTATGAATATATAAAAAATATGTATATATATGTAGATGTGTTTATGTAACATATATTTTTATATATACACATGTGTATATATATAAATATGTGTGTGTGTGTATTTATATAAATAATGTAGCACTATAGAGATAGTTAAAAACCACTTTGGGGCGTGTTCATTATGAAGTGTGTCCCAGATCACCATGTTCATCTTTGAAACAGAAGCATCAGGGGTGTCTTTACATATTCCAAGTAGGTTTATTGCTACAGTATCATTTTTGAGGGGTGTGTGTCTCGGGAGGGAGAGCTGGGTGGGGGTGTTGTGAGTAAATTTTCATTTTTCTTCAATGTATAGCATAGTATAGAAACAAATTATATGCAGACAATACTATTAAGTCAAATAACGTGCATATCACTATAAATTATACCTTGGGACCTTTTAACCTCAAGTAATTTTAAGTTCCAGGAAGCCCTCATCATTTAACCAACTCATGTTTAAAGAAAAACTGCTAATGCACAGCCATGGTATGTAGTTCAGCTTTTCAGAGAATTTCCGAAGGCAAGATCCGATAAGAATTCCCCTGGAATTGCCATCTGAATTTAAATAAATACACTTATGAAAATGGATTGAATAAGGTAGGTCTCTCATTCACCTGTTCATGCAGTGGTCTGAGCTAGAACTGCAGCCCCCCCTTTCCCCAGATGTTGCTATGACTTACAGAGCAGCCGTCCACAAGCACAGTGTAGGTGAACCTGCTGTTGCCCTGGGCAACCAGTTCAACGTCATTGGAGCCTTGCAGAACGACAGCCTTTTTCAGGTCGCCAGTCTCCGCATCCATGTAGGCAATGCTGTTCTTGCAGTGGTAGGTGATGTTCTGAGAGGCATGGTTGGCCAGGAGGCGCATGAAGGCGAGTTGAGTGGCCATTTCCTTGGTGGTTACTCCTTCAGTGTTATACTCAAACTACAGATAATAAGAAATGCTAGTTAAGTGGAGAGGGAATCAGCTACTAAGAGTCAAAAAAGAGATGGGGGAGAAAAAGGCTGCTGTAGGGAGAAATGATGGACTCAGATCTGAACCTTGGGGAAAGGATGCTTCTACAAAGGAAACTCAATTCCCTTGTCTGTGCAATATTAGTTCCCTAGAAGGCACACAGCAACTACCAGGCTGAGGCAAGATGATCTCAAAAAGGCACCTGTTTTAGATAAGCCTTTAGCCTTTATGTGTATGTTTCTTCTTTAGAATAAGGGAGCAAGGAGATAGAGTCAGACCTGTTTCTTTTTCTGATTCCCACCAGTAGGCATTCAATAAAGTTGGTGAAGACATTTGACTAAAAATTCAGAAGAGCACATGTCCTGAGACTACACAGGCATGGGCATATGTAGTGTGCGGGCTGGCACTGCCTCATGCTGAATGGCATTAGCTTCTCCAGTGATTATCAGGTAAGTCCAATTTAAATAATAACTCTAGATTGTCTGGGATATGTCCAGTCACTCCATCTTTAGTGTGCAGTCCAGCACAGAACCAAAACCCAAGAAGAGAGCAGGTACTTTTTAATAACCCCATTTTGGTAAAGGATTAAAGTGCAGATCATTAAACAATGAACAACTTTAATATTCTTTAGATAGGAGAGAAGGAGTGTTTGTAAGTTTCCTCACCTGGGTACCACCATTGATAGTTTCTCCTAACCAGGTATGCTTCCTGACCTTGGAATTTCTGTACCAGTTCTTGACTGGGATGTTTTCAGGTTGAGCCTGGATGCAGGTTTCACCAGTAGAGAAATCACAGTATACTTTGATAGCATCCATAGTGCATCCTTGGTTAGGGTCAATCCAGTAGTAACCTTAAAAAAAAAAAAAAAAAACCAGCTCAGAAAGCCTCTCCTTGACTAGAGCATAGGTTCTAATGATTAGTAGAGAAAGATTTTAATTCCCATAAGTAACACTGTGTACCCCACATTTAAGAGGAAGAGGATGGCTATTTTTAGGATTAGATAGTTCCTCCTCTCCTCTCCTCCATGAAAAATCAAATCAGAGTGTATTATCACAAAAAAGGCAAAAATATATATGAAGAGGAGCCTGGGACTAGATGCTGGCTGGGAGAGGAAAAGGCTTTATTAATTAGGTATGATTCCAGATAATGCAATTTTTACCCCCAAATTTTTCACTGTAAATGTCCATGGGAATGGACTTCGCAAAGCCCAGCTTGTGAGAAGGGCTGGTCCGGCTTGGACATCCTGACTTACCGCTGCTCCACTCTGGGTGGCTGAGTCTCAAGTCACGGCATGTGCGAGCTGGGTTCTTCCTTGAGCCTTCAGGGGTAAGAAGGGTCTCGATCTGGTTGTTGAGGGATTTCAGAGTAGCATCAACTTCATAATCCTTGGGTCTGAGAGAAGGTGGTGAGCGAGGCTGGTCAGCCCTGTAGAAGTCCCCTTCGTAACCAAAGTCATAGCCACCACCGCTTGGGCCGGGAGGGCCAGGAGGACCGGGGGGACCAGGAGGGCCCTGCAAAGGTGAGAGCAAGAAAGAGGAGGTTTCATATTTGGTCACAATGAGAGATATCAGTGACAGCAAATTTTCAGCTGAGTATTACAGACAAGCACATTCTAATAAGTAAAAAAGAGTAACTTGATCCCAGGCATACTTGCAGGGACTGTACAGCTCCTTCTGTATGATCTTTACACAGTTTAGAACTAAACATATGGAAGAGGGGGGGGAATTACTTCAATGTGTGGTCACAGCCGTCTTGGGCTAGTCTGAAGAGAATATTTCTCAGGCCCGTGATGCTCTTTATTATTTCATGGAACATTATTATTTCATGGTCCTACTTACAGCAGGACCTTGGCTCCCCTGAGAGCCACGGATGCCAGCAGGTCCGACTGTACCAGGATGTCCAGTGCGGCCGTCTTTGCCAGCAGGGCCGGAAGGACCAGCAGGGCCCTAGGGAAGAAGGACACCAAGTCTGAGTGAGTCAGTAAAAACCCCACAAGGAAGGAGAAGCCTGGGCCTCCCTCCCTGCCATAAGCTCCTTTTCAGAGACCAAGGTCTTTTAGGTTGACCTACCCTAGGACCGGCAGGACCCACAGAACCAGGTGCACCTTGATCGCCATGTTGACCCTTGAAAGAGAGGACAGGAAAAATCACACTTTCAGAACACTTGCCGACAAACAGATTTTTTTTTTTTAATTGAATGGAAAACTTTAGTTTCAATGGACTCTGGATTGAGAAAATTGAAAATGTAAAATGGGGCTCTTTTCTCCCATTATGTCTATTATATTCAATTATATTTTTTCTACAAGCTATTTCAGCTGTGCCATATTAGTCATTCCTCTAATTATATTTATTTTAAGTGGGGTTGAAGGACATTGTTGCCAGGAGATTTTAATATATGTATATTTCAATCTCCCTTAACCCGCACCTTTCTGTGTTGGGATGAAATAGCATTATCTCTGTGAGATGAAGTCAGCCAGAGAATGGGAAGTGAATATGAGTTCATTTTAGAGCAAGAGCAGTGAAAATTTGAGGAAGATCATCTAAGACCCGTATACATGCAGGAAGGGCGCACTTTACTTACAGCAAGACCAGGAAGACCTTGCAGTCCATTGTGTCCCTTTAAGCCAGGAAGACCTCTGGGCCCCTTGTCACCAGGCTCTCCCTTATCACCTCGAACGCCTTGTGGGCCCTGCAAAGAAAAAGGCGCACAGAGACAATTTACCTTCCTTTGAAAATGACACTTTCCCACAAACATTGCTTAATCTGTTTACAGAGCGAACTCAAGACATGCAGAGGGTTGAGAACCACATGGGTGTTTAGAGCCATCCATTCCCCTGATCTGCTTTAGTTGAGCCCTCCCTTAAGTGGCTGGATTTTTGTGATTATTTAATACAAACAGGCAGAGGAGATCTGGAATAGAAGAAACTTAGAAGCTAGTTGTAGCAATTCTCTACATGGACTGAATTTTTTGAAAAATATGAAGTCTAGCCTATACATTATTTTTTTCATGGACAGTCTGGACTGAGTTTCCTTAAATGTTAATCTGTGAAGAAATCTTCACCATGTACTTACACTAGGACCTCTTGGACCAGCAGCACCGACAGGACCCACAGAACCAGCAGGACCCTGCAAATTGGAGAAGCAAAACCGAACTGGTCAGCCAAGCCCAATCCCACCCACCACCCTCCTCCCCCGGCTAAAGCCCCACAGTTCCCGAGTGTGGGGAGGTCAGAGTGAAGCCTCCAAGGAGGATAGCACAAAGGGACTGGTATTTACAAACTTACAGGTTCACCACGGTTTCCATGTTTGCCAGTGGGACCCACAGGGCCATGAGGACCAGGTGCGCCCACAGCGCCAACGGGACCAATGTTGCCAGGGTAACCGCGCTCTCCCTACCAGAGGCAAAGTGAAGTTTAGTATCCAGCTGGCCTGGATTCTAGTCACTTTTAAATTGGAGAAAGACAAAGAGGTGTGCTGACCTTGTGTCCAGGTTGACCGTCGCGGCCTGGGGGACCATCGTTCCCAGGGTTGCCCTGTGAAGATACCACACCAGTTAAGGTGCTCAGAGAGGCTCTTTACCTCACCAGCCCCTAGAGTTCAGCTCTCTTGTCTTCATCCCTCCCAGCCTGTCAGACTGACAGTTGGGACCGCCAGTTAGAACTTGCCAGGCTCGTTTTCTGAGACGTGTTTTAAAGAGCCATCCCCCCACCCCCCGGCCCAAGTAATTTTTCATATTTTCAATAGCAGGAATGGCCAGGACACATAGATATCATGGAGAAACAGACCGTCTTGTTCAGAGACTTGGAACAAGAGGAACTCAGCTGAGGACATGAAGCTGTGCACAGTGGAACACAGCTGGGTTTGATTGTCCAGACCACGTGTTAGACTCACATCACGACCAGCTTCACCAGGAGCGCCGTTGACGCCAGGTGCGCCCACAGCCCCAGGGGGACCACGAGCCCCAGGTGGACCAGCGATGCCGAGAGGTCCAGGTTCACCCTAGAGGCAAAGAAGACGAAACATTCCTCTTGTTGGACTGAGTGCAAATCTCACCCTCCCAGCACAATCCCGGCTAGGAGATACCAGCTGGAAAAGAGAAAGTGCAGTGAGGGAATGGGCGACAGAATGGCAAGAAGCATCATTCGTGTTCTCCTCGCCCTCCACACTCAGATGGCCAGCTTCGTGTAATTTTGGAATGTTGCTTCATACTAGGTGAGCCTGGTTGCATCTGATATCGCCAAATAAATGAATTCACAAAGTTGAGAGAGTTTATGGAGATGAGAGGATTCCTAGTTGCTGTCATGTATCAGATTTAATGGAATGATTCAGAACTTCAGAGTTTCAGTCTTCCTACAGGATAAATGATGCCAGCATTTCATGCTGCAGAGGAGTAAATGCAATTAGAGCTTATATAGTTCTTAAGCATGTAAAAAGAAGAAAAATCATTCTGCATAATGTTAAGCTGTATCTTTATAGCGTGTGTCTAAGGAAGGTGGTATTAAAGCTTCTCAGATAAGTGACATGTGATCTGTATAAAGAAAATGCCATGAATAAAAAATCTTAAGTGGAGTTATTCAGTGATCAATCTGTCACATCTGAAGTGGCAGCTTTTAAAATCTTTTATTATGTTAATGAGAAGAAGAATGGTGTCAAACACTCACCACAGATCCAGAAACACCTGGTAGACCACGTTCACCTCGAGAGCCTGGGAGACCCAGAATGCCAGGAGCACCAAGGAGCCCTTGAGGACCTGGGGTGCCAGGAGGGCCCTGAAAAAGAGGAAAGATACGATTACTGGGGAGCCACGAGGTGGTAATACAGGTTGGCTTGACAAGTATATTTCTTTGTACCTGGTTCCTCCCTGAGACCAATGGGACAAGAGTGAAAAATGTGACCGAGATTAACAAAGCCACCAGGGGTAGAGCAATGGACTTTTTACAGAATCTATGCCAAGAAGCAAGTTTTGACCTTGGCCTCTAACTGAACCCAGTCTCGTAAAGGCACATTTCCGAGTAACGATAATACCAGACGTGGCGTGTTTAAGACATCAGTAGCTTACGGAGATTGATTCGTTTACAATAGGATGGCCATGGCAGTGGGATTCTGCTCTAATCCCAGGACCAGTGAGGTGCCATTCTGATCAAACAGTGAGTTCCTTCATTTATCGTCATCCCCGTCTAGTGCCTTCTAAGCAACTGCCAGAGCTCTGACAGCTCAGTATGTGCTGGACAGATTTCCTGGCTCGACTGAGCTCTCCATGAAAGCCTACCGTACTCATCAACAGATATACGCCACCTGAAGATCTGTGTAAAGGCTTTACTGCAATTCAGTACAAGGTATTACCAGAGAAGAGCTTAAAATCACTTACAGCGGTACCAGGCTCTCCAGAGGGACCCTTCTCACCGGCAAAGCCGGGGGGACCATGTGCACCGGTTTCTCCCGTTCGGCCTACTGGACCTTGGTCACCCCGAGGCCCACGGAGTCCTTCTTTACCAGCAGCACCAGGGGGACCAGGAGGGCCAGTGATACCCTGTAAGCAAATGACTGAGTCATTTATTCTGTTAATGGTTGCCGACCCAGGAGAGAGATGCTGAGGTTCTAGAGAGGAAGATGCAAATGGATGAAAGCAACAAAATGATATCCTGGCCATTCCGGGGCCCTGCTGAGGCTCTGTCACATTCCCTCTAATGGAGAGAGGCAACTCCCTGTCCTCCTCCTCCCAAGGCTGTGAGAAGGTGACTAATTGCGTTCGAGGCTGCGGCAGATGTCTGTGAGGAGAAGAAATGCTGTGCTACCAGGCCCCTGGCATCTTGGAATGAGAACTCTGGAGAGTGAGATGAGTGGGTCCTAAATGAATGGGACTTTGGGTTTGGGAGGATTCTGCTCATTTCTTTTTGAAGAAAACCAATACTGGCATTTTGTTCATAATTGAGGAATCAGATATGCTCTCAACTAGGTTTAATTAAATGCCTACAGGGAATGAAGATTTTTCTGTTATGAACCTATAAAAGGATTCCAAGAAATCAACATCTTTGCTATTTTTTTTCCCTGAAACCTTAACCGGAAGACTTAATCCTTGGTAATTAATTAAATTCTCTTGAGTCCTGACAGGAGAGTCTGAATCAGAATTAAATTAGAGGCCAAACCACCTTTAAATTCAGGAACAATTATACCTTAACAACGGAGGCAGAATGTTGGCCATAAAGGGTAATTAGATATAGAAATATCTGATATGTGACTAAAACTGTTCTGTTTTTTTAATTTTTAACGAAGAGACCATGCCCCTAAAAGGGGACTTGTGTTCACATGAATAAAAGCCTCTTAAGCTAATCTTATAAAATATAATCTGTGATGGTTTTGCCTTAATGTTTCAGGAAAACTGATTTCAGACCAGAAAAGTAATAGCAAAATATTAGTAGCAGGTTTCCAGAGACTTTCTTGTCAGTTTCTTACTAGAAACAAGGCCTTTTGGTTAGAGTATATGACATATTTTGAAGTGATTTACTTACAGAGGGCCCAGGAGGACCAGTCCGTCCAGCAGCACCAGGGAAGCCAGTAGCGCCCTAAGAAGCAAGCACATTCAAGTTCTACAATCAACACCAACTCTAGGGATCTGGGTAAGACGGAAATCTCTCCTCTGGCCAAGCCTTAATACACGTGACCAAGGATGGACCAAGGAGCACGTAGGGCAGCCTCATACAGGGTATTATTTAACAAGGACTCCAAAGACATCCATGTCTGCACCTCCCTCCAGCAACTCGCCCCTGTCGCAACACCCATATTTTGCATTAAGGCTCTGATGGTCCTTTTTGAAATGCTACCATATAACCTGACGCTTCTAAGAACAAGAAGACAAGACACCATGCCATTATTACACATTGATGTGTAATGTCTTATACCACGCTATCTTAACCACCTGGCTGGGTACGAAAGAAATGAACACTGGAGAAGTACTTTTGTTTCCAGAGGAAGGTACAAGAACAGACCCAAGAGTATTAACTACGGTCCAGTAAGAGCAGGAAAGAGTGAGTGCGGCTCATTCCTAGGGAGGTTCGGGTCCTGAAGGAGTCAGTGTAACAGCACTGGGCAGGTCAGAGAAAGGGCATGGTCAGGCAGGAGAAGGGGGGGCATCAGCAAAAGGACAGGGGGTACCAGAGAAATTATTTTTAACCATTTCACAATTCAACAACCTGGGGTTAACTTTGGTTATCACCTTAGGTGAGGCGGTAGCAACATGCATTGCATGAGTTCCAGTTGGGATTAGTAACCCACGATCTAACTTCAGTATCAGAATTCCTCTGAAAAAAAGTGAACCTGGATCTCAAGAGTCTCCTGAGTATAGTTCAGAATTAACCAAAAATCTCCAAACTTTCAAGTTGTTTTTAATAGATTCTAAAGAAAGACATGTTATCAGAGTCCCTTGAAATACTCACAGGGGGACCACCGTCACCACGACTTCCAGCAGGACCAGGGGGACCATTTGGACCCTAAATGGAAACAAACCAGAAAGACGTGAGGTGTGGTCACAAGACATTTCCTATAAATGTTGCTTTTTTTCTTCAAAGGTAATCATTCCCATGTCTATTAGAGACCAATTCAGAAATTAAAAAGGATGATCATCTGTGTCATGAAATAAATGTCCTTGCTTCAGTTCGACCACCCTCATGGGTTATACTAAAGAAGTAAGAGGAGATGATGTTTATGAAACTTCACAAAGTATAAAGTGGAATGCCAACATTAGTTCTTATTTTTTAAATCATCTTCTATCCAGTATATCCCTGGTACACAGCAGGGACTTGATTGACCTATGCTGAATTGTAAGAGTTCACGGGTAATGACACAGGCCATGTCGACTACAGTGAACTCAACTTACAGAGGGGCCAGCGGATCCGACAGGGCCTGTGGGACCAACAGGACCGTTTTCACCCTTGGGCCCTTTGGTTCCTCGCTCTCCTTTAGCTCCAGGTTGGCCAGCAGCACCCTGTGAGAGAGGAAGAGTTGTGTCCACGCGTCCCAGCTCACTCTACTCGCCAGCTTGAGGAGGTTTTCAGATTAAGTTGCGTCCTAGCATACTCACAGCAGGACCAGCAAATCCATTGGGGCCAGCAGGACCGACCTCACCACGTTCACCCTGGGTGGGGGGAAGGGAGATTAAGAATGGTGCAGCAGTCTTAGGTTCATTAGGGTCGAAAAGTTATGAGTGTCCCGGATGACCCAGGTTTCCACTTACAGGGCTGCCTCGGGGACCAGCAGGACCAGCAGGACCAGCAGGACCGGCTTCACCCTATAATGGGACCAAAGAGGAGTTTGTCACATCCGTGCTCCCAGAGGCGGTAAGGAGAGGGACCGGTGGTGGAGAGCAGAACTTGCAGTTGTGTCCGAAGAGAAAACCAATGCGCATCTCAGGGAGTAAAATAAAATGGATTCTTACTGTGCTTCATATTGTATTCATTTTGGGGGGGAAGTGGTATTGGTCATAAAAACACTATAAATCAGTGCCCACAATATGAGGAGGAGGACATTTTAATTTTTAGATGGACACAGAGCTGATCTATTTGCTGCAATCTGTGCAGTACAATAAATAAGGTCTATTTTAAGTGGACCGTTCGATGTGAAATGGGCACACTATGTATTTTATTGATTTTTTACAATTGAAGGCTTTGAGGAGGCTCAGCGCATTAGGATATTGTTAATGGGCAATGGGGAAAGTCTTTAAAACAAATGATAGGGATTAAAGTATAGATCAGATAGCTGGCACATGTAGAGGAAGGGAAAGAGAACTTTAAACACACAGCATTTGTTTCCTGCGGCCCCATCACAACAGATAGGTTTTTAAATAAGTAGGCTCTATACCAAGCCTTAAAAATGAGTTGCAGGGGCTCTCTAGGGCGGGGGCAGGCAGCAAACCTGCCGAAGCTGCTAGTGGCTCCCAGAGCCGTGACTCCATGAGAATGCATGCTTACCCGGTCACCAGTGGCTCCCGCGGGACCAGGGGCACCTACAGCACCAGGAGCACCCTAGCACCGAAAAGAAACATATCTTATTAATTACACCCCTAGGCCATCAAAGGTGACCCCTGCCATTTCCCCTCGCTGTGCTCAGACCGTGACCGAATGCTGTCACTGCACACTCGGGATGGACATGGAGAAAGCTTTTGATGCACTTCAGTTCTAATTATCAAAACCATTAGAAGCAGCTCTCGGGAGGAAAGCACCCCAGTGATCAAGGTGACAGGAATGTGGAAGTCAAGGGCATGTTAGGAATTGGAGAGATCTGAACTCGCTGCTCTTGTCAGGCTTCCTGGAGAGCAGCCAACGAGCAGCCTTGTTTGAAACCACCGGGGCTAGGGGATTCAGAGAAAGGACGACTTTCAGTGTGCCAGAGGGAGGTGTCAGCTCTGAGGGAGTGAGGTGAAGAACCACAGCCAGCGGCCTGGAAGAGCCACGTTGCCAACTCTCCAGGGAGGGTTATTATCCCTTCATGGTATGATCTTTGGCCTCTCCATGGCATTAACAGCTAATCACGGGGGCTGCTCTTGGAGGGATAAATTCTTAGCCACATATTTGCATAAACGGCACCTTGGGTGAGGTTCTGGCTTCTTAAAATGCAGGTGTTACTGGTCTTTTTCCAAAGTCCTATAATAATCACTTAACGTTCTATTAAACCTAGAGCTTCTGGTGTATAGTTTGTACTCAGTAGAGTTAACACTGAGGAAGGTAGAAAGTTATTCAGGTTATGCTTTTCAAAGGGATAAGTTCTGTTCAGTCTTTCTTTTGGAATATGTTAAATGATCCTACTGTACATAGACCCAGGAAGGAAAGGAAGATTCTAACTAAACCCTGATCCTCCTTTTGTAAGTTCTGGCTTGGAAAGCTGCTCAACTCAAACTGAATGAAGTGGAAACACAACAGTCTGAGTACAAACAACAACACTACTCACACGGGCACCATCTCGGCCTGGGTTACCAACTTCACCTCTGAGACCAGTTTCACCCTGAAAGTATAAAGCAAGAGCAACTTTTGGTTTTCCGGCCCAATTTTTGGATCAAAACGAATCCGCAGTGCTTTTACAGAAAATCCCACACACTTCTAGTCCTGTAACATTTAGTCACGTCTTGAGACCCTACCCTTCTTTAGGTTGTTGAATGAGGGGGAAAAAAAAAAACGTAAGGGAAAAATAATTCAGGGCCCTCTCCAGATTATCGTGAAATATATTCTTTTCTAATTTCCATACTCTCCCCTGCAGCATAATCAAGCAAGGTACACATTCACGTGGACAGAATTCTAAGGCGACATCACAATGGGCCTCGGTGCCCGATCGCTCTTACGGCGTAACTAATGCAGCAGCACGGCTGACAGCTGTTCAATATAGCGTCTTCCCATTAATTAGGGCAGGATGAGGCATTATTGTTAGTGGCATTAAAATGAGCCTCATGTATTACTCAACACCATCTGTTTGCGTGAAATTCCATGGTAGCAAGGAATTTTGCCAGATTAGTGAGTTTAGAAATGCGTAGGTGCTAGGTGGCAGAGGGAAATGTGTAGAGAGAGGTCTCAAAACTCTAGCAGACCACCTCCCAGGAACTGTTTAAAAAAAAACACCAACAAAAAACCAGGCAGCCCTGGGCGGCCTGCTTGGCTCGAGTTCCTCAACAGCACGAGTTAAGGTGCAACAGAGAGAGGGTACCTTTTCTCCCTTGCCTCCGGGGACGCCGGCAGCGCCCCTCTCTCCTGGGAGCCCGCCAGGACCAGACGGACCCGCCGTGCCCGGAGCACCCAGCACCCCAGGCTCGCCCTGGAATCAAACACACGTGAAATCAATTATGTCAGCGGCAAGAAAAGAAAATGAAACTCGAACTCTTGAAGGATTCCAATTTCAACATTTAATAGGTCGCATTCTTGCCTGCTTAGAGACACAAAGGAGGGCCATTGAAAAGCAGGGAGGCTGTAACCGCGGGAGACGCGATTAATGACGGGGTGGCTAAAGAGAAGTGGGAGTGGGTGGTCGTGAGCTTTCTGTAACCTGCTCCGGGTCCTTTCAGGCAGGCAGGCAGCCATGGAAAAGAGGAGGCCCGGACAATAGGACGCGCAGAGTGAAAAATGTTGGCCCACAAACCTTTCTCAAGGATAAGTCGCTCAGCCCACGCAGGCAATATGGAGAGAAACCTCGTCAGCTGGGGAGATGTTTACATTTGAATCTCCTTAAGAGCGGGGAGTACAAGCTCCCACTTTATATAAAGACCCTGCAATTCCATGTACTTCAGACCTATTGACTAACTTCTAAGAGAAAACCGAGAGTACTGTCCTCTGGACCAGGTTTTCTTTCCCGTTTCCTTTTTTTCTAATATCCTTCCACCTCTCCAAATAGCTTTTTTAATAATCTTTGCCCCCCCCCCCCCCCCCCCCGCATAAGTGTCACTCCATCAGGAGTCACAGGAATTGCCTTCTCTTTACTGTGGTCAAAGTAATCCATTTTTTAGAAACGTGTCATTCCACCTATTTTAAAATGCAAACCAGATTCCGGTTTGAAACCCAGCTTGTCAAGCTTCTGTCTGGGAGATGAACGTATTGTCCAATTTTTACCTCTCCTCATGAAAACTTAGACCACCTCTGGAAATTTTTCTCTCTGAAGTAGGAGAAGGTGAAACTTTGTTCTTAAAAATAGGGTCCAATTATTTGCGATGTTTCTAGATTAAAATCCAAGTGTTCGGAGCACAATGATGTGAGAGTAAGAACCATACTAACTCATTCATGGCTGTAGAAGACTGGGACTTCCCTTCCTCTACACTAATTCAGGTCCACTGGAATCAGATTGTCATTTACTGAGATGGAAATCATTACAGAGTAGGAAATTAGAAAAAAAAACAACCTGAAAAACAATTCATTTCCTGTTGTAAATGATCTCGTTACTCTAGAGCATACTGGGCCAAAGCAGCAATAGAGAACAGAAAATTTTACCTTATTTCCATCGGGCCCAGGAGGTCCAGAAGGACCTCGGCTTCCAATAGGACCAGAAGGACCAGCAGCACCACTTTCTCCAGGGGGCCCACGCTCCCCCTGTGAGAGAGAAAGAGAGAGAGAGAGAGAGAAATTAAACTGTTGCACTCTTCATCGCTTTCAGAGATTCCATTTTACACATCAGAGCTCTTACTTTTTAAGCCGTTGAATCCTGTTTCTGCCATTATAAAATTATAACTACTTTTCCTTAATTTCTCTACTAGCAAAATGAATGGATCTGAGGGTTGTGAAGGGGCGGGGGAGGGGGTGGGAGGTCGGGGTACCAGGTGGTGGGTATTGGAGAGGGCACAGATTGCATGGAGCACTGGGTGGGGTGCAAAAATAATGAATACTGTTATGCTGAAAATAAAAAATAAATAAAAATGAATGGAGGGGATGAGATAATCTCTAAAGTTTCATTCAGCTTTAATATTCGGGGGCTACAACTCCTAAATGTTTTTCTTCTAGAATATTCAAACTTGGAACTCGTTTTTGTTTTGTTTTTTGGTTTTGTTTTTTTGTAATAGATCCATAGGTAAAAATAAATGCCAGTTATGCATGGTACTCATAGGGAAAGACTGTGTCATTTTAGAAGAGCAATGCTAGGTGTAGATAGGATTAGATATACTCATACCCACCCTCCCTTTTGTAATCTTATGCATTAGCAGTGTAACAGTTAAAATATTTAACAGGATATACATGTGTATGTGTGTCTGCATGTGTATATCAATCTCTCTACCTGTCAATCTACATTTGTCCCAATTGCATGTCAGCCTCACCATGACAGGGTACTCCACGGGCCAGAATATTTAACATGTATGTAGTCCACATTGCAACTGTTTCAAAGGCCCTTGTTATAATTATGGTTGGGGCAGACTCATCATTCCAGTTATTCTAATGACCACACACAAATTAAATCTATTTTTTTTAAAATAAGAGCTGATTCATGATTTCTGCTTTAGACTTTGAACATCAATGCACATTGCAAAAGTGACTTAAAATCTTAGTAAGATATTACTTTTCCTTGGCTCAGTTTGAGCCACTTTCATAAATATAACTTGTCTATATAAATTACTGAATAGAATACATATATTAGCTCATTTATGTTTCTTAGAACTGTGTGGTTTGGGGCTGCAAAATAGGAGTAATTAAATTAAAAAGTCTACTTTCAATTTAGAAATCAAATGTTCTCTACAGATTATGTTTGAGTACAGAAGAGTGTCAGGAACTTGTTGCAAGATCAGTAGCTTTTAAGAGAAAGCACTACTTATTTTAAAAATACCTTGACTGAAGTTTATGAAAGTAAATTAAATAATACTTACTCTTGGGCCAGCAGGACCAGGGAGACCAAATTCACCAGGGAGACCCTAGGCAGAATATGATATAGAAATAAATCATGAAATGTATCTATGTTCTTGAAATCCATTTAGGATTAAGATATTTAGATAGCTTTTGAAATAGCTAAACGAAGCCAGCTAGGCTCTAGCTCCCTGAGTGTGTAAAAGTACAGCGCTATTAGGAACAAGAGAATTTTCAATTGTATACGGACAGATACAAAAAGTGAGAATTCCACTGATATCAAGGATATTTCTATGCAAGAACCTGGTATCAGAAAATTTAAGTTTCCATTACTTAGCTTATTACTTTAAAACAATTTATCTCATTTTATAATATGATAAATAATGATGAACAATATCAGACATTGCCTATTTTTAGTTATATAACAGACTGCTTTCTTAATAGAAATGATCATATTCTGCACATTACCTAGTTAATCGTATACCCAAGTGTATCTCCTTTATTACTGACCAGCTGTCTCCTTAATGTGCCCCACTGTTGACAAAGGAGACCAGGCCACAGAATGTAACTGAATTGAGGCACATTCATCACAATTACCAGAGAAAATGACTCAGAACTCCTGCCCTGATTGTGGCTAGAAGTGTCATGTCTGAATGCCAAGAAAAACATTAAATGCAATTTTTCAGGGTCTAGTTTGGTGGAAAAGCATTGCATTTACTTTTTCACTATGGGAAAGGAAATAATTTGCATGTTAACATTACCAAGAACAAGACAAAAAGTAAGGCTATTAAGCGGAATATTCATTGATATATTTTCCTTTCATAATGCAGTGTTTCATTCAGTCTTTAAAACAAAGGAGTTGTTATTCCAAGACAGTGCAAGTAACTGGGTTTATTCTCTCCAAAGTACCAATGTAAGTAGAACACTATCATTAACATATGAAATACGAAGTTTCTTTTTGCATATTATAATTGCAGTGCAGTCCTAGGTTCCCTGGGGTGGGGGTGGGGGGAGAAGTCCCAAATTTCCGTGAGCCTGCTATCCCTTGTTCTACTCACCCTTTCTCCTGGTTTGCCAACTTCACCAGCTGTACCTGCGGGGCCAGGCAGACCCTAGATGAAAAAGACCACAAATCTCAATCTTGTGCCTCTATTCAGAGGATTTGCAAATAATTGTTTTTTTTTTTTCTGGACGCTATCTGATATCGACACGATCATGAACTATTCTAGGTTATTAAGGAGTTACACAAAAGTTTGCCTTGAAAAGGTGGACCCTTCCTTACTTCAGTTCTGTAATCGTGCTCTGTGCTGGGGGTGGGGGGCGCGGGGGAGTGCTCTGGGGATTTACAACCAGCTAGTATGAGCAAAGGCAATATTCTGTTTGTCTCTGTTGACTTACCTGGAAGCCTGGAGGACCAGCGGGACCTTGTTCACCTTTTCCACCTTGGACACCCTGAAAGTAATAATAAAGAGGGCCTAAGTAGAGATGTATGCCACCATTGCTGTCTGCCCAGACAACTTTTGCACAGGAAAAAGGAGACGGTCATTTGGGAGGACAAGCTTCGTTTGGGGCAGCAAAGGACGAGAATGGGAGAAATACTCACTTGTGGCCCAGGAGGCCCCTGAGCACCATTGTTTCCATCAGGACCTGGAGCCCCCTACAACAGGTCACAGAGAGGTACAGCATTACCTGTGAGTTTAAGAAGACTCGAAACCTCATGCATTACTTTCTCAACACGTCCCATCTTAGCATGACTCACTGTGGGTCCCCTGCCCAAATGCCAACTTTTGGTATGGCTTGTGGGAAGTCCACGGATGGAGGGCAATTTATGAAGGCCAGAGAATGCTACTAGCATCTGCATAGCTTTTTAATCATAGATTAAATAAAAATTAAATGCGCCCATAAATAATTTTTACCTACTATACATTCTGATTTGTTGGCGCTCCACTGCCTTATAAGTGTGGTCGAAAAAGAAAAAAGATATTCTGGGACTATAAAAGGGTCTTTGGGGATGCCATTTTGCAAAGACAAGGACAGAATTCTATCAGATGGCCTCAGAGGACAGGTGTTTCCAGAGGGAAAGCTACGTGTGGGCAGATATGCAAAGTCAGCACCTACCCGTGCACCAGCAAGGCCAGCGTGACCTTTCTCACCGGGTTTGCCAGGATCACCCTAGAATAAACATTTAAAAAAAAGGACACAATGTCAATTTCACCACGACAATTCTGAAAGGTCAATTTCTTGCTTGCTTTGCTTTTCTTAAGGTCCTACTCTTTGAATTCTGTCCCCTAGGGCACGTCCCACCATCTCACAACTCCAAGTGCAATGAGGCGCACCTACGTCCCCAGGGGCGCAAGCTCCGGAGGCAGATCCCCATCAGGTGTGCATTGGTAGCCTGGAGAGCGGCTGCCACTACGCTAAGGGGCTTGCAGTGTTCTTGTGCTGAAAGGGATGCCCCGCCCTTGAGGTGGAGTGGACTGACGGCAGCGGGGAACCCAGGATTTGGTGAACGTGCGGAGGAAAGAGGGTGTGGTGTGCTTACGGTGGGGCCTTTGGGTCCAGGGAATCCGATGTTGCCAGGCTCTCCTCTTGCTCCAGCTGGGCCGATCGGTCCCGGCCTGCCATCAATACCAGGGAGGCCCTGAAAGCAGAGTTTATTTAAAGTTCACTCAGCATCGACTGGAGTCTCCCGACCTCAAGCCGGGGATGCTCCCGTAGGAAGAAACAGAATCATCCTCGGAACACACAGAGCTTCCTGGTATAAAGTGTCAATGAAATATGAATCCATTTTCCTTTTCTAAATAGGATGTCAGTACACACACAGCCAAGTCAATCTCAGATGTACCCAATTCCCTCCTTCCCTCCCTTTCCAGACCCTCGTCACCCTCTTCAATTTTCCCTGCCATGTTTTTTTCTTTCCCTTCCCTCCTTCCCGTCCGGCGTTCATCTGGACTCCATAATTACAATCTATTACTTTGCGTTCCCAGATGATGTATGTGGCTGATATTTATTTTCAGTGTGTTCATGTATAAATAAGCCGCAGAATAGACTTGATAAGAGTGCAAGAAGTGTCCTTGAAAATATAATGGAAAATGAGCAGTTCTTACCATGGGACCTTCTTTACCAGCTGGGCCAATATTTCCAGGGGCACCAGGAAAACCCTATAAAGTAAATGAGGATGCTTTCATGTCGGCACTTCAACTTACATACTCGAGGCTCCAATTTATGAAAAGCTCACAAAAGCGCTTCCCCTCACCCCACCCCCGACTTTTCGTTTGTTGCCTAGGGTAAACCATTAGGGGTATTAGCCACTAGCTGGGAGGTATGAAAAGAGCTCTGAATCTTTCTTCTCTCTGTTTTTTTTTTTTTTTTTTTAATATATATATATATATACCTTTCCTTTCTTTGGAGTTTAGTGCAACGGATTCATTTATGGAGATCTCAAGAAACTGGGAAGCAACATACTATATAGGCAAAGTGTTCTTTACCCCATAGTAGAAAAACAAATACTTTCAGCAAGCAATTTTCAAAGTGGATTTTTTTATTGCTACATTTGGTGTCTTTATTACTTGTTTATGGTACAATTACAGATGATATTCATCCATAAGAGATAATGGAGGCAAAAAAAAAATCACTCTATTGCTATGGATTAGAGTGTCTACGAATCTAAAGGTCATTTCTCCATGGCTAGTGTGATGCTGAATACATTAAAGCATTTTGTGATTGCTGGAAAAATGATTTCACTTATGAATCTAATACACTGATAATGTATAGTCCTAATACGTTTCATGGACACCTTATATAAAACTCACAAATTGAGATAAAAGATTCATGCTGATAGGAGAACCAACCTAATTTGGGTATATTAAAATAAATCTATTCTTCAAAAACCTCACAACCATTGGATCAAGTAATAAATAAGAAATTGATGAACTAACCAAATACGTAAAAATATCTCTGGGCTTTGATAAAGTTAAATTAAAAATGCAACCATCAGCAAATCTACTAACAGATTTACTTTGGATGATTCTTTTTTTTTTTTTTTTGTCTTCTAATATTAATCATTTCTTTCAAAAAGGAAGCAGTGCGAGGTATGACTTGCTCCAAATCAATCTGAAACTTACTCGGGGTCCCATGAGGCCAGGCTCTCCAGGGCGACCAGAATCTCCATTGGGACCTCGGACACCAGCAGGGCCGGTTGCACCACGAGGGCCGGGAGGACCCTATTCAACAGAAGGGAGAGGGGAGGATGCTAAATCGAATGACAGCCCCATCAAAAGAAGCATCGGATTCCTTCCCCGGGAGTGAGTAATGGACAGCTTACCATGACACCAGCTCTGCCATCAGCTCCAGGAAGACCACGGGAACCAGGACTTCCCTGTAAGAAAGTACATTAAACAGGAAGGATTGGGAAAAACCCCTGAATCCCATAGGGCAGCGTTTACTGAGACATGGCTTGCATGCAAGAAATCTTGATGCCCTGAAGGGAGAGATACAAACAAAAAAACCAAGCCAGAAAACTTCACCCAAACCTCAAAGGAATGCGTAGAGGAGGCATTCTACAAAAGTAGGTCAGCATTGTTTCCAGACCAAACTGAGAGTCACTGATTTAATAAAGGAGATGGAAAGCAGATGCTCCCCTTGTCTAGAAAATGCATTCAGTGGTTCTGACCAATTCCCAATGAAAGGGTGTCCTCAGATCCCTCTGATATGTCAGGGTGTCAAGAGCATCTGGAACCTACTCTCAGCCCAGGGGGTCCAGAGGGGCCAGCGGATCCAGCTTCACCATTGGGGCCTCTCTTTCCTTCTTCACCACTGGGACCAGGGGGACCTTGGGGCCCAGCAGAACCCTGTTTCATGAGAAAAGCAAAAGAGGAGAGAATAGGAAAAATCATTTTTATGTCATATATAGCCAGAGAAAAAGTAATCATTTTTTTTAAAGTAAAAGTAGGACTTTTTAGATCAAACAAGTAATAAATCCATAAAATTCGATCATAGAACTACTTACAGGTTCACCCTTGTTGCCACTCTCTCCTTTGGAACCAGCTGGACCAGGTTCACCCTAGAGTTCAATACAAAATGGCGGTCAAAGGAAAAACAGGTGTCACAGCTCTCTCACAGACAAACATCTTGGAATATTTATGGATCAAGATAAAGAGAAATGTGTGTCCAGGTTCACATTCAAATAGCTGACAGGGGACTGGCTTCACTGAACAGACAAGAGCAATATAGAAATCTACCTCACTGACCTCTGGGGAGTGTTCCAGGATAGCAGGAGGGGTATGTGTGGGAGAGAGAGAGACACACAGACACATAGATGGACCAGACATGTACAGGCACTCTCACAGAAGTAATACACACTAAAAATGCTCAGGAAAGAAAAAAACAAAAATGTGAAGACCACAAGAAGTTGAGATGGTGACAAAATGACAGCTGAGTCGGCCTTTCAAGATGATGGGAGCTGCAGCCATGACCACTTACCACTAGTCCCCTGGCTCCAGTAGCACCAGCAGCGCCAACAGGGCCGGGAATTCCACGGGGTCCAGGGAGACCGGGAGCGCCAGCAACACCGGGCAGGCCCTGTGGAGACAATGTGGCGTGGTGGGTCCTGAGGTGCTGGGCAGACCAGGGGGTGTGCGCCCAAGTGTGCCTAAAAGCACAGTGGCCCAGGGTGGCCAGATACTCACAGCAGCTCCTTTAGCACCAGTCAGGCCATTGGCTCCAGGGTTGCCCTGTGAGGAAGAAGAGAAGAGGAGGTCATCAGTCAATGGGAGTGTTTCTGTTCTTTGACCCCACCTTCACTCCTTTTGCCTGCTTCCACTCCATGAGGCTGATGATGGTGGCTACTTACAGGAGGTCCAACGGGGCCGGAGACACCTGGAAGACCCACTTCACCACGGGGACCCGCGGGACCAGCAGGACCAGGGTTACCAACTGGTCCGAGTTCACCCTAAAAGAGGGAATGACACCAAGGCATTGGTCTGCAGATCATTAAACAGCGTATCTCCGTTTTTAAGCCCCCAAGTTCCACGAACTTTCTTCAGAACTGCAATTATTTCCCTCATCTCATTTGGTACCATAGATTTGGACTGGGGTTCCTATTTTCCTGGCCTTGTTCTGCCATCTTGGTTACCTACCATCTTCACCTACCTCTGTCTCTCTGTGATAGACACTCTGGTTCTCAGCTAGTCAGTCCTCAGTAGTTTGGGAATATATCCCAGAGGGGTCCCATAAAATAATGTTCTTTGTTGGCTTCTGTATCTATGTTCCTGAGCTCAAGTACAGAGACATGATCCACATCAAGCTTTAAGTGAGAAAACGGGTCATTCTACATCCATTCTGAAAGGGGCGCTCATTAAGCTCTCTGTGGTGTAACTTCCTATCTGCAAATATAGGGCCTGTCTTTCACATCACAGTAAGAAATGGATCAAGGTAATGACAATGGTTGGCAGTGTTTTTACCTTGGGGCCAGGAGCACCAGGGAAGCCTGGAGGGCCAGCAGACCCAATAGGACCCTGAAACCGAAGTAGAATATGGTAAGAAACTGCTTCCCAGCAAGTTAACAACACAACAAGACCAGAAAATTAAAGTGGCTTAGAGTGGCTTGATCATATTTAATACTGGCAAAGAGAAAATGGACAGTCTGTTGCCATTAATACCAAAGGGGATACATTCAAGGTATCCAAGGGGAGGTAGATTTTACTTTATGAAGCAATGAAGAGCCCTGGAGACCACAGTACTTATAAATAGAACCTTTGAGAAACCACATAGAACATTTGGTAAGATGTCTAAAATGGTATTATTTTTACAAATTAATAAAGATATTTTCCATCCCAAATTCTCAACCCTTCCCAAATTCTTCAGTGTCAAAACTTACAGCAGGACCCACAGGACCCACACTTCCATCACTTCCACGGGCACCCTATGAAGAAAATAAGGAAGACAAAGTCAGAGGAAAGTTCAGTGGCCGTTATTAGAACAATTTTTAAAAGGATAAGGGACAAAAACGGAAGCACTCACAGCTGGACCAGGGGCACCGACACGTCCTCTCTCGCCAGGAAGCCCACGGGCTCCCTAGAAGCAGAAATATTTTCAATGAAATCCACAATGCTAATTTAAAAAATGTCACAGGCATCATTTGCTTTGTCCAATTTCCAACATGCGCAAGAATCCACTAGAAATAAATAGGTCTTGTTCTAATTCCAACTAAAAGGTAATGGATTTCAATTAAGTATGCAGAAGGTTATTAGAAACATATCAAAGAGTACAATGCCGAGGGAAATGGTAATTAGCAAAAACATGAAAGAAGTTCCAGCTTACACAGAGGATATATATTTAGATTTACAATCAAGTCATCGATACTTACTGTTTGACCTGGTGTTCCATTTTCACCAGGGGCACCGGGTTCACCCTATGTGGAAAAGAAGGATTGAGGTTTTGTTCATTTCAGGGTATCAGTTTGGTTTTTTTTTTTTTTTTCCCCCTGATTGGGTCATTTTTACCCTATTATTTTTTTTATTATTATTTTTAAAAATTTTAATTTATTTGACAGAGATCACAAGTAGGCAGGGAGGCAGGCAGAGAGAGAGGGGGAAGCAGGCTCCCTGCTAAGCAGAGAGCCCGATGCAGGGCTCAATCCCAGGACCCTGAGATCATGACCTGAGCCAAAGGCAGAGGCTTAACCCACTGAGCCACCCAGGTACCCCTACCCTATTATTTTAATTTGAACCATTTATATATTTTGTAACATTTCTTACACAGATAGACTTTCTCAATTACGCCAATCCATAAAATTTTAAATTTCTAAAATATGCGTTTTTAATATAGATAATAGCAGATACCAGAGTACTAGGGAGATGTGGTCATTTGAGGATTATGTAACCCAGCTCTAATATTCCCCCTTAGATTTTGGGTATCATTTTGACTAGGCTTATGTATCAGGAATGATATCATAAAAAGAGATGGCAGAGAATAAATTGCTTTCAAAAGAACCGTATTTACCCTTTTTAAAGTTATTCTTAACAGTCAGTATTTTCATTTTTGTAAAATATGCATGGAAATTTAAAGCTTTGTAATATTTTTCAAAGCTGTCTTATTTATTCCCAACCAATATTCTTATCTTGAGTAAAAACCATGGTACCGGCAGGGGAGGGGGAGCAGTCATTTAAAAAATGGCACATGTGAAGGAACTTTGTTACTAAGGAATCTGATTCGGGTCTAGAAGAAACAGATTTCACAGACCCTTTCGGAACCATTCATTTCTAGGCTTCTATGTCAAGTGTATTCTTTGGGAATAAGCACAAAGTTGTTCTTTGAGAGTCAGAACTTCTAGTCTCTGTCCTCCTAACTGCTAGATGTGTGACTCTGGACAAGTCACTCATTCTCTCTGTGCCTCAGTTTCCCTCATGTGCAAAATGAGCTCCTTTCGATGCTAACATTTTATGATGCTGGGACTAGTAGGCTGAGCTATTACATTAGGCTCTAGGGAGAATGAGTTTGACCTTATCCATTTGTGTGGCAGCTGGAAAGTTAGAATAGATTCTCCATATTCATGTTCATTTCTAGTCCCGCTAGTATTCGTTACTCATTAATTTGTAATTACGTTGGTATTCACTTTAATATCACATTATCTCCTTAATAGGAGAGAGAACATTTTATAGTTGAAAATGCTGTCAGAGAAGAGCCTAGCCAAGAGATAACACACTTCTGAGACTTTAATTACCTAATTAAAAATTTTTTGAGTGTGCACAGATAAATCACAGGAAAGAGGTTGAAAAGTGTATTGTGACATGAATGTACCTATCTAATTAGTGCATGGCAAAGGAGAATTTACAGTTTAAAATAACATAGCGTTCCAGTATCTGATTATATGTTTATTTACTTTTATTTTGGCTACAGAGATCAGCTGAAATTGGAGGATAGGAAATGAAGGAAGAAACTATTGACATTATTTTTATCTCAACTGTTTAACAGCTATTGAATTAAAGAAATGGTATTAATAATTGGACTTTTGTCACAGAATCCCATAGCCTCACCACTGAGGCTCTGAAGTACTGAAGAGGAAATAAGATATTCTTTGGAATACGAGTAGTCTTCACTAAAAATATCCCTTCTGATGGTCATGGGGAATTTAAGTCAATTTAAAACAACCACAACAACCATGTTCTGGCTTAGTATTTACCTTCACACCTGGAGCGCCGGGCTGTCCCTTCAATCCATCCAGACCATTGTGTCCCTGAAATGCAAATCCCTTATTATTAAAATGCCATTCCATCACCGTGCTTGGTCAAATCCTGCCCTCCCCCAGGGATGACCCCTTCTGTGCAAGGGGTCCAGCCAGCCAGGCCAGGCAGCTGCAAGGGGCAGACTTGCTCCACTGCCCCAGGTAAGCTTCCTCTCTGCACTTGGATGGGAGGGAAACAGAATTAGATGCTCTCTCACAGCCTCTCCCTCTTAAATAATTTTTACCATTTTCAGATGGTTTTAAGTACCTCTTCAAGTCGTACGCCTTTTAGACAATTTTCTCTGTAGGGATCCTCATTTCTTGGAAGCTGGGAGCACACTGAGAAAAGTGCATCCCACCATACTTTTCAGCCATCTGAACTCTTCTCTAACTCTCTTTTCTCTGGCGAATTCCAGGAATTTGGAAGCAAGTATGTGTCACCCAGGAGTTTAAATATAGTCGAGGCTGTTCCTAAAAGCATGTACTCTCTGGGTAAAGAATGTGCTCACCCGAATGCCCTTGAAGCCAGGAAGTCCAGGGGTCCCAGGGAAACCACGAGCACCCTTAAAAGCAAACACAGAAGAGAACAAGTCATGTTTTCATTCTAAATTAGAAAACAATGATTTCTTCCCTCCAAAGTATTTCTTCCCATTGAAGTTCAAACTTGGACTAGGTTCAAGACTAGGATATTTTAAGCGCATCCACTTGCTCTCACTCGAGTAACGCTAGGCTGTTTGAACAAAACAGGGTTTTAGCTTAGGGCAAGCTTGCCGTCATTAAAACGACATCCCTCGCACTAACAAACACTGTATGCATTCTTGACTGGGCTCCCTGCTTGGTCAGTGAGTGGTACAAGCAATCCAACATCTAGGTGACCGTTTAGACGGATACCGGTTTTACCAGCCACCTGGCACGGGAGACGCCTCTGACGTCTGGGCTGGAGACCCCGGGATAAAAAGCTTACCTGTGGTCCAACAACTCCTCTCTCACCAGGTCGTCCAGGTTTTCCAGGGTGACCCTACAACATGAAAGCATCGTAGGGTCAGCCTTTTCTTGCTAAGCGGTCAAAGTTGGAACATCTTGGTTTTAAAGATGAGGGGAAAAGGCATTCTACAAAGATGTGGGTCCGAATACATACTTAATGGACAATGAATTTCCCAAAATACAAACAAAGATTTCATTAAAATAACATCTTCCACAAGGGTGAGTTATGTCGGGCATATCCAGCTTTTGGCAGAATACTTCATTTGAATCCAGAAAGTCTTGTCGAGGAGGGAGTGTTTAAATGGCATTTTGGAAATGCTTATGAGTGAATATACTCACATCCTCCCCAGCCTTGCCAGGAGGCCCAGGTGGACCTCGAGCACCCGCAGGACCCTGAAGAAAACAGGAGACCAATCATTTCGTTGAGGTTGTATTAATAAACATCTTGAAGAAACATAATCTACCACAACGGGCGAAAATGTACTCACAGTTTGACCAGGTTCACCGGGCTCACCAGCAGGTCCTTGGAAACCTTGGGGGCCCTAAAAGAAACCAGGACGTCATACTCCACACATCTCTTTAATTCTGGCTTTTTCCATAAGAAAAGGTTACCAGCTGTGGGTTACTTACAGGAGCGCCAGATGCACCAGGTGGCCCTCGAGGTCCCATCAAGCCCTAGAAAGAGGACAAGTCTTAGCACTGAGAAGTTATGGAGGCTTTGGTTCGAGTTGGAGAGCACTGGCATAGTAGTGCCACCGACGTTTTGTGATAGACAAACAGGACTGTCCTGGTTTTATTTCCGTTTTTGTTTCTGCCAGGGAGGCTCTTACAGACCAACATTTCCTCTACTATTTCTCTGTCTTTGCTTCTGCCTTTTCTCCTACCCAAATCAGCAGAACCCAATTGGGTGGGTGGATACAGGTTCCTTAAATTTGCAGACAACTGGGCTGATTGAGATTGTTCTAAAGCAATGAATTGGAATCATGTGCACAGTATGGAATATACAACCGCCTTCTGGGCCGTGGGTGAAGCATTTCCATTCGGAGGGCCTCGATCATAGGTCATCTCCCCCTGTCATATTTAGCGAAGAAATTGATATTTTTTCTTTCTTGCCTCAAGGGGCATCAATTGAAAAGGATCAACAGTCCTTCTTAATGATTAGAGGGAGGTTTGTTATGTAACCTTATAGCTCCTTTTAGGGCTGCTGGGGACTGATGAAAATGTCAGACCCAAGCTGAGGTAGTGAGGGGTGAAGGAAAAATGAAACATTATTGAAATATCCTCCTAGAAGGTTCTAATGTTATTACTGAAAATGTGGCCCACACCCACAGCAGATGCTCCTTCCTTTTGTTTTTCCTTCTGTCACAGGCAAGTAGAGCGAGACAGTGTTACTAGTTTGTGAGTTAAATCCACATTCTTGACTCCCCTTTGCAGTAAGCAGGTCTGTGCAAGATCTCTTGTAGGGGCCAGCTCCTTCATGCTGAAAATATTGCATAGGCAAGTCTAGGGTAATTTGTTCATGACACATCAACCATGGGGACTCTGCAGGCAAGTTTGCCCCACGGTATTAATGCCTAGAGTGAAATAATATGGATTTTATTAAAAAGCAGCTCATCTTAATTATAAGAATTATTTGTTTGGTTTTAGAAATTGCTTCCACATTAAAAGAAACTGTCACTTTTCAATCAAAATAATTTTTTAGGTATACATTAAAAATAATTTTCTTTGACACCATGAATTTTTAATTATATTTATTCATTTTTCCGCATATTTGCAACAATTTCATTTACATAAAAGGTAGTTTATTTTGTGGAGGCTGTGAGACGGACTATGATTACTCATTAATTCAGAGAAGAACCCTGTGGGGTTTTAGAGTTATTGATTTTCCAACATGGAAAATTATTTTAATACTTTATTGCTGCCTATCTTTCTTATTTGTGAACCACATATCTGCATATCTGTTGATTACATATATCTGTGACTGTGTGGGGATGGTGCAAGCTTAAATTATATTTCATTGATATTTAAAAGTAAAACACTCTGTTTTGTGCCCCCCAGAAAATGTTCCAAAGTCAGGGGAATCTGAAATCCATATTAATTTTCTGGGCTTATGTAGGCTATTTTATTTATTTTTTTTCCCCTTTAGCTTCTTCCTGAGACATAGGTACTGCTTTAAAGCTGACTAATGTTCAACATTAGCTGAAATGGCTAATTTCAAATACCCAATACAAACAAAGCCAAAGAAAATCTCTACTTCTTCATTTTAGATATGGATGTTTGAAAATTACCAGAAAAATCAGGAAATTGGAAATCATCAATTAAAGGCACATTACTTCTCAAATGAGAGTTTTAATTTACACAAAATATTATCTTGCCCCTACAGTGGATTAGCTTACTGTGGACCATTAGGTCCAGCCGACATCTTCTTTTGAAGACAGAGCACTGAATGCACTGTCCAGGTGAAATTTATACTTTATAGACCATGTTAACGTTACATTGCAGTGTTTAATTAACTGAATATTCTTAGTTCCAGCCATTTTTGCCTTTATTTTATACATACTAGTATATATTGTGCATGCTCATATTATTTTTTTTCTAACACATCTTATTTTTTTTTTAATATAATTTTTTATTTTTTATAAACATATATTTTTATCCCCAGGGGTACAGGTCTGTGAATCGCCAGGTTTACACACTTCACAGCACTCACCAAAGCACATACCCTCCCCAATGTCCATAATCCCACCCCCTTCTCCCAACCCCCTCCCCCCAGCAACCCTCAGTTTGTTTTGTGAGATTAAGAGTCATTTATGGTTTGTCTCCCTCCCAATCCCATCTTCTTTCATTTATTCTTCTCGTACCCACTTAAGCCCCCATGTTGCATCACCACTTCCTATATCAGGGAGATCATATGATAGTTGTCTTTCTCCGCTTCTAACACATCTTATTAATGCTTATTGGTCGCTTGTTAAAGATACACCATCATCATCGTAATCATGCAGGGAGCTTTTCTAGCTATTACTCAAATTATAGGATATGTTGCTTACTATTTGCGCTGAGTGATATGAATGCTAAATTACACTCTTATTCTCTTCTGTATGGATTTATAATAGACTAAAAAGGTATTAATCAAAAGGTATTAAAAGAAACATTTCTAGTACTGTTAACTCCTTGAGGGAGGGTGAGATTTTGCCATATTCATGGCTACAGCCCAACGCCCTAGTGCAAGTGCTATTCTGAAGAGCTCACTGAAGGTGTCTAATAAATAGTTGCTGAATAAGTTGATATTTTATTCAAGTACTAGATACGTGAAACACGATGTCGTTGATTATCAGATATCCTGCCTGAAGGCAAGTCCCAGTTTTGTCATTAAGCACTTCTATGGCCCTAGAAAAGTTTAAACTCTCTCGTATAGGACAAATGGGCGGGGGCATCGGGCTGGTTCAGTCGGTTAAGCATCCGACTCTTGGTTTCAGTTCAGGTCAAGACCTCAAGGTCCTGGGACTGAGCCCCGCATTGGGCTCCATGCTCAGCCCAGAATCTGCTTGTCCCTCTCCCTCTGCTCTTCCGTTACCCACTCAAATACATATATAAAGAAAGAAATCAATATTTTTTTAAAAAATGGGCTGGACTAGAACTTGCTATTCCTTTCCAGCAAGTTTATAGAACTTAATAGCTCTGCATCTCTACAGGTTGCTTAAGATTCTGAGCAATGTTAAAGGATATAAAAAAATTAATCAGAGTGATCACTCTTTCAAATTAAATTGATTTATCTAAGTTATAGTTACGATGTCCAGAGATTATTTACACACTGGACACATGTTTGTAGAGAAAATTCAACCCCCAGATCTAGAGTCTTGTAGATCTGAATACAAAAGGACTTGTTGCCTTTATCTGATCTAAGTATTGAGTGTTAACCTAAGGTAGTTAAGGAAATGGCAATGTGAAATTTTTTACAAAGAAACAAATTCTCTATTCAGTAATTTTTTTCGCTGAGATTAAAAAGAGGGAAGCATACCATTGGTCCAGGTCCAAGGCCAACTCCTTTTCCAGGATCATACTGAGCCGCAAATATCTAGAGAGGGAAAAACACATTATATAAAAATTACCAGCTCTGTAGTTCATTTTCTCATCTTACTTGTACAGATTTTTATGTTGTTATTTAAAAAAGGGAGTGATATTTTTATAAACTTAATAGTTTATAATTCCATATTGAGCTAACTTCCTAAAAAGTCAGGAGAGAATGTAAGTTTAAAATGGAGTCCCCAGGGGCGCCTGGGTGGCTCAGTGGGTTAAAGCCTCTACCTTCGGCTCAGGTCATGATCCCAGGGTCCTGGGATCGAGCCCCACATCGGGCTCTCTGCTCAGCGGGGAGACTGCTTCCTCCTCTCTCTCTCTCTGCCTGTCTCTCTGCCTACTTGTGAACTCTCTGTGAAATAAATAAAAATCTTAAAAAAAAAATAAAAAAAATAAAAAAATGGAGTCCCCACCTGGTTTGAAGTGGGAAGCTTCCTCACCTCATTTTTTCAAACCCTTTCCGCTCTGCCAGTCACCTCTCCCCTCATGCACCCTCTAGTTCTACACTGAGAAAGGGGAGCTTTCTAAACTTTAAGTCCTTGGAGACTCCTGAGAAATTGAGCAGAGAACGAGAGGTCACCTTTGCATTTCCACCTGTTGTCCTGCTCCTCCAGAACTACACAAAAGTGACTGAGAGGCCTTTTTCTTGCTGGAGTTTCAAAAAAGAATATAAAGAGTTTTCAAGTTTGGAGGAAAATTAAATTAAAATGCCCCTTGGAAGATTAAACTTTTAAAAAATAGTTCACAGTAATAACTTTACTGTTAAAGATCTCTCTTATAGTAGTAGATCTATTAAAGGAGGTGCTTTTTAATGCACTCAGTAGATAAGCAATCATAATAAGATCTTCTGGGGGAGAAAGGTCTTATTTTACTGGCATACAGTTGGATATTAGAATCAGGCTCCTGATTCATAGTGCTAACCAATTAAGCAAATATGTTTTCCTTCCTGCAGTGAGGCCATTTGGCACTCATACCATTGTTAAAGACATAAAGCTAAAAGAAGATATTAATGAAAAAGGGAAATGTACTTTTCTCAAATTAGTTTCAAGCAAATTAAACCTAAAACTACTTTGAATGTTGGTTCAGCAGACTTCAAGCCAAGGAGAATAAAAAGAGTAGGATGTTTGTGAAATTGCTGAAGACCAGGGATTTCACTTATAATTCAATCTAATCAAACTCTTTAATAATGCAACACCTCTTATTTGTGCCCTACTGATGAAAGATATTAAATCCCCAAATTAAATAATAGTCGTGAGGGCTGCAGTTACCTTCAGTGAACACAAAGACCAGTTCTGTAACTGACAAGGGCTCACAAAGAAACCAGGCAAAGCAAAATCTTGAATGAAGAAACCAAAGAAATGAATAAAATGTACTAATATCCAAATAGCAGATTCTCCCTTAACTGTTAAAAATAAGCTCCACAATGAGCCTTCTTTCAATAGAGGTAGAAGACACTGAAGTGAGCTAAAAGTTAGCAGTACTTAAGACGCCTTACCCCGCCAAGACCAGGGGGGCCAGGAGGTCCAGGTGGACCGGGAGGGCCTGGGATACCATCGTCACCATCTCTGCCTGGAGGGCCTGGTGGACCCTGTTTTGTAAAAAGCAAATTCGGTCATGGTTAGACAGACCCCCATAGAAACCTATACATATAAAAGGAGACCTAATATATGTGGTAAGATCAGTGGTTCAGACCTTTCAATGTGCAAGGGGTAAGGAAATTTAATATGCCATATTTGTCATCGATTGAACTTCACTTATGACATGGGTCTTTCTTAGAAGGAGGTTTAGTGACTGATACACAAAGACGACACTGGGCAGACTAGTTCCGCTGGAAGAGGGACAGCTCAGCCTTTGAATATTAATTCAAAATGGAGCCCCAGAATTCAAATAAAGATAGAAATTATAGCTACCATTTATACTTCTATAAATTTCACATGGAGATCAGTACACAGTGGTGTTCTCTGTATACTGATTGTCAGTTTCAGACTGATGAACTTACTCAACAGTTTTGGTATACTATGTATGAATGGTAGATTAATTGATAGGATAATAAAGTCACTTTATCACAAGGTAGAAAATCCTGCAGACTTCCTACCGTTAACACTATTCATGTCGTTACAGTAATTTACTGACATAATGCGACCTCTACTAGACTGTTGGGAGTAGAATACATTTTAGACTGCGCTTCCCAATAGATATTAGATATAGGTATTTATACATTGGCAAAAGTGTCATATAATGTAGCTGTACATGCCAAATAAGCAGAGCAGAGAGATCTAAGAATACCATGAATAAATCGCAAACCTAACTTGCACATTTACGAATTTAGGCAGAAGCATGTTGTTGACTGCTGTTTTACTACTATTCCCGGGCTTTGTAAGAGATCTTGCTTGAAAAGCAAACAAAACGTGCAAAGAGAGGACTGTGGGGATAGGTAGATGCATGTCCATCTACCTACTTATGCATAATGATATGTGTAAGTTGGACAAGTCTACTGAAAACGAAGACAAACTAATGCAAAGAACATGGCTGGTTTTAACATCTTGGCTTTCTAAAAAGATAATCTTGATCTAGAAAAATAGTGATTATATATGATAATTCTAATTCTACTCTTCTGCAGGGCATTATCTGCTTAAAAGTTGGTGCAAATATCTCAATACATAATAATCCTATGAACCGTCTAACCAGTAGTTATTCAAATATGGTCCAAAGCTTTTTAACAGTTCAAAAATCACGCACCCTTTCTCCACGTGGTCCTCTATCTCCAACTGGGCCCTGTGAGGAAGATACAAACAGCAGAATAATAAATGTCTAAGTGATTTCCAGTGAACGAGAAAGCAGTCTTGATAATCATTAGTTGGTAAGACTGATCTAAACACTGTATTATTAGAAAGTAGCTGTAAAAATGGCATAATACAATAGAAAATATACATTGTTTTTATTATAATTACATGTAATGTTTTCAACCTGGGAGACTAGAGGCTGCAGTCTCCAGTCATTAGGCCAATATATAACTACTATTTTTAGAAATATGATTTCTGTGGATAAAGTTATCATTTTGTTACACTGTTAACAGTATATTTAAAAAGGCCTTTAAAATAAACGTTCATTTACTACCTATAATTAACGTAATACTCCTTCCATCTCCAGAATTAAGTCTTTTTTTTTCTTTAGTATGTAAATCACCAGTTTGTATAATATAATTAGAGATAATTCTGGAAGATAATGAAACTTGGTTATCTTAAAAATCAAAGCTGCTTTATTTTATGGTTTACTTAATGCATATCCATGTGAGCAAAATCTTGACAAAATATTTTCCTTCTGTAGTTTACTATAAATTTAGTTAAATTAGAAGATATTTCTGATCATTTCAGATATTATGGAAAAGTATTAGACTCTTACCTTTCTTGCAGTTACCTAGAAAAGAATCAGAAATAATTATGAGAAAAATTGTGTATTTTTTTAAATGGCTCCCATTTCTGTATAGTGTACAAATAGATCTACGGAGTACATACATCATGCATACCATTATTCCAAAATGTCAAAGTATGATTTTAAATTTTACCCACAAATTAAATAACATGTTCAGAACCAAAATGCATCCTTATCTCTAAATATGCCTCAAATTCAATTCATGAGCTAAGAATTTGTTCCTAATACTCTTGCAAATGATCCCAAGCTAGATTCTCTAGCTCTGTGAAGTCTCCTGCTTCGTGGTAGTGGCTGCTTAAAACCCAAACTTCCACTGGATTATTTATTCTGTTTCTTATGAGCATTCTTGTAAGGGTGGTCTCATTCAACAGCACCGCCCATTTTGGAAATTGGGGTGGGTACTTTCTAGGCAGCCAGCAAAATTTGACTACCATAACTCTTGAGGATTTTCTTGGAAATCCAAATTGTTCCACACCACTGTAACCTTCTCTTCCTTGCCTAGAGAAGGCATAAATGCGGCCAAAAACATTCCCAGTATAAAAAAACAAATTCTAAAAGTAATTTTACTCACCTCTTGTAAAGCTGTAGAGGAAAGGGAAAAGAGGTAAATAATCATTAGCATCATTTCATTGATTCGTAGCAGCAATTAACAAATAGACATATTAGCCTATAAAGTTGACTTAGCTAATTAAAGGATCAAGTGTATTTTTTATTAAGAATATTCTAATGACTTGGAAATTATGCAGGTCAAAAGTATGGCAGGGATCAGCAGGCTGATTTGTTTGCAATATTAATATGTAAATATATTTGGAATTAAATTGTTAATTATTTACTATTTTATAAATGCTGTGAAATATTAATGTGTCCAAAGGATATTTCCAATGCATAGTAATTAAGTTGATAAACTGAATGGGTGAGTCGCTGAATGTAAGACCAGGATGCTGATGAGGAAATAATTTATGGTGTAGATAGTTTTTGATACCTAAAAATCTAAAAAAGGGAAAACTTCGGGAACTTTGTTACCTAAATATTTTATTTTTTATAAAAGTTACCTAGTGCTTCATTGAGTTTATACCATTCTTAAAGTCCTTTTTCAAAAGGTCTAATTTGCGAATTAGTCACTATGAAAATGGAGCCATTTAGACATCCGAAATTTTGCTTTACATTGGTTCACTTAAATTAGGTAAGGTCATTTTACCAATATATATCTCTTTTGTCCCTGAGAAGGAATTGCTCTGTATAAATGGAAAAACGAAAGATCTTGAGAAGTAATGGGAAAAACACACTGAAGTAATATCCCCCTCTTTGCCATAATTGCTCTAAGACCTTAAAGACTGAATTCCTCTCCTACGGTAGAAAAATTATAGGTTAACACAGGATATGAGGGTGGCCAAGCTGGCAACGAGATGAATCAACCCTAAAAATTGCTTTAATTAGGTGGCCAAGAAATGTGTCATTTGGAGTGAGAACATCTGTTGCAAGAGTCACAATTCAGGAGGGTGGACCACATCCAGCACTGATATTTAAGGGCAATTTATGAGAATTACTTTTAAATAAGGAAAATGATATGTTTACTTCATTGTGTCCATCAGTAGGAAGAATAATTATGCCCAGGCCTGATTAACGGAACTCCTTATGATTTTGGAAATTTGCCTTTTCATTACTCAGACTGAGCCATTTTGAAGAAACGTGTGTTTGGTAACTTTTATTCCAGACTGACGTTGGCTGTTGGTCAACCCAAACTGCCCAGAGGAGCAAAGGTGAGTTGCCTTTTTGTACCTTTAGACTTCCCTAGGTCTGTTTTCATCTTTCCTTTAGGAGCCAACTTTTCCCCCCATCCTCAGATCTCATAAAAACAAAATTGGTAATGTGAATTTGTTCCTTACAATCACTCATTAATATCCACAGTGTGAACACTGAAAGTGGACAAAGGGAGAAACACACACACACACACATAAATGCATCGACAATGATGCAATGGTAGACACCGTGGCATGTGGGTGGAGCAAACTTTTCGGAGTGCTGGGTGTGGCCAGACACCCCTCCGACCCTATCAAGTCAGTATCTTTGGTAATTAGGCAGCCATTTTCAAGAAGGACCGATTTTCTTCTATCTTGACACAGAAGCCTAGTCATGAAACCTTTGTCTGAAAGTAGCCTCCGCGTCCATCTAATCTGCATTCTGCATTTTAGAAAAGGCTCAGTAGGACTTGCCCGAGGTCACATGGTAAATTAGTGGCCAAGTCATTGGAAAACCCCGGGTCTCTTGAGTTTCAGATCCGTGTTGATATTTTCCAACTTGCTGTGTTCAGAATGTCTGATTGTCATTAAGAACATGATAAAAAGGTAACTTGCAGGCTCAACAAAAGGCAAAACAGATTTTAATTAAATAATGTCACCATGTCCATGACCAGATAATAGATGGAGAAGCTAATTCTACTCTTCAGATTGTATCCATTCCAAGTAACATCATTTTCCTTCCCAGGACACACTCACTAGCCACCGGGCATGGCTTTCATCAGAAACGCAGGTCACCTCCCTTTGTAAACCTGTAGGGGTCTCTCTCATGGGGATTCCATCCGCATAAGGCCTGGTCCCCTGTGCTTTCACTGTCCTCCCTCCAGAGGGCGCCTCGTAGTTATCATCATCATCCAGGCAAGCCCAAACCGCCCAAAGAAGCAAAGCCCTTAGGGGGTGAGTTCTACATGACTAAATTCAAGGGCTTTCTAAAGCAGGCCTCAAGTTTTCCAAGGTGGGCATCAGTGCAGCCGTGGGCCCGATAGTTGTCAATATCTCACCCTTAGGAAAAAGACTTTTTGTTCTCTTTTGAGCCTCACGGATCAGAGGATCCAGATAAAATTAAGACTCACTTCGAGTTGAGAGAAAAGTTCCCTAACTTCGGGGGAGGGTTGAGTCTTTTCTGTTTTCATTTCTAAAATAATTTCCACGTTTCTCATACATGCCTGCCTTTCTCCACATGCCAGGGAGCCTTCCCTCCAAGCTAGACCTAGACGTGACTGTAGGATTTCATTTTTCAGTCCAGGGTGCCCACCCATCTAAACTTTCTCCCCCTCTCGGGCAGCCCAAACAAGCTCAAGGCACTTACATTGGCATGTTGCTAGGCACGACGTTACTGCAAGCAGCAACAAAGTCCGCGTATCCACAAAGCTGAGCATGTCTACCACTTAGACATGCAGACTCCTTGTGTCGCAGAGCCCCTGGGTCACCGGCGGAGGTATCACCTGGCGGGCGCAGGCATGCAGTCGTGGCCGGTACCTCCAACTTAGCCGAAAGCTCCTGCCGCCTTGGTGCTAAAATAATAAAGCCCGGATCTGTCCTATTTATACGGCCAAAGTTTCTCTGGCCGGAGGGTGCCTCCAAAAGCGCCTCCACCAATCGGAAGGCTGGGGCTGGGGGCCCGGGCAGCCACAGCTGGGAGGAGACTGCGGGGGCGCAGAGGAGGGAGTGAAGGGGGGAGGGACGTGGCCACGGGGCCGGCTTCTTAAATTGGTTCCATTCTTTTTGAGGACGTGGACACTTTTGAGGCTTTCGAGGGGAAACTCTGACTCGCTGTCTGCATACCTCCGCCCTCCCCATCCCCCCGCCCTTCCCCGCCCTTTCCAAGTTTGGAAACACTTTTGGACACGTCGGAGCGCTCTGCAGACACCAACGTGGGCACACTTTGCAGATCTCTGGGCTGCCAGGCAGCTGTAGAAAGGACGGGACACCGGAGATCAAAGCAGGAGCTGTCCAGCCCTGTCTCACCTTGTGCCCTGCAGGCCACCCGCAGGGTGGAGGGCGCGCAGCGGGCGCAGAGGAAGCAAGGGAGGAGGAGTGGGGGCTCGACAGCGTGGCGCAGCTGGTGGCCGCCCTCCCTCCGCCCCCCCCCCCGCGCGCGTCCCCTCCCCCACCCGCGCCCAGCTTTTTCCAGCTTTGAGGCGTGTGTGCCCCCACTTTTTCAGCTGTAACGCTCCCTCCTGGCTCCGGGAGATGGTGAGAGGGGGGTTCTGTCTGTGCAGGGTTGGGTTGGCGTCGGAGGGTGCCTGCCATTGGGGAGGAGGGGGGAACACGTGAAGGGTAGCGTGGCACTGAGCACTGGGGAGGATATGCTTCGCGCACACCAGACTGGCCCCAGCCATTCGGGAAGTCCTTCGTTCGACCTATACTGAGGCCACTCTCGGCTTCCGCTTTGGAGATTATCGGGCTCTGCAAAAAGACTGCAAGTGACCACCTGGACGCCTCTCTTACGGGGTCTCTCCTTTCTGAGATTGCAGTGGAGAATCCATCCTCTACCCCTTCAGGTTTCCACTCTCCACCCTCTCTTCTCCACTGATGCCTTGTCCAGATTCATCAGCTTCATGAGGAGCCTGGACTCAGATAACTCTCCAACAAGACCCCCAGTGCCCCGAGCTCCCCGTGTATTCACTGACCCCACTCTTACAGGTAACGCCCAAGCAAGTTCTTGGCTTCCTCATGGCTCCCCTCTGCACCTTGGGGAAAACACCCAGCCCACCTGGAGGGGCTTCCAATTCCATTCTGAGATGGGGCAATCTTCTCTGGTCACACCCCAAGCAGTGTCCTCATCAATGTGGATATTAACTCCCTCCCGAACACCCAAGTTCCTTCTCCCCTTTCAGCCCCATCCCATTCTTAGCTCCCCACCATGCAGAGGAGAAACTGAGATCTTCACCCTGAGCTCAGGACTGAGGGTGAAAGCCCTCAGTGAGAGCTCCTGAGAATTGTGAAATACTGGGTGCAGTCAACTTCAGTGGACGGCCCTTTTTCCAACTCTCTTGAGATGTCATTCCAGGCCCATAAGGCTGGGGCTGCATTTCTGCCTGCTCTGCATCCCCAGTGAGGCAGTCATGAGCTACTCAGAATGCCAAGGGCTCCTAGAAGTCAACATAAAAGGGACATCTTTAGGTCAATTCCCTCTGTGCCAAACAGAAGTGAGTGGGCTGCAATTCTTCCTTTCCCCAACCCCCTTCTCTTTTTTCCCCATCTCTCCCTTCCTTGTTTTTTTTTTTTTTTGGCTGTGCTTTAAGGAAAAATTTCTGCCTAAGTTAACTCCATCAGCAGCTGCTATAAACCAAAGGGATTGAATAGTCTTAAAGTGGTTGCTTTCTCTAAACTTAAAAAAAAACAGGTAAATGGAAATAAAAGGGAGAAAACAGAACTATAATAAACCCTTCTTTTATTCTACTTAAGGACATTGACTTGGGGGATAACTCAGAAAGACTTTTTGAAGTAACGGGGAGGGAAGGAATTTGAAAGGGTATCTGGTCAGTTCTAGGAGGCTTTTTACAAGGAGGAATCCACAGTCAAATCTGATCTTTTACACGGGAGAGCATTTTGTGGAAGCATGACTGTCATTTCTTTTATACTATAAAAAATGCTCAGCTAGTTTTTGAAAACTAGTGAAATATCAGTTCAAGCACACATTTATAAACTTAAAGGAAAAACAACTCTGCAGAGTAAACTGATAACTTGAAACACATTCCTGGAAACTGATGCAAATACCAAATGCTGCCAGGCTCCTTCCCTGCTGATGTGGCAGGGTTTGAAGCAGGCAGTCATCGGCGTTTGGTGGGAGGCCCTGGGACTAGACAGAATAATGGAGATGGTGAAAACCAAAGGGGGATTTTTCTTTTTTAAGCAGAAGACTGATTGCCATCCCAGTCATTTTTATACATGATTTTGACTCCTCCTTCCTCACCACTCATTGGGGAAGTGAGTGTTTACAGTTAGCTCTCTGTTAAATATTTTGGGTCTCAGAGAGAAGCTTTTTGTGTGGGTAGGGGAGGGACTGGGAAGGGAGCTGATCCCAAAGCATGGAGGATGGTCCTGGTGATGGATGTCTGGTGTGTGAGTGTAGGGGGCCTGGTGTGGTGGCTGGTGGTTGAGCAGGAGGAGAAAGGAGTGAAGGGGGAGCCACTGAGGGCTGAGGCGTGGAGGGGTGGAGGAAGGGAGGCAGAGATCAGTTAACACCTGCACTCCTATTCCTAAAGTATTCTCTGTTGAAAACAGATGGTCTCTTCAGCTCCCTACACCCCACAGATTTGAAAAGGGGCCACACCTTAAAGGAGGACATGAGAGTCTGCCTGCTAAAGGGATGCGACCAGTCTGATAAAGCCTTGTTGTCTTACACTTTTATTCCTTTCTTTCCTTGGATCAAAGCAAACATTGGAATGATGTCTCCTTTTGGACATTTGTTGAGGCTCCACCCTGTGGAAAGCCCAATACCATCCTCTCTCATTCTAGTTTGAGTTTGAGTTGAGTTGCTGTCAAAGAATTACCACGAAGGGACGAGCTCATAATTAAGACCGTAGCTGGAAAGGTTTGAGGGCTGCCTTCTCGCTGTGATATTTGGAAGGCATGGAGCTTCCTGCCCTACATCCTCTCAGTTGGGTTGCTCAGTTCCCACTGGCCATTTCAATGTATAGTCATTTAAATAATATTGAGTGTTGTGCCAGCCACTGTACTAGTTGGGGGTTTATAACTGGGAAACAGAATGACAAGAGTCATTGCCCTAAGGAGGCTGGCTGATAGTCTGTTGCAGGATAGAGAAGAGTGTGGAGAGGACTGCCCCTGGCGGAGGACAGGATGTTTTTGTGTTTATGAGGGGATTTAAGATGGACACCTTATCTAGACTTAGGTGGGTAGAGTCAAAGAAGTCTTCCTGGAGGCTGCAGCAAGCTCAAGCCTTAGATATGAATATGATTTAGAAGAGATGGGGGTGGGGAGAGACCCAGGTAAAGAGGCATTAGAAAATGTGCCGGCTCTGAGGAATGGAAGCATTTGGCATGGGGGGGGGGTGGTGGGGTTGGGTAACCAGGGAGGAACCGTGAATAGAGAAAGGAGCTGGAGATGAGATTGGTGGATTTGGCAGGAACCAGATCAAAAAGCAAAAGCATGTTTAAACTGTATTCTGGTGTTTGTGTTTTCTAAACTGTGCTATGGGGAGTGTTTGTATAATTTTAAGGATAGAAATTATAAAATGAGAGCATGCATCTAAAAAGATGGTTTTGGCTGCAGAGGAGCCAAGGAGGAGGCTGCGGCAGTAATTCTGCCCGAAAGCAATGGTGGTCAGGACCAAGGTAATGCTGTTGGACTTGGAAGTCATCTGGTAGTTGACTGTGGGCACTGAGGGAGAGGGAGGACTGGAGGAACGTCACCAGGTTTCTGCCTCAGGAACTGGCTGCCTGGAGGCCTAGTCCATTGAGCCGGGAAACATTTGAGGGGAAGAGATGAGGTGAAGAGAGGATGAAGAGACCAAATCTGGGCAAGTTCAGTGTTGAGTGACTGTGCTCCCCCGCCAAGCTGGATAGGTTCCACAGACAAGAAGTCCAGAACTTACACTTGGTCTAGGTTTACAGACAAAGGAGTTAAAGACATTATGTTACTGATGTCATAGAAATGGGTGAAATCCCCCAGGCTGTATGTGTGCGTGGAAGTGGACAATAGGAAAAAACCCAGGACAAAACCCTGAGGAGGCCCAGAATATTAAGCCATGGACAGAAGAAGGGGAAAATGCATCCAGGTGACTGAGAAGGAACAGCCATATGGGATGGGGGAAAACCATACTGTCTCCAATCACAGAAGGCAAGTAAACAGGTTGTTTGGGGGAGGAGAGAGCAGTTTTTTGGGTGTCGAAGTTTCATGTGTTTCTGAGAGGTCAAGGAAAAGTTAGAAAGACTACTTAAATTAGCAATCCGGAGGTCACTTGTGATCTTGGTGAGGTGGTTTCAATGGAATGGAATCCAGCTAGGAGAAGGTGGAAGGGTGAGGTCACAGACACATCTAGGGTGGAACTGAAGTTATACTGGGAGTATAACAGGAATCAGGAAAGAGGGGGATATAGTGTAAGGATGATGTTGGGATTCATATGGCAGAGAATTATGTATGTTAGAAAGAGACCATCTGAAGCAGATTAACCTTAACACAAACCCCATTCTAAAGATTTCCATTGAAATGCTCTTCTCCTTCTTTAGGAGAAGAAGACATTATGTTCACCCTCATTTGCTTTTTAGCATTGAAGCAAGGAGCAATTAAGTGCTTACAGATTTTTTTTTTTACTTGATAGTGAATGATCATTCTTTTTTCAGGTGTTCTCTTTAATATACGTAGACACAGTCAATTTATCTCATAGTTTATGAATCCCAGCTTAATCTGGGATTCAGTGCCCCATTTTTCAAGTTTAGAAATATGAAATAAACAATCACTATTTCTGCAGGACTCCCAGGATTCTTGTGTACAGATTGTATGGATATATTTGTTTTGTGGTCTCTTGTGATTGTCTATTCTAAGCCTGATAATTCCAAAGGAATATATTAGGGCACACAAATTTCAGCTTTCAATCAAGTCCACCTCTTTCTTTGAGAAGATGCTGATTATATTTCTTCAGCTAGTTCCAAATCTATCCTTAAATTGAAGAGCACCAGAATGCTGATGCCTTCCAAAAGTCCACTCTGGCTTATTAGAACTTTGGTTGGCTTGGTTTCCAGGTTCATATTTTTCAATTCGTTTCAAGTAGCTGGAAAAAATAAAAAGACTTTCACTTTAGTTGCAAGAAAGATCTGGATGGTGGTGATTGATTTACCCATTAAGTTGAATCGAGATACATCCTCTTTGGTTCCTGCACGGCATACAGAATAACAATTATAAAGACTTAATTATATATGATACCATATTTAGAATTTGTATAATTTATATTTCATCTTTTAAAAGTAACTAGCAAATTAAGTTAGCAGTATTATTGAGGAACTCTTTAGAGTTGAAAATTTGATCTTGACCTTTGGGATTCTTAATTTGCATGGATAATCTTTCAGTTAGTTAATGAGCAATCATAACTACCTATTATATTGTGTGTTAAGTATTTTGCTAGGAATTTGACATAAATTATCTCAAACCTCTAATAATCATTATCTAAATCTCGGGGAGAGATATGTTTTATTATTCCCGATTTTATAAGTGAAAAACCTAACGCTTAGAGAAGTGAAGTGACTTGTCTAAGGCTTCCTGGATACCTCAGAATGAGTCAAGTCTCCATTGTATGTTTTCTTTTGTTGTTGTTGTTTTTTAAATTTCCAGTGTAGTTAACATACAGTGTTATTTAGTTTCAGGTGTACATATAGTAATTCAACAATTTTATACATTATTCAGTGCTCATTAATAGAAATGTCTCTTAATCCCCTTCATCTATTTCACCTGTCCCCCCCATCTACTTCCCCTCTGGTGTCCATCAGTTTATTCTCTTATAGTTAAGAGTCTTTTTTGGTTTGTCTTTTTTCCCCCTTTGTTCATTTGTTTTGTTTCTTAAATTCTATGCATTTGTTTTTCTTTGCCTGACTTATTTCACTCAGCATTATACTCTCTAGATCCATCCATGTTGTGGCAAATCCCAAAATTTCATCTTTTTTATGGCTGAGTAATATTCCTGTGTGTGTGTGTGTGTGTGTGTGTGTGTGTGTGTGTGTGTGTATACACGGGACGTCTTCTTTATCCACTAATCTATCAATAGACCTTTGGGCTACTTCCATAATTTAGCTATCATAAATGTGCTTCAATAACTGTAGGGGTATATATATCTTATCAAATTAGTGCTTTTGTATCCTTTGGGTAAATACCCAGTAGTAGAATTACTGGATCATATGGTTAATCTATTTTTAATTTTTTGAGGAACCTCCATACCATTTTCCAGAGTATGCACCAGTTTGCATTCCCACCACAAGTGCACAAGGGTTCCTTTTTCTCCACATCCTTGCCAAAACCTGTTGTTTCTTTTTCAATTTTAGCCATTCTAACAAGTGTGAGGTGCTATCTCGTTGTGGTTTTGATTTGCATTTCTCTGATGATAAGTGATGATGAACATCTTCCTGTTGTACATTTTCTAATGCCTTGTATTTCTAATATCTAGTAGCTCTCACTATGACAATTGACTAATTAATGAAAGGAGTTAATTTTCCATTGACTAACCCCCTTAAATATGAGGTCATTTAAAAAAAAGATTTTATTAATTTATTTGACACAGAGAGAGAGATCACAAGTAGGCAGAGAGAGAGGGAGAAACAGGATCCCTGCCAAGCAGAGAGCCTGATGCGGGGCTCAATACCAGGATCCTGAGACCATGACCTGAGTCGAAGGCAGAGGCTTAACCCACTGAACCACCCAGATGCTCCAAATGTGAGGTGCATTAGCATAGCAGAGACAATGCCCATTTTATTCACACTTCCAACCCTTTATCCTAGCATAGCACCCACTAAATATTAGATGCTCAACAACTGTTTGCTCAGTTAATGAAGACAGATTTGGCATGATGTCACTGGAAAACAAGGACCTTAAATATCAGTTGTGGTTATTTTCTTCATTGTTGGTTTACCATCTAATCCACACACTTAAAATTTTCTTTTTATTCATAGGCAAGAGTGGCAGTCAACACATGAAATTTATTTGAATAATACATGAATGTGTTTTAGCCTATTCACCCAATAGTAGCACCTAAGTTTTCCTTGATATTAACATGTTGAGTTTAATTACTAAAGAACAAAGTGATCAAAAAACAGGAAAAGGCTAACTTTTCTCATTATGAAGTCAAAAAATTTTAGAGTTGAAAAACAACTAAGGGTTCATTCAAAACATAACCATAATTCTAAATGTGTATTGTTTTCTACCATACTTTTAATGTCTGGCTAATGTTAGACACATTAGGTATTCAGTAAATTTTAGTTGCATGAATTAATACATTTTATAAATGCACAAACAGGCCTGGAGAGGTTATAAGACCAGCTGCCGTACTACAGACTATGACCAGAGGGTTTCCTGATTCCCAGTATCTTGATTTTTCCTTTAAATAAAATAACAACTAGCATTTCCCTGGAATATTTTGCAGCATTTAGCCTTTACAATTATCTGAAAATTAATTATTTTAGGGAGGATAAAATTGAGACTCAACAAAATTAAAGGTCTTCAGGTCAAGGTTCTCAAAATATGGTCCCTATACCAGTAGTAATATTAGCATCACCCCAGAATTTGTTAGAGATACAAATCATACTCCCTGTCCCAGACCTACTATATCAGAAACTCTGGACATGGGTTAGCAGTAGTCTGTGTTTGAACAGCCCTCCAGGTGATTTAGTATTGAGGAATATAACTTATGGTTAAGCTTGAATTAGATCTAAATCTAACATCATGGAGAATAGAGGTGAACATGACAAGATAGAAAAGTGGGAGAGTCCAGTTAAGAAAATCATAACTCCTTTTCTCTATTCTCCTTCACTATAGAAAGCCCCCTTCACATCTGCTTTTGCTCTCTTTCCAATATATCCATGACTTGCTGCTTCTTTTCTTAATTCTTCTTGGTTAAAGGGAATGGGTAGCTGAACATTCTGAAAGGCAATTATTTTTTTTTATTTAAAGTATTTGTAACATCAAAGGAAGACCGTACTTCAATCCTGTTTTGCTGATCCAAACTCTATTTATTTGGATAAATAGCATTTATAGTGGAAAATGTGTGAGGAAGGGTAGATGTGAACTCTTGGGGAAAGCTGAGTGTGGCTGACCTCATAGTTGGAGCTTGGTGCTAATAACGTCTGGGCTGTAGCCACAGTCCCTCTGTGGACCAATTAACTTCTTCCTGTTTCACTACCTTGGAATTCACCACTCTGTGGTCCTGGATGTAATTCCCTGGATAATTAGTTCAGGTGAGGCAGGAAAGATTCATGGTTTACTGCAAATCCATGACTCATTCTGGACAATGCGTGCCCCCTCAAAGGCCCAGATGATGTTTTGAAACATTTTATTTATATATTGACATCACAGACATATGCTTCTATTCCCTATGGTCCCCAAGTCATGTTTTGATACTTGAATTAGAATGACACTTCAGAGCCTTAAAAAATGGACTTTCCTTCTGAAGCACCCAAGAGAGTAAGTAAGCAAATAAATCTTCCTATTCAGAGCTCCAGAATGTGCATGATGCTAGACTAAAGCCGACGCAGAAGTCATTGTTCCTGCCTGGAAGTCCCCGCTGGATTTCCTGACAGGGTCCCGATTTTATAACTGTGGCCACTTATGCACATCTTCAGATCTCATCCTACCCAGACTCTGTCCTTGGATAAGATGAAATTAAGAAGCTCCAGGTCTAGCATTTTCTGTCAGTCTTTGGATTTGACTCTCTACATTGTTCCTTTTGTCTGGGCTTAATATAGCTAAAGCCCAGTCTAAATGTATGACCAGTCTTACAACATAGATTCTGTCTCTTCTTGTACCCAAGTTCCTCTTTTGATAATATGCTTATCTCCTCAATGACTGGTTTTATTCACTCCATTCATTCGTCACTCGGTGAATCTGTTACTCTCCATGTAGGACAGAGTGCTGGGAGCTGGCTGTGAGACATGCTCCCGGCAACCCTCCCCTGACTGCCCTTTCCTGACACCCTAAAGACCAGAGTCCTGCCCCTAACTTCAGCACGGGGTCTCTACCTTCCTGTCTGATACTGTTGCAGACCTGCCTGCTTGGATCTGCAATAGTGATTCCCCAGGGCTCTAACTTCCAACATCTGTGGCAACACCTGCATTTCTTCTTGCAGGACCTCACTGACGGCAGTCCTGGCTGGGCCTGGCACATCCTCATTATCTCTGTGCTTTCCCTGCTTCTGACTTCCAGCTACTGCCTGCAGCTGAGTCCATTCCTGCCACGCCTGCTCCCAATCGCCACTTTCCTCTGAGTCTCCATCTGAGAGAAGAGAATGGGTTTTGCCGGTTCCTCTAGCCGCATCTTGTTTTGGATTGTATGCTCAACAGTGCTGGAGTTCCAGTTACGTGCCAGGTGCAGATGTGGGGATAGACAGAGGGATAAGGTATAGTTTCCAGTCTCAGGAGATGTCACAAATACAGCAGATTCTCCCCAGTTGTGAGGATAAGGAGATGTATCGGCTCAAGGTACTTAAGATGTGGGGGCAAAAATAAGGTTTTGGAAGGACTAAATGCAAAACCTTATAAATCTTTGTATCATCCTCAAGTAGAACCATCAAGACAGCATGCTAAATAAAGAGAGTATCGGTAACATTTTTCACGTCTTAAATTACTAATAATGGTTATGGTACAATTGCTTTCCATTTACCATCTCTTGCTCAATAGAAATTTCTCAGGGTCTCTCTCCCCTGCCATTTCAATGAAATGCCCATAAATTTGCTTTGCTTTGCTGAAGATAATATGCATATGAAAGGCATATTTTCTCCCTGTATCTAGTTCTCCATCCAAATGTGCAATGCCTTTCTGATTTCATGATTTGGAATTGTTGACTCCCGAATCCTCAGTCCCAGAGATAACTCCCCAAAGCACATACCATCAGGCCCCCGTCTTACACAAATATCACTTCCCTGCTTCCTTGCAGCTGCGGGAGTGCCATTTTAAGGTCCTGGTTTTATGTCTCCTCAGATTCCCTTATTTCCTAAAGCCTCAAGGCAAAAACCTCTGTTACTGCTATGCCATCTGCTTTACTTTACTTTTTTATTCTTGACACCCAATTTCTTTCTTTCTTTCTTTCTTTTTTTTTTTTTTTTTCTAATTATCCTCAACAGGAGTGACTTACAATTCTTATATATGGGAACTAAAATTTTGTGCTTGGGAAAAAGTATACGAAACCAAATCTGCATACACTGAAATCTCTTGTTTACTAAAATTTGAAATAGGGGCAATTTACGCATGGGGAGAAAATGCCTTACATAGCTGGAGAAAACTACACATTCGCTCATTAAAATAAAGATATTTTGTGTTTATTCAGTGAACAATGTATTAAGATCTCAGGAAGTCTCTAGGAGGATCAAAGAAGAAGTAACTGCTTCTGCTGGGGATGGCTGACTAGGGGAAGGAAGCACTAAAACTGACTCTTAGAGGAATTCATCAGGCCAAAAGGAAAGGCAAACCTTTCCCAGGGAGGTGGTACAACATGTGCAGAGACAGATGACATTTACCATAATCCCTATTTAAAAAATAATTAATACTATAAAAATTTCCCTCTTGAATACTGGGTCTCAACCTGGACAATTCTGGCCCCAGGAGATTTGGAAGATCTGGAGACATTTTTTTACCATCACAGGGGTTGCGGGGGGCACTACTGGCATCTCATGGATAGAGGCCAGAGATGCTGCTAAATACCCTCCAATAAACAGGACAGTCTCCATAACACATATTATCCACTTCAGATGTCAATACTGCCTAGCTTGTCTTATTCACCCCAGTGTCAACGGACAGGTAATACTGACTTAACATTTGTTGAATGAATGGAGGGGTGAAAGAGAAGGGGACATACTGGGGGAGGGGAAATACATGTGCAGAGTTAGAAGTTAGGGTATAATTAAAGACCAGTGAAAAAACAAGACCATTGTACGTTAAAGAAAAACTATAGGGGCACCTGGGTGGCTCAGTCTGTTAAGCAACAGACTCTTGATTTCAGCGTAGGTCATGATGTCAGGGCCATGGGATCGAGCCCTGCATCACGCTTTGCCCTCAGCTCAGTCTGCTTGTCCCTCTCCCTCCACTCCTCCTTCCTCTCTTATTCTTTCTCTCTCTCTCTCCCAAATAAATAAACTCTCACAAAAAAAAAAAAAAGAAAAAGAAAAACTATAAAGAGCATCTTGTGCCATATTAAGGAGGCCTCCGCTAATATATAGTGTGCGGAGAATCACTGGAGGGTTTTCAGCAGCAATTCGATACCATCCGATTTGTGCCCTATCAAGGAGCAGTAGAAAGAGCCAGGAGTCCGGGCAGTCATTTAGATAGGCATTGTAATGTACAAGGATGATAAAGGCCTACACTAAGGCTAAAGCAGTAAAGATGGAGAAAAGAGGGCAGATATGAGAGATATTCAAGACTTAAAATTAATTAAAATTAAAATTACTAGGACTTGATAATCAGTTAAATATGGAAAATGGAGAAGTTTCTGCCGTGGGCTACTAAGTGGACATTGGTGTCACTACTGGAGATGAGGAAGACAGGAAGAGAAGCATGGGATGTGTGTGTGTGTGGGGGGGGGGGTGTTTATGAGCTTGTCTTTGTATATTCTTTAAAAACATTAACTTACATCATTGTACTCAACAGATTTTTGATTAACCAATTATCCAGGCACTGAGGATATCAAAATAAATAATTCCAGTCCTTAAGAAGTTGACATGTTCATAGCAGCTCTGTTCACACTAGCCAAAAGATGGAAACAACCCAAATATCCACTAATGGGTGAATGGATACACAAAATGTGGTATATCCATACAACAGAATTTTAGTCATCTGCAGAAAGGAATAAAGTATTGATACATGCTGCTACATGGATGAACCTCCAAAGTATTATGCCAAGTGAAGGAAACCAGACACAAAGGGGTTACATAATGTATGATTCCACTTATTTGAATTACCCAGAATAGAGAAGTCCACAGAGGCAATTTGGTGGTGGCCAAAGGGCTGGGGGAAAGGGCAACAGCGAATGAGTACTCAGTAGGTGTGGGTCTCCGTTTATGATGATGAGAATGTTCTGGAACTATACAGTTGTATGGTCTCACAACACTGCAGAGATACTAAATGCCACTGGATTTTACACTTTAAGGTGATTAATTTTATTTTATGCGAATTTTACCTCAAGCAATTTTTTTAAAGTAAGTTCACAGTCTCATGAGAAAGAAAGACAAATAAAAAATATGGCAAATCAATGTGAACCATCTATTATTGTCTCAAATAATACAAAATGTTCTTCAAGCTGAGGAAACTTTCCAGATAAAGCTTCAGCAGGTATGAAAGCCCATGTCAGAAGCAAGGAGCAAAAAGGGGTTTAAGAGACCATTTGCTCTATTTTTACAGGCCTGATTACCACACTTCATGTGAAGCATAATGGAGTTATTCCAGAGACATAAAGTGGTTCCATCAATGTCTTGTGACCAGACAACGACAAAGGTCTGAAATAGTATAGTTCACTGATTCTTGGAACTCAGATCTCTTGCAGACTTCGTCTCCAAAATATTTGTAGAAGGTGAAGTCAGAGAATGACAGTGGTAATTCAAAGAATTGCAAATAGAAAAATAATTCTTTAAGAAAGAATAGTGGAAATTTACAACACAACTTGAAATGGAATGACCTCTAATGTTTCAGATGGATTATTTTCCCCGAAGAGTATTAAGGAACCTCCACTGCTTCAGTTGTTTTTAAGAATAAAGAAAGGGTTAAAAGATGTACTGTAGTGAACAACAAGGAATTGGTGGAAGAGTCTCACAATTAACTGAAGGTATATTCATAATATAAAGTGACTATATTAACACTTTTATTGTCCATATCTTTAAATACCTTAAAAAATAGACTATTGCTCCTTTTATGTTTATGATGCCTTTCAAAGATGGTAATGAGGAACTGGAATCACTGAATAGTTAGGATAGCTCCATCCCTCCATATTGGAAGAAATATTACTTAACCTACTTCTTTCTCAAGTGAATCATTTATCCATTTATTCAGCAAACATGTTTTGAATCATAATCCTGAGGAGAAATGGATGCTTAAGATGATAATTGCCTTCGAGCTGCTCATAATTTAGTGGGGATGTGTGAGACAAAAACAATACAATTTGACAGAGGTCTTTCTATAGGGAAACAAATGAGGTATCTAACTTTGTTGGAGAATATTAAGGTGGAGCTCCAAGAGGAAAAGATGATTATTGATGGGTGAGGGTTTAAACAAGAATATGTAATAAATAAGAATCTGTAAAAGCATAGGAGTATGGTGCAATCAAGTTATTTATCCATTTACTTATTAAATACTTTATGTCTACTATACCTCAGTATTTTATGTCGACTACATCTCAGGCACCGTGGCAGGCACTGATAATCTAAGGCAAGAGGGTTCCTGCTCTCATGATCTATAGTCTAACAGAAAAGACAGAAATTAAACAATTCTGCACCATAAACTGTGACGAATCTGACAGGAAATATGTGGGGTGCTATGGGAGTATATGGCAGGGGCCCTGATCTAGCCATGGGACATAGGGAAGGACTCTGGGGAAATACCAAACTCAGAAAGTCAATGGTGACTTAGCCTAGGTTACCGTTAACAACATACAATAGACGGAATGGCTAAAACAACAGACATTTATTTCCCACTGCTCTGGAAGCTGGGAAATCCAAGGTCAAGTGCCTACAGATTTGGTTTCTGGTAAGAATCCACTTTTTGTCTTGTAAATGGCTGCCTTTCTTCTTTTATCTTCATATGGAAGAGAGAGCATGAGAACTCTGGTCTCTCTGCCTCTACATGAATGGATATTAATCCCTTGATGGGGGCCTCACCATCATGACCTCATCTATACCGAACAATTTCTCAAAAGCCCCATGTTTAAATACCATCACATTGGGGTGTTATTCATCACAGCCAAATTTGGTGGGGACACAAACCTTCAGTCCATAACAAGTGACTGTCATTTAGGTAAGGGAAGGGAGATGGGTGAGGTATGGGTTGAGTTCCTAGACGTTCCAGATTAGCCAGAAGACAATTGCCCCCAATTGCCCCGCGGGGCGGGGCAGGGTGGGGAGTGGTTCTTGAAAGGCACCTCAAGAAATTTATTCTAGCAGCAATGAGAATCCACTAAAGAATATTAAGCCCTAAGCAAAACATTAACCTAACCTTCTAACTCTAACCCTAATCAGATTTTTATTTAGAAAGACAACTCTCTGTTCTCTTGAGAATGGACTGGAGAGGGCTGAATGGCACAAGACTCTTTAAGAGAACTTTAAGAGATACTTCTGGATGAGAGATGATTGGTAGTAGGGTCTGGGGTGATAATATTGGGGATGAAGAGAATTAGGTGGATTTAGGATATAAGAATCAGGAAAAGAGAAAATCAAATGTGACTCTGAGTTTTCTACCTTGTGATAACATTCCTTTCTTTCTTTTTTTGATTTTTTAAGGTTTTATTTATTTATTTTCCAGAGAGAGAGCGCACACGCACATGCAAAAGCGGGGGGTGGAGAGGCAGGCAAAGAGAGAAGCAGGCTTCCCGCTGAGCAAGGAGCCCAATTAGAACCCAATGTGGGACCCAATCCCAGGACCCTGGGATCATGACCTGAGCCAATGGCAGACACTTTACTGACTGAGCCATCCAGGTGTCCTGTGATGACATTTCTGAGGCAGAATCCTGGCAGAAGAGTGCATTTAAGCCTGAGAAAATGGTAAATTCCTCTTCAAGCATATTGTTTTGAAATACCTGTGTATAATTTCCCATGGATGGAACATGAGAGCTGTTTATGGTAAAGAATCCAAAGAGAAGTAGCAAGTAGGCAGCATCCATGTCATGGAGGACAAAGGTCTATCTTACAGGGAATGGAGAGTTATTGAGGGACTCTCACTAGGGCAATTCTGTGGTTTGATTTGTGTTTTAGAAGAATTATTCTGGCAGTGGGAAGGATGGACCTTGGGGACTCGAGATTACAGGCAGGCAGTTAAAAAGCAATTGTATCACATAACATGGTGGTGGTGGGTTGGACAGGAGGAGAAGGAGAATTGTGTTTCAAGGGCAGGTTCATAGAATTTGCTGAGAGAATACTGGGATTAAGGGAAGAATTGTGAATAGTTCCTAAATGTCCTTTGGAACACTGAGTGGATGATGGTGTCTAATAAATATGGGGAAAGAAGGAAGAAAGGCAGACTTGTGACTCTAACTTATAATTGTACCTGGTATATTTTAGGACATTATTTGCTTATGACTGGTAGGCAACTGCTACTGGTTTCTGTGAAATCACCACAAGTAGCCTTATGAATATTGACCCATTTCAATTTCCCTCTACAACCTCTTTCTTTCTCTTGATCCCTGTAGATGGGTCTTCTTCCTTCTCTGTACACTATTCCTGTGAGAAGATCTTTTAACGGGGAGGTAATTGAATATCATCATTCTAATATAAACACCACCATTCAATGTTGACTTTTGTTCTATGAACTCAATATTAGCCTTAAATATACAACTAATTCTGGGTATTTCTATTTGCATGTTTTGCCATCTTCTCAATTTAACATATTCACATCTAAGCTTTCCAAAATTCTTCCATTATGTCCAAAATCTTTGCATTTTCCCGAGTCTCTTTGTACCAAGTCTCTTTGTACCACAATGGTCTCTCAGTTGTATATCTTGAAATCTCAGTATCACCCATGATTTTTTCATAGTCTTTGTTCTTAAAATTCAGTCAATTGTAACATCTTATTTTTTTCCTTTAAGATGCCACTTGCTTTAACCTTCCTAAATTACTATTCCAAATGTTCTAGTTAATAAAAACAGAAAAGAAAAATATGGATTAAGCCCCATACTGTGTGTCAGATAATCAAAGCTGCTCAGAGTGTAGTACCATTGGAAATATAAATACAGAAGCCAACAAATGCCATTTAATATGATGTGGAATTACGTAGAGTATAATGTGTAGTGAAGGCCACAATAAGAGCTATTAACTCAAACTGTGAAAATCAAGGAAAAGTCAGTAAGAGAAGCAAACTTCTCAGTGAGTTTTGAAAGAGGAATATGATGGCATGGTAGATAAGAAGAGAAAGACAAGATATAGAGGTAGGGGGTATAGTATGAAACAGAGTGCTGAGGCAACCCTCCATGGTTAATGGGGTTAGGGTACAAATTACGTGGCAGGAAGTGGTGGAAAATAAGGCTAGCAAGGTACCAAATCCCTTATCCTAAAGAAGCAATGCTTCACACAATTTGCAGATTGCTCTTCCAACTTTGTAGTTGCTTTGATGCTTCTAGGCTCTCCTTCGTCTGGCTAATAAGAATTTATTTTATACGGTATGTAGAATGAGCTTTTCCAGTACTGTCTGTTGTATGACCGAGTTAGCCAGCACAACAATCCCTTGAGGTAGTAGCAAGCTCAGTAAGTTTTTTTTATATCAACAAAACCAACTTTAGACCCTAGATCTTTTATATCAGATTGTCAAATTCTTGCCATTCATGTATGCATTTTGTGTGTTTCTGCCAAACTCTTTCACACAATGCTGGGATTATCATTCTATTCCTCAAAACTTTCATTTACTCCCTACTATCCTGTATCAGCAGAAAGAGCCATTTCTGCTTGATGTTTTCAAGGCTCTCCATAATTTGGAAACATCATACATATTTAATCTTATTTTCTACTACTCAACAAAATTTGCCATTGTGCTTTGGTTATCTACTGCTGCCTAACAAATCAGCCTGAACCTTAGTGTCTTTAAACAACAAACTTTTGATTTGTGGCTCAGATATTCAAGTGAGGCTTAGTTGGGTGATTATTCTGTTTTACTTTGTATCAGCTGAGGTCACTCAGGTTTCAGCCATCAGCTGCTCTGGTCCAAAGGGTCGAAGATGGCTCTGTTCATATATGTGATACATGTGTTGCCTTACCAGAGGTGACTAAAAGTCTGGGGCTCAACTGGGACTGTTGACAGAAATGTCTACATGTGGCAGCTCCAGCACAGCAGTCGGTTTTCTTATTTGGCTCCCACACAGTGTTCTAAGAGACTAAAGCAGAAGCTGCGAGACGACTTCTATCTTAGCCATGGAATGGAGGTGATGCAGTGCCACCTACACTACATCCCAAAATCACAAAGAGAACCTCAGTGCCAACTGAGATTCAAGAGGATGAGATGGGATAAGGTCTGATTACCTAGAAGCATGATTTATCAGGGAGTTACTTTTGGAAACTAATAAGCACACTTGGCTTTAGTCCAACAAATCCTCAGTGTACATGCACATGCCACACTTACATCCATATCTGCACCTTTACCCATGTTCTTCCCACCAGATCCCATTCCATAGCTCCTTTCACTTACTGAAAGTCTCTTTGTCTTTCAAGGAGTGTTCAAGTTTCATCTTGAGCATTTTGAGTATTTTCCTGAATACTCTTGTTCTCAAAAAATCTTCCCCTTATTGAAAATGCAACATTATGTCTAGCCTGGTAGTAGGACTAGGAAGGAGACATCTGGGTGGAAGAATCAACAGGGCTAGCGGGCTGGTAGTGTAGGAATCAGAGATGATGTTGTAGCTTAGAGCCCCAATGGATGAGAGGATGGAGCTACTATTTATGAAACCACAAAACACCATATGAGTAGTGGACTTTGGAGAAAAGATGAATTCCCTTTTGAGTACGTTGCTTTGGGGGCATAAGGGAGGAGCCAGAAGAGGGAGTCTTGCAAATAATAAAAGGTGAGGAATGGAGATGGGACAGAGGTCAGAATTAGAAGAATCTGGGAAGAATCTTGAAGTTATGGGGTTGAATAAGCTTGCCAGATGAGAATTTGTAGAGATAGAAAGTACAACAGCCAATGGCAGATCTAAGAGGAATTTTTTTGCAGCAGAAGGAATATGAGAATACAGAGAAAGAACATAGAAAGAGATAAGACGACATCTGAAGGAGTGCAGAGCTCCTAATGCAAAGGAGTAATGGGCTTCAAGAAGGTGAAGATGGTCAAGTATTAAGGCTGAAAATACGTTTAGGAAGGAAGGGACTAAAGAAGACCACTGACCACTGATCAAGGAATCATGAGGAGGAAAGCTAGATTATACCCACTAGAAGCGGGCAGTGGGGTTAAGAAGTGGTGAGGCAGACTGGCCACTCTTTCTAGAAGTCTAGCATAAAGGAAAAAGTGGATATCTTCTGCAGCAGAATTCCAAATAGAACTCTTAAAGGTGACTATTCTTCTCTGATAGTAATCACTAAATGGGAGGGTGTGTGTGTGTGTGTGTGTGTGTGGTGTGTGTGTGTATGTGTATAGGGATACACTATATAGCAGTGTTTTCCAAGCCTCGTTCTACTTAAAAATCACTGGAAGACCAGTTACACTTTGCAACGCCTCAGATCAGAATGAGAATTTTTAGGGGTGGGGCCCTGGCATCTGCAAGTTAAAAAAACGTTTACGGACACTGATTTAAGGGTTTTGGTACATCGAGGAACCTTGGGCTTCACAAAACAGTTGGTGTCTTCACAGGAGTAGGGTGAAAGGGAATTAAGTTAAAATGGAAAACTGCAAAATGAAAACCACAGTAAGAATTCAAGGTGTATAAAAGAAGGCAAATATCTTTAAATTGAAGGCAAATATTTGGCCACCAGAGAAACCCCATGCTTTAGATTTATTATTGTTGTTGTCGTCATGGTCCCTGTTTGCCTCAGCAAGCAACGTGGACAATTTTATGAAAGTCTGTCATCAGAATTCCAAGCCATTTTCCTTTTCCTCTTTTCATTTCTTTTCTTTTTTTTTTTTTTTTTTTTCATTTCTTTTCTTAAAACTGAGCTGGGGGAGGAGGGTAACAAGAATGTGGTCTGTGAGGCAAGCTAAACCTCAGGAATTATTTCAAACCAAACATTTCTTCTATTTGAAGCCTGGAAGTCTGGATATTGGGGGTCGGGGAATGAGCACAACTTGGGCTGTGGAAACATCTGTCATTTCCTGGGAGGTGCCCTGGAATTAACTCTTGAACACACTTTCAAGATGTGACCAAGGTCAGGTCCAATCCTAGACTTTTTCTTTATACTTTTCAGATTGGTGTTTTCTTGGTCTACATCTCAGTGGGAAAAGGGTGGCTTTCCTTGAGAAACCAGCAAACAGCCGCGCCATTTGGGGATGTCAATGATACCGACACTGCTCAGTGCCTCTGTGTTCTCGCACTTCTCTGTGGTAATCCGAAGTGCGGACACAAGTAGTGTCACATTTTATGAATCATATTTAAATATGAATTAGTTTAGGGTGTTATGGTGTGTGTATGTTTTCAAGGGAAAAATCTTTATCAGCACGCAACGTCTGGCTTTTGTGTTGCGCTAGTATGCCCAGGAAAGGGTTACAGAAGCCTGTCTTCTTGATGTATAACAGCTGTTAAGAAAGCTCTGCTTCACGCTAACTCACCGCCATCACCAACCCCCACTGCCTCTCTCTACTTAGTAAAATTCCTCACAAAGTTGAAATCCAGTGGTAAGCAAAGGAAGCAGCGTTGGTTCATTAGTTTTGAGAGGACTAAGGATGAGACTGTTGTAGTAAAAAAGGAAGTTTTAAATGCACCAACTGGTATGCAGTCTCCAGGATTCGTGGTTGGGAGTGTTGATCCTGAAAAGGAATCATTCAGGATAAAGAGTAGTCTTGGATTTATTGAGAGCCTGAGCTACAATTGGAAGCCCCAAACCAAAATCACAATCAAGTCTGAGAGCTCAGCATCTTCAATTATGTGAACACCGCTTGGCAGTTTCTTGCTGTATGCAACTTAGAGCAGATAACAACTTCCACTGCCTCTCTAATCAGTGTCTTACAGAACTGCGCTTGCTCGCTACAAATAAACAGGGACACACAAATGAAGTGTCCACAAAATGGCACACCCTTGGGTCAGCATAATAGCCACTTAGGCTGTGGAGAAGTCCACATGATTCATGAGGTCCTTAACTAAACACATTAAGGAACTATATATTACATTTTCTCCAAGTCAGAATAAGTGCTTTAAATAGCAGTCAGGAAGGAGAGGTCGAAATGTCCATCTCAGAATGCCCCCACCCCCGTCTCTGTGTGTCTGTGTGTGTCTTTCTCTTGCTTTATCTCATGAAGGGCAAGTGTCAGTGTGTAACCCCCATCTCTTGAGTAACATGAAGTCCCCAAGGAAATGAAAACAACTCATTTCTCTGTGAAATCCAAGGATCATCTGGATGGACCCGATACACTACAATGCTCATTGTTGAGAGCCACGAAACTGATTTAAAAGACAGAAGTTGGGAAATGAAAGAGAGAAAGAGACGCTCAAGTTTACTAAATGCATGAATACTGCTAGAGAAGGGGCTGGCTGGCTTCTTGCCTGGGAGGCTGAGGGCAAAAGCCTCTGCTGAGCCACGCTGGCTTCCTTCTGGAAGGGCGGGCTGTGGGGCCGCAGCTGGGCGGGGCTCCAGCTGGTCAGCTATGTGGCACTGCTGCTATTGTTGAACAAAATTCTTTCCTCATTACACATCTCTCTTCTCAGTTTAATAGAAAGTACAGTTCTTGGGATTTTTCTCGTTGTGAACTTGAAGAAAATCAGAAACAAGCAGCTTATTTTCCTCTCATTTAACAAGGGACGATTTGCTGGATCTGTGGCTTGAAGCCACTTTCTATGAAATTAATTCTAAGGGCAGAGAAGAAAGAAACAGAAATTTGATCAATGTGATAGGATGAATATTCAAGCAGAATCCATAATTTACGAATGGAGAAGTCTGTTCGGGCTGATTGGCTGTTTTTAATGGACCTTAATTCTGTGGCGATTTGCTTTAAATTGCTTGTGTGAATTTAATGATCAGTCCGATATTGTTTCTATTACATAAGTTAAGAGAAACTTCTGGAGCTGGAACAATAATCTTTTTTGGAAAATTATTAAAATCCTGGAAAGAACAAAAATAAAAGAGGGGCAAGATCCTTTTTGAGCCTCATTTTTTAATCTGTAAGTTGGGAGTAATACTTTCTCGGCCTACATACATAGAACAATGAATGGAACCATTATTTGTGAATTCACCAATGCTTTGGAAAATCAAATGCAGAGGCTTTGCAAATTATGAATCCGTGATTCTCAACTGGGGTAGGAAAGCTGGAGGAATATGATTGGTAGTCACCTACATTTTTAACTTAAAAGAAGACTGTAGCCAGATTTGAGGACACGAATTCAAGATCTTTCCCCTTCAGTTTTAGCATCTGATGCCTCTAATTCCTGGTTAATATGGCCTCACATCAGATAGAATTTTACACGATCAATTATCATTGAGTTGGTACTCTTGTGGTATTTAACAGCTTGGATAATTCAGGCCAAAAACAAGATCGAAAACATAAATAAATCCTGTTTTTGCCAAAAGCCAAACTCGAAAAAAACTTTTTTAAACTAGAACTTGGTGCCAAATTCCCTAATATCATAGCTGTGACAGTCCAGCCCAGTGATTCTCAGCGTGTGGTCTCTAAAGCAGTAGAATCAGCCTCACTTGGGAAACCTTTAGAAATAGAAATTCTGGTCCTCTTCCCCAGACCTAATGACACAGGATCCCTAAGGGTGGGGTCCAGCAATCTTTGTTTTAAGAAGTCTTCAGGCAATTCTAGCTCACACTCAAGTGTGAGAATCACTCATTGATCTAATTCTGCTGACTATTTGGTCACATCCTCGGACCGACAGTTTGAACAATTACAATGATTGTTGTCTCTCAATCTCTACTTCTCTCTCCTTCTAATCCCTCCTTTGCCTTGTCAGTACTGATCTTCCTCAAGCGCCATATTACTCATATCCATTCCTTCTCTTAAATTGTCTCAGTACATTTATGCAGATACCGTAGCTAAAAGGGGTCCTCACTATCAAATCCAACCATTTGGGAGACCATTCTAAGGCAGGGAATGAGGGTGGGCAAATCAGACGAGAAATCCCTGACAACTTTGGGGAGTGAGACAAAGTTGGTGCTATGAGGCAGCAACATGCTAATTGGGTCTAGGATCCAAGCTTTTAAGTATTTGAGATAGCCAGACCCCTTTTTGTGTTCTTGGAACTAGCTCATAGGGTGTGTTAGTTTGCTAGGGCTGCCTTAACAAAGTATTACAAAACGGTGTGGCTAAACCATAGAACTTTATCAGCTCGCAGTTCTGGAGTCTGGAAATCTGAGTTCTAGGTGTTGGCAGGATTGATTGCTTCTGAGGGCTAAGAGAAGGAAAAATGTGCTCCACGCCTCTCCCCTTGGCTTGCAGATGGCTGTCTTCTTCTTCCTGTGTCTTCACATCACCTTTCCTCTGTGTATACCTCTACAACCAAATCTCTCCCTTTTATAAAGACATCTGTCATATTGGATTACAGCCATCCTAATGACTTCATTTCAACTCTTTAAACCTTTCTAACTCTTTAAGAACTCTATCATCAAATAAGGTCACAATCTGAGGTACTGGGGGTTAGGACTCAACCTACAAATTGGGGGTGGAGAACACAATTCAACGCATGACATGGGCTTATTACCACCCTTGGATGGTCCAGTGTGATGATCCCAGAAGGACTAGAGTGAGGAAGAGTGCTGAGTGAGCAGGTGCCGTTCAAAGCCCCCCCCCCCCAACCTGGGAAACAACTCTGGTGTTAGCTCTAATTCTAGAAATGAAAAACGCTAACACTGGAGAGTCTTTTAGAGAACTTCTGGCCTGACCTCATCATTTTGAAAGAAAAGCCCACTGATGGAAAGGGTTTCGCCCACAGTCACAAATCAGGCTTCTGATTTTAACTACTGTGCTGTTGAGTATCCTGCATCCTTAAGCGATGAGGCCACTGACCAAGGTCACAGCAGACACGGGACAGCCAGACTCAGTTCTTACAGGACTCTATGCCCTTTACTGGTACTGCTGAGGGGTAGATATACTTCTGAACACTAAACATTACGTAACACTTGTGGGCATAACCATGACTTTCCAACGTCACTTTCTACCTGAGATAGCTATATTACAGTGACCTAGAGGAGGTTGCAGCTTCTTTCCATCAAAATGAATTTCTGCCACATTTTTACTGAACAATATTCGCCTGAATTCATATTACTTCTCTTAGTTTGCTTGTTAGAACTTTTGTAATAATTGGTACAGCAGAAATAAAGAACAGACTAACCTTATGGGTCTCTTCAGATCAAAAGTCACCTATTTCCTGCAAATTGTCAGAGAAAAAACAGATTGAGACAGTTTTTTTTTTTTTACCTCTTAAGACACACGACTGCAGAAAAAGAAAAGAGTTGCTGATCAGTTTCTGCCCTTGGTTGGGGGGGCAGAATACTAGTATAAAGCCTCATTAATTTAGACTTATTGTGAGTCTGTGATTATATGAATATATGGAATCATGTAAATAAGATCATAAGGGGAAAGATTAATTAGAAGAAAAGTTTTTCCAGTTATACAAGATGCAATCAGGTAAAGAAGCAATTCTCTCTTGTTAACCATTCTATCTCTAGCACCTAGCATCAACCTGGCAAATAATACATGCTCAATAAGTCTGTGTGGAAAGAATGAATGAATAAATGAATAAAAGAGTATACTTACAAGATAAGCAGACGTCGGCAATACTTGGGTTGGCGCCTGGATATGATAATCTAATTGCAAATCTTGCTTCGTTATTTATTAAATTTGAATCTCAACGAAGCAGTTCTCAGTCTAGTTTTAATTACCATAGATTCTTTAAAGCAATAAACCTGAATTTCATTAAAAGAATTATATTACCCAAACTTCATTAATTCATACTCCTCTTTTCCTTTATTTAGGATGGCATGGTAAAGTCTAATTTCATTGAAATGACCCAGAGGGAAGTAAGCGATACCAAATGGGAGACAGGGAAACTGATTAAAGACAAACTTCAATGTTTACCACCATCCCCGTCTTTCCTTATGAAAGTCAACCTCACCTGAGAGAGAGAGAGAGAGAGAGAGGAGAAACAAAAAATATTTTTACAGAATACAGAGAGATGGGTGTGACTATCTTGGGGTGCCTGGGAAATTGTTAGGAAGTATAGAAGTTAATTGCTGCCTTAAAGTTACAAATCATAGATTTCTCCCCTGCTGCAGCAAACACCATCACCCACACGGAGGAAGCAAACTTGAAATCCAGCCAGTTATGTAAATCCCATGAGAATCATACAATGTATCTTACTTGACTCCAGGACTGAAAAAACTACCACAAATCTGTCGTCTTTAAAGATCTTGTTCAAATTCTTTATTTTAAACTTCATTTTACTTTATGTCGAGGACTACCCAGGGTGAGTGTAGAGAAGACTCTGGGCTTGAACTTATGGCTCGCAGGTGTTTCATTTTACGGTAACACCTCATTCTGAGGTGACTCCCCTTGGCCAACTCAAATGGTTAACTGAGATTGGCACTGGTCTCACCTAGATGGAGCCATTCTTTTCCATTCACTTGGGAGCCAGAGTTGATTATAATCAAGAGAGTAGAGGAGAAAGATACACAATGGTTTCCTCTGACTAATCTTGTCTGTTTTAGAGGGTGAGCTCCCTGGATTTTCAGTAAATAATCATGGTTTTACCTTATTCCTGGTACCAGGACTTATTTTCATGTTTATCAGTGCTGTATTTTTCTTAGACGTGTTCAGCATGCTACTGTTCTTCTAGTAATCTGTTTCTCCTTCCCAAGCCAGGAATGTATTGTCCTTGGGCCTATTGTCTCACATTAAGCAAATAAAACTTCTGTGGCTCAGTAAGCCTTCACAGCCTTTATTATTAGCAATGACATTCTATGGGGCCTAATGGAAAACCACTACATAATAACGAGCTCTCACAGAGATGAAAACCAGCACGTTTTCCTTTTAATTGCTGAGTATGATCAGAATGCTGCATTTTACTGCCACCAAATATTAAGAGCTACTCTTCGTTAACAATACTTCCCCTTTACCAGGCACTTATCATGCGTGTAGAGTTAATCTTCACAACAACCTAAACATGTTGTCTTCCTTTAATCACATAAATACAGATGCGAAAATCCAGGATTCAGGTCACCAAGTGGCAGAACTAGACTTGGAACGAACTCTGCCCAACACTGAAGCCTCTGGTCCATCGGTGGAACTGCCTCTCCACATAGTCTGTGGTCAGCAGTAAAAAGAAAGTTTCCAAGCATTCAGATCATTCTAAAGTGCCTTTTTAACATGGCATTTTTCCTAAATACTAATAAAAGCCTCTACTCAATTGTAATTCTTCCTAATTAAGTGAAAAATAAGGGGAATAAATCAAAATAAAAGTAGGAGCTTGGTAAAAGGGAAAATATTCCCTTCAACCATATGCCTCCGTGGCAACCTATAAAGTTGTAGTTCTTTTTGAGTGCTGGCCAGAAAGGAATAGGGTAAGAGAAATGAAAGCAGAACCAGATGTGGGCAAGTCTAGGTGACCTGCCAAGGGGAAGATAATGTTCTATACAGATGCAGACACAAACACAGTGAATAAAAATCTTAAAGACATACTCATCTCCATTCACTGGGCACCAAACAATGAGAAAAACACACGTCTTCCAAGGGTAATGCTTTACAACTTAGCTCTAACGTTTGGCATATAGAGTTTTATTTCCATTCTAAATTGTCTTCAACTTCCTTTGCTGAGCATTATGGGACCAAAGTCTTAACTGATTGCAAATGTTTCTGTGGTAAACTTTTCCATGGGAGTCACCAGCTGGATTCAGCAGGACTCCTTCTTTTGCAGTAAAACTCGGGAAGGAGTGGGTATCATCAAAATCTTCCTGTAGGATATCATTGTAAAAAGTTGTCAATAAATGTGTTTTCTGTGTTTGTTAAAGTGCAGGGTGCTCAGGAGGAGCAGGTAAAATAAAGCCATAAAAAAAGTACTTGGACTCTAATTCCTTCTCAGCCAGACGACTTCTAGTGGTTTTCGGAGTGCAACCCACAAGTACAAGTGGTTTCCAGAAAAAATAGCGTAAGCGTCCAAACCAAGCAATCTACCTAAAGTGGGCAAAGCAAAGCTGGATGTCATTATGAGTTTGAAGCAAGAGACTTTCTTTTCCTTCCTCTCTCTCTAAGTGGACCTAAGAATTGAATGGATTTTATTTTATTTAATTTTATTTATTTGAGAGAGAGAGAGAGAGAGAGCATGAGAGGAGGAAGGGTCAGAGGGAGAAGCAGAGGCCCCACTGAGTGCAGAGCCTAATGCAGGGCTTGATCCTGGGACTCTGGGATCATGACCTGAGATGAAGGCAGACACTTAACCCACTGAGCCACCCAGGTGCCCCAAGAATTGAGTTGTAATAGGAAATCAGAACCTGGAAAGACTGTCCAGGAGGAGCTGAGCTCTTAGCAGTTATTCAGTTCTGTCATCTGTTGTATATTTGCATGAAGAATTGAAATTCTTCAAAATAAGCTTTCCTAAGGATTAAAAACAGAAAATCTATTATTACTACTTCTGGGTATTCCTCCTTATATTTCCCAGGGGCCAAAAGTCCTTGTTAGAACATACAGCCATTCTCAAATTAGACTTTCTAGAAAGGTCTTTCTTATTTAGCGCATCTTCAATAGAAAGACAGCTGGGTTTTCCTTTATAGAGGATAGCTGTGAACATAGCAGGTGGTCAATTAGCACATTAACCTAAAATATTTATGTTTGTTTATTTTTATTTTTAATCAAAGGTGAAGAGTGAGGTTCTTCCTAAGAGAAATCACTTTTTTTCGCTCTCGGGGTATTGACAGAGGTCACTCCCTATAGCTCAACCTCTAGGGCTTCATAGGCACCGGGACCATTTTTTCATGTTATCATAAGGGAGGAAACCAGAACATCTGAGGGCAGCAAGTCCTTTGGATTGGCAGGGAGGAAGCTCTCCCACATTCTTCACAGGGTGAGGCAGGCTTAAGTGCAGCGCATTTATCTTTGGTCCTCCTTGTGTCCTGTCCCTTATCCTCTGTGGTATGTAGAATTCCTCTCCTGCTATTTCTCTGCAGAGACCCAAGACCGCCTCCTGGAGTTCTGCCTCTGGCAAGGACCCATGAGATGCATTTCTCTTATCTTATCCTTTAGGTGTGAGTGACAAAGCTTTACGAGTGAGGTCTGGGGCTGACCCCAGAGAAATAAATCTCTAAGTCTGTTCGTAGAGTACTTTGAGCCACCGAGGCATCCCTGCTCAGCTCTATACTCAGACCCTGGTGTAACCTGTCAATTCCTGTGAGAATAAACCTCCTGGGCGTTGGGCTGGGGGATTCCTTGCAGACACTGGACTTGGCAGCACCAACCCAACCTGCTGCTGGGGACATTCTAGATCTGTAGTTCATAACTTTTGTCTTTGAGGCACCCCCAAAAAATAAATTCTAAATTGGGCGGCAGTGTCCTTGAAAACAAGAAAGGGTAAATATCAGTTTAAAAAAGAGAAAAATTTTGGAAAACTGAAAAAATTTACTGAAGTGACGTTCCTCTTCAACTAGTTACACTTTGGCCTTCAGCTCCAGTCCCTGCCTGAATCCAGTTTCGGAATGCTCTGACAATACTTTCCCTTTGTGAAGCAAGATCCCCACATGTTCCAGTGAATGTTCAGTTCCCTTTCCTGCTAGACAGAGTTTAATCTCTTACCTTCAGCAAGGAATACCCTAGTCCATATTGCACTGTGCGGTCAGTCAGCCCAGCGTCCCGTTGGATGGACCCCACCCGAAAGGGGTCCGCAGCTGCCGCACAAGTATATTCTACCTACTGAGCCCAAACTCTACACTGAGGAAGGGTCTGCAGTGCACTAGTGTGTTACAATTCACTGAGAACCTGTACCCCAGAAAGCCCTCATGTTCTGCTCTCTCCAGCCTCAGCATGAAGGAAAGCATCAGGAGCAGGTTGGGGGCGGGGCAAGCGTCCATCTCTGTGCACTTCCTCCTAACTGATTCTTGTTAAGAACTGTCAAGGCTTTGAGATTTTGACCCTACTTGCAAGCTAGCCAGTGAGACCACACTGTTTCACGGATACTTGTAGAAGACAAAAAATTAATTAATTAATTAATTAAAGAATAAAAAAAGAATTCCTGAGTAAGAAACAAAAGACTACTGCTCACAGTGATAGCAATGGTCAGAAAATGAGCATTCTTTTCTCTTTTGCTAGTTCCCTGAGTTCCACAGGGTAATGGAAACAAACCAACAAACAGAAACGGGGTCCAAGGGGCAGTGTCACATGAAGGTGGAACTCTGAATTTAGGGAACCCAAATATTTTAGGGGCAGTAAGAATTTCCGTGTTTGCTCTCAGGCAGGCATTATCTTTATTGCACTGGAGGCTAAGCATGCAAAGTATCTCTCTTTGTTTTGGAGGGAAATACTGTCTTTTCCTTCCAAGGCTGTTGACTATACAAACATCCTTGAAAATACAGCCCAGAATAAAAGTGCAATCAGCATTTGTAGGGCAAAATGTGCAGAAGTGTGTGACCCACAGAGAATTGTCTCCCAATAATTTGTACTTGTATTGACAGAGCTAGTAAAACATTATTTTCAGGATGAAGGAGAGTGAAATTATTTCTAGCCAGGATTCTAACTCCATCCTAGGCCGTGTTATCTTCTGTAGGGTTGCTAGATTAGTTTGGGAAGTTAAATAGAAAAAAAAGGAAGAAATGTTCTTGAGAGGTGAACGTATTTAAGGACTCCTAACTTGTCAGTTCTTAATAAATGCTAAGTTGTAGAAGTTAATGATTCTTCACTGAATGGTTAACTTTCAGGTTATTGCTCCTAGGTTCATGCCTCAATGAACTAGTAGTGGGTAGTGTAGTTGAGTGCCATCTTTCCAATATTCAAACATTACCCAACCACTGTAAGATCATTAACATTTTTATACTATTCTTCCCCACAAACCGGGACATTAACCTCACCACTAATAGGTAGATGCTAACTTCAAAAATCGGTCTCTGATTGTCACCAGAAACCACACCACCACCACCACCACCACCATTTATAGACTGGAAAGCAATTATTGTTTTGTCAGTTCAGAAGTTTATAATAGTAATCTTTTAACTAATTAAAAATGATATATAAGGCCTAAGCTTCAGCTGACTAAAAATACAAAGGAAGGGAACTTTGCACAAACTGAACCATTAAAGGGGGCTTGTTTGAGGAGTGACGCGAGGAGGATAATTAAAACAGTGTCTCCAACTCAAATGGGCTCGGGTCAGTCGCCTCTCTGAATAAAACAACATTTTCTCAGTGGGAGTGTGGTCTGGTGAGCAATTAATTTTAAACGATAGTTTTTATATGTTCTGGGAAATGTAAATATCAATACAAGAATGATCTCCCCTCCCCTTTCATTACATTTTCCTCTTTCCAAGATGGATCATATAGCAGGGTTAGAATTCATACAGAGTCTCTCTGCTAACCAAGAAAGAGCAGCCTGATGAATGCTCTCAGAGAACACAGCTTCGGCAGATAAAAAGAATGGCGGGGAAAAAATGACTGCATTGCATCAAACTCAGATTATTTTTCCCTGAGGAAAAGGACAGCTTCAGCCTTCTCTTTTGTGAGCTTTCAGCCTACCATTACTCTTCTTCTGGGTCTCCACCGTGAAGTAAATAATTTCCAGGTTGCTTTCATTTTGGAAAAGAGAAAACACCCTGAGAGGATTTAGAGAAAATAGCCATGCTCATCAGAGATACCCAGCCTCACGACTCTTTGCTCTATGGAATTCTGAGGGAGAGTTTGTCTTTGTTGTTTTTATAGCAATGGAGTTTGCTATGCTGTTTCTGTGGAAAATATATTCATGTTAGGAATTAAGTTCCATGTAAGATGCAGAGAAAGAAATGTCTGGTGCATGGTGGGATAGAAAGTTTCTTCAAAGACACCTTTTCCTTGTCTCCGTATATTGCTGAGGTACACAATATATATTTTTCTTTTAAAATTAGATTCCAGTTGGTTATGAAACTGTTTCTCTAAGGACCATCTTTTTCATATAAGTTTCTGTCCAAAGGGTATAATTTCTTGGGCTTCTAGAAGGCCCTTTTGTCCAATTCATATACTACTTCTGTCCTTTGCTCATTATTGTCTACCTTTTGTCTATCCTTTCTATTCAAATCTATCTCCTTCTGTTGGTGGTAATTACAGAGCCTTGCTCCTATGCTAGTTCATAGGGGAGATCACAAAGGTGAACATCGTTTATGACTTCAGGAGTTTATGGTGTAGAGCTGTGCTGTCCAATACAGTAGCTACAGTTTGTCCAACATGTGGCCACAGTTGGCTACCAAACATGTGAGATGTGGCAAGGGTGAATGAAGAGCTGAATTTTTTATTTTATTTACATTTACTTAACTAAAACTTAAAATATCTCAATTTTTTAAAACATTGATTACATGTTGAAGGGATAAGAAGCAGAATCTTAAGATTTATTTCCCTGTTTAGATGGACAGACTTGCCAAATAAAAGAAGAAAATGCCCAGTTAAATTTGAGCTTCAGAGAAACAAGGCATGACTTTTTAGTGTAAGTATATTCCTTTAAAAAAAAAAAAATCTGGCAAGTCTGCCAATTCTCATTACTTATTTTAATAGGAATACTAGAAAATTTAACATTACGTATGTGGCATTTCTAGAGGACAGCATTGCTGTAGAAGAACTGTTGTTAATCTGACTTCATTACAATATAATTTCATGAAGGGAAGGAAATGTTTTTGGTTTTGCTGGCTACCATAAATGTGGCTGATTTTTCAAATACAAGATTTGCTACATGACCATTTTTCCTGGGAACAAAAGTGACCGGTTTTAGAAGAGGTGCTTAAAGGATGAAAATGTTCAAGGGCAGGTGTTCTCTCCCTGACTCCTTACATCTCTCAATACACCAGTCCCTTCCTTTCCTAACTTTCCTCCTCAACCATAAGTCCATGCGGTATTATTTCAGTAACACTATGGCCATTACCACTAAATGCGTTCACCTTTGGGTTTCTCTTGCACCCAGCGGGCTAGAAAGTCTTCCCCAGGTCCCCCATAGATCTGCCCTTCCTGAGCTCGCATTGCACAACCTATCCCGGCTGAACAGGGCTGAGAGGGCTGAACAGCAGGGCCATAGGATCTGCCATAAATGGATACTCAACAACTGCAAAAGGGCCTTATAACTTGTTGCACGTTTTTGCCCAAATCCCACCCCCATTTTCTGAAAAGACTTTCAAACTCTCCTCAGAATCCTTCAACTTCTCTATCCTTTCCATTGCTCTCAGCCAAGGACATTTTAACCGAGAAAATGGAAACTACTAGATAGCATCGTGAGCTCTCATCTTCCCATTTCCAAACATATCTCTGCCTATATCTGTATCTAATCTATTCTTCTTTCCTCCTGTGTAATAGAAGAGCTGTTTGCATCCTCTCAAAACCCAATGTGTTCACTTGCTCTTTACATTTGTACTCCAAGTCCCAAGTTCCTCCCTACCCAACCCCCACCATCACAGAGGGAGATTGGCCTGTCCCCGTCACTGAACTGTGATAGTTTTTATTAAGATCAACAATGGCCTCCATGTCTCTAAATCCAGTGGACATTTTCAGGCTGCTTCTTACTTGACCTCCCTGTGGTGTTTGTCACTATTGATCATTTCTTTCTTCTCTTGACTGGACACAATCCTTTACCGCTTGCTTCCTCTTTGCGGACTTGTTATCTTTGCAGGCTCCTCCTTCTCTTTCTTGACTTTAAGTACCAGAATTCACCAATACTCAAGGTCCTTTTCTCTTTTCTTCTGGTACTCTGTTCCCAAGCTCTCTCGTGATGCCTCCGGCTTCTCTTACTACCGATATGCAGATGACTCACACCTATGCAGCGGAAGCACACTCGAGACCCCTTATTTCCCTTTGACATTTTGGGATAGATGTCTTAGAACACCTCAAGCTCAATACATCAGAACTGAATCCAATATTTCTCCTTTTCCCCAAACTTGGTTCCTTTCTTGCATGATCTGTTTCCATGACCCCTGCCCTCTCCCCTTCGCGAAGTTCAGATTTAACACTGCAGTCTGACAACTCTCTCAGCCTGCTCCGATGTTTCCCCCAAGAAATCTGTTGCACCTTTAATTCCATCTTATTGTCTGTTTTCTGGACTAATACACAAAGTAAACAGAAACCTTCCCTGGGAGATGAAGCAACAATGAAATATAGCGACTACTATAATAGATCTCACTGAGCTTGGTCCCTTTATTTTTACAAGCAAGGCTTTCAAAGCTTAGAAACCCTTAATTGGAATGGAACTGAACAAGACCTGTCATCTTCAAAGTTCATAAGCATAACCTCTGTTGCACTGCCTCACCTGGTTCACAGCTGGTAAACGTAAAGTTCCCTTAGAGGCAGACAGTGCTTCTATTCTCAATATGTTTTTAGACATTTTCAAAGGGTAATTTTAATGGGAGCTCTAATGCTAAATAACATATGCACAGAAAACGGCATAAATCATGCATCCTGCTCGGTGCATTTTTACAAAGTAAACTCACCTACACAACCTCCCACAACAAAACACAGAGTGTTTGTTCCTCATACTGCACAAGACCCTTGGGGCTTCCCTCTAAGTCACGAACACTCCTTCTTCAAAGGAAACCACAACCGAGACCTCTAAAAACAAAGGCTCATTTTTAATTTACCTTTACGAAGTAGCTCAAATCCATCTTTTTTTCATAAATTCGCAGTGCTTCAAATAAGGACATATATATGTGTACTTACAACAATTCACCAGGAAAACCTCGGAAGCTAGTTTGTTCACCATTTTAGTGCTAGAGTCAAGGCACTTTCCCACTCCTGATCCCGTGATATTTTGTAAGAAAGATAAGGCATCTTTGCCAGAAACCGGGCATGTCCATTCTGCTGTTACCTTTGAAAAATTATTTAACTCAAAGATTCATCTTCCTCTGTGAAATGAGGATAATAATATTATACACAAAGATTACCATGATCTGGAATAAATACCTTCATGCATATAAAAGCCATATATCATGGTGCCCAGAACACAGTATAACTTCAGCAAATATTAGTTTTGTGGGAGTTATGATTAGTATTACTAATATACAAAAGTTCATACCAGATCTTTGTAGAGGCAATGTGTTAAATTAATGCCTCCCTGTCCAGCCTTGGCCACATGATTTAGTTTTTGGGTGTTTGTGCTTCTCCTCTTTTCTGAAGAGACAAAAGGTGAAGAAACAATTAATGAGTTGTTTTTGTAAGCACCAAGCTCTACAGATGAGAAGATGAAAGGCACCTTTAAAATATACAAATTATCTTTTTGTTTCAAAGCACAGCAATGCAAAGGCAAGACACTATCCTCTTGAGAGATGATTTTTTTTTGAAAGAGTAAAAGTCATATTGACTTTTGAAATCCCTCAAGAACATTTATTTGGATTACATTCTAATGCAAAAACCTCTATCTCCATTCCAGATAAAAGATGTCAAGAATTAATAGGTTGAAAAAGGAATCCAAAATTAATTTCTCCTGAAGTAATGAGATTAAAAACCACAAAGGCACAAATGTGTATATATTGTTGATTATAAACGGCAGAGTTCAGGAGGTAGATGCTAGAGAGGAGTCAGTAATTCTGGGATCTAGACTCTTCTTTTCCACTATCCAGTTGTATGACCTTGGGCAAGTCATCTTACTTTTTTAGGACTCAATTTCCTTGACTGTAAAATGAAATTGTTAGTTCAATAACTTTATATTAACTTTTGATGGAACCGAGATTTTTAGATAATATCAAAGACTAAAGCCTGAATTCAATTCTGTGTGTGTGTGTGTGTGTGTGTGTTGAAGTGGTTCTGATTCTGGAGAGAAATGAGTTCATAAAAGGGAAAGAGGATACCACGGGTGACAAGAGAATGAGTACTTATAATGTTATATCCTAGATTTCTGGATATAGCTTGAACCTGAGAGTTCTCAGTTTGGAATTAAGACAGGCAGTGTGTACCACAGTGGAAATAGTACTAAAATAACAGGCAGGCCTCTGGATACTGGTAGCTTCTCTGTGTGATTAGCAGTATGATATCTGACCTATCATTTCATCTCCTGGTATTCTCAGATGTAAAAAGAGGTGGTTGGACGTGACTACTCAGATCTCTTCCAATTCCTAAAGTCTGATTTTTAAAGAGGAGGATGAACCAATTTTTCTGTGTGGTGTGGGTACTGGGTGGAGTGGCTTCATGGCATTTTGGGATCAATCCGAAGCTTATAATTAGAGAAGAGTCCAGGCAAAACTTCGTGCCTTCCTTTTTTAAGGTCGTTTGGGAGAACTGGAATCCAAATTTTGACTCAGTCAGCTATATTCACAAGAAAGCCATATACTAACCACTGCAAAGCTCAGTGGCTTCTAGCAATAAAGTCCTTTATTTCCCACTCATGCTTCTGTAGGTCAGCTGAAGTTTGGCTGATATGGACTGAAGTGGGATCCAGGCTGCAGGTTAGTTTGGCTGTCAACGTGAGAGCAGTTGTGGACTAGCCTAGGGCTGTGTAAGTGTATAAGACAGCAAGTCCAGCTGCTCAAGCAAATTTCTATTTTTATGCATTGGTTATCTCTGCTAATGCCCCCTTGGCCAAATCAAATTATATTACCAAGCCCAAAGTTAAGGGGCTTAGAAGTGGAGTCTACTTACCATAAGATCACAGGAAAAAATACAGATGTATAGCACTTCTACAAAAGAGTAGAAGACTTTGGACTAATAGTTCAATGTATGACAACTTGACATAGGTGTGTGAACATGTGCATGTATAATGAAACAAGGAAAAGAAAGCAAAAGAGATTTCTGAGTCAGGAAAGAGAACAGCATCGGACTGAGAAGGAGGATCTAGGTTTTATAACCATATGCCAATCATTCTATACCCACTAGCAAAGTAGTTTCTTATACTCTACATTACTGACTGAATGGGGCTACTAATGAATTTCTGCAGAGAAACGTTTTCATCATGCTCAACAATGATCTCCCTATTCCTAAAATCCCATAATTGCTAATTCTCCGAATCCTTTCTCAAGTCGCACAGTATTTGACCTGTCCGTGGCATTCGACACAATCAAATGCTCTGTCTGCCAAGTACGCTTTTGTGAGTCCGGTTTTCTTCTGCTCAAAGGCTGTTGACCAGAACTAGTCACATGGCTCCTTCCAACTGCAAGGAAAGCTGAAAAAGTGAGAGTCCCGTGGATATTCAGGGATTTTTTTTCTGATGGATTCTCGGGGCCCACTTTATTTCCCTTATTGCCACAACTTTGGGGTACACCTCATGGCACCTCCCCCTCCCCCCAGACACTGAGGACATTCTCTAAAGGTAAGCATTCTCTACAAGAATGCATGATGAAAATGGCCTTCAAGAAAACACAGGAGGAAGGAAAAAAGAAGTAGCGAACACACAAATGATGGTCTGTATGAGTAAGAGACACTAGGTGTGGGCACCACTTCCTAGAGGGGGATGGGCGCAGCGTATTTAACCCTCTGTGTGCTCCTTTACCTTATCTGTAAAGACGGGAGTGATAGTGAAAGCACCCACTGGCCCAGGATCCTTTTGAGGACCAAATTAATATACATGAGGCACTCAGAGCAGTGTGTGGAATGTGGGAAGCCCAGTAAGTGTTAGCTATCATTATTTCATGCATTGAACAATTAAATTCTGAATAATAGAGAACTGAAAAGAAAAGTGATAGTAAATTTATAAAATTTTAAATCACCTCCCATAGAAACCATAGCCTAATGAGGAAGATTCTCATTTTAATATGTTTTATTATGAGGATTATGGAAACACATAAAAAAATAAAAACAGAATGTGTTCTTTCTCTGCACATGTGGCACTTTGGCTGGAGATTTTTTTTTTTTTTTTTTTTTTTTTAAGAGGCTGAACTAGAGCATTTTGGAAATGGAACAGAGCCAATGAGTAGCGGGCACTTAAGATGTGTTTGTAATTGCACACCATATTGTTTTATCGAAACTCTTCCCATTCTGTGTCAAGGGAGCGTGATGAGTGTCTGGAGGTCTAAGGGGCTTGTTAGAAGCCTGCAGAGAACTCAGGCCCGCCCCTGCTGATGTGGCTCTGTGGTGATGGCTTTTCTTCTAAACTGACAGCAGGAAGATACTCGCGCTGCCTTCTTTCCCTCTGCATTTCCAACAAGGAAGAACAGCTGAGGCAAATGAGACAGAATCTTTTTCCAATTACATAGTATGCATATTTCATTTCAGCCGCCGCCTATGAGGAACATGATACTGAGTGATTTAGTGGTGCTGAAGCAAACCCAGCCTACAAAAGATGTGGGGGTATGTTGTTAAATTTCCAGAAGATTATTTGGGTGAAATGGCATGGTAGGTTAATTATCAGACTGAAAAGAATAAGGCTTTTAGTTGCTTTAGAGGAGAAATTGCAGCCCTAAATACAGTCCCAAATTACTCTTAAAGCACAAAATGGTAAAAAAAAAAAATTGTGACAAATCAAACTGGCTTTTTAGACTATAATTGTCTTGAAGGGGAGAGGGCAGAGCTTTTAGAGGAGAGGTGATTTACTTGGTAGCACTTAGCTGCTAACTTTTACTTTGAAGAAGGGTATATGTGAATTGACTTTCTTCACTTCACATCATCATAGAACTCTTAACTCTTCATAAATGTTCCTGAGGGAAAAGGCCAAGTTGGAATTTTCCCTGTGCTGAACTAGGTAAAACATCAGCCAAAATTCAAGCCAACATTTTTTTGCAAAGGCATTACTTCTGAACAAGAATCTAAACAAAGTGAATTATATTTCTTATTCCTATCTGTTTCTTCCTCATGTCTTATCACCTTGGGTCCTCTATTTTTCCCCTTGGATTAATCCTTCCTTATCCCCGCCCCCCCCCCTTTTTTCCTTTGTCCATTTCTGTTTCCAAAATTCTTTGATATCCTTCAGTAAAGCAGATACTATGCAGCATGCTGGGGAAGGGGTGGGTAATGTGTGATGAGAAGGGATGAAATGAAGATCTTTCCTTGGTTCTCAGGAAATATGCAAACTTCTAGGGGTAAACCCATACATAAGCATACTCTTCTAATTCAGGATGCCTGGACTGAAGCTTTGGTCATGCTGAAGTCTAGAAGATCTCTCCCAGATCTCCTGACTTTGGGGTATAGACCAGTATAAATTTTAGCTCTGCTACTTACTAGTTGAATGACAGGAGGTAAGAAGTTTCTGAAACCCTTAGAAATTTCATCTTTCTGATCTCTAAGATGGGTGTGAGAGTAGGTTGGTTGAAGAGTAGCTTAGTAGAAAATAAGAGTGGGTTTCACATACACAGGAGATGAATGAGCGGTCTACTACCATAGTAATACCACAGAACTGCAGGTAAAATGAAGGCTTGAAGTTAAGGAAGGATGAATGGTACCAAGAGGATGAGAAGGAGGGTGAAGACATACTAAGTTTGTAGAATCAGGTCTTGGGTACCAGGTGATGCCATTAACTGGGAAAAGAAATTCAGTACAGATATAATATACTTTGGGCCTATGGTTTTGAGGGACCTGCTGAACATTCAAGTGGAGATACCCGGAGTGGAATTTGAAACCTAAGTCTGGAGAAACCATCAAATTTCAACACATATTTGTGAGGCATATAAAACATGCTAGATAATCTGTGAGACACTGAATATGGAATGGCTACAGAAAGGTTTAATTATCCCTTTGCTTTCTAGAGGAGGAGAAAGATGTAAAATAAATACAAATGCAGTGAAATACAGAACTAAAAAATACATAAGTTATGAAGGAAAGTCACAAAGTGCCATGAAAGTATCTAGTAGGAGGTGCTAATTTATACTGGGAGGTTTCGGGAGGTCTCTTCAAGGAGATTTAAGCTGTGACTGAGGATAAATTAGAGGTAACTCGGTATAATCTACTCCTAGGCAGTACCTACCACAAAGCGGTTCCCTTGAGTTTCCCCCATGGCTGCAGGTTGGCGATTACTGGTCTAGTCAACACATCTACAGTGCAGCAGAAAGAATTAGGAAGAGGAAGGAGTGCTGCCTATCTGTTGTAGGAACATTAGCATAGACTTCAACTTGCATCTAAGTGGGCAAAAGCACCCTAGCTGGAAGGAGATGAAGGAGAAGGACTTGGAAACTCAGGCTGGGGAACTTGCCCCATAGTATCTGCTATATTAAGCAGGAATTATGCCTTCAAAATAGAGAGAGAAGGAAGTTTCAAGAAGGTAAATTGGCAACACAATCAAATGTCACAGAGGTTGAGAAAGATGAGCTCTGAAATGAAACTATGGATTTGACATTTAGAAGGGCAGAGACCCTGCCCATCATGCTCTCTGTTGAATTCCAGGCACCTTCTCCAGCGCCTGGGACAGAGTAGGCAATTAATCACTGACTAGGGAAATTAATCTGGCTGCAGTGTATTAGATGTATTGCATGCATAAAGGTCTGTATTGATCATCCAGTATAAATTAAATTCTAATTTTCTCTAAGTAAATACTTTCTGGAAAGAGTGAGCATCTAGAGAGTTATCCTTCATATGTACATCAGAAACCAGTTAGGAGGAATAGACTAAAAGTTAAAAAATATTTCCCCAAAGCTCAATGAAAGCAAGAGAAAGAAACTACCTGGAAGAATTTGCCTGCCTCTATAATTTTAGTAGCTGTTTTTAGTAGGGACAGGTGGTTTGTGGACATGGAAGAGCTGTTTATGTAACATTATAGCTATGTATTTATATGCTCTCTTGCTATAGGAGAGACTCAGAGCTGTTTTCTGTCATAGGTTGGTAGAAAAATTTCCACGACAGACATTTGTGTCATCGAATGTATTCAATCAGTATCTTACATTTGCATAGCACTTTAACGTTCACAAAGCACATTTTAATGTAACATTTAATTATCTCAGCCATATTGGAGGTTATTAGGGCAAGTATCATTAATCCCTCATTTTATCACCGAGAAAAATAGATCTTAAGTAATTTACTGAAAATCACATACGTACTAAGGGATTGAGCCAGGATTCGAACATGAATTTTAATTCTCAATTCAGTGCTCTTCACTAAATAAAGTTGGCTTCCCAATAATGTAGAATTAGGTAGGTAGTTTCACACTATCACTTGAAACCTCCAAACTAGTAGCTGCTTCTGTGGGATGGGGTGGGTGTGCTTATTTGAATCAGTAGCTAAATAAGTTTTTGAGTGTGGTGCATAAACAATGAATCTTGGAACACTGAAAAGAAATAAAATAAAATAAAATAAAATGGAATAAGTAAGTAAGTAAGTTAAGTTTTTGAGATGCTCCCTTCTCTTCGCAGAGGCAGCTAAAAAAGGATGAGAGTATTAATTGCAGGGCAATTCAAGGATCCCGTGTTAAGTGGTGTTCTTAATACAGGATAACTCCAAGGATAACTTCCCTTTTCCCATTCATTTATGGTATTCTCTGCACATGGCCAAGTATTTACTGTCCATGCATTATTTTAGTGGGAAATAAGAAAAACTTCACAGAAGAAATTTATAGGTACATGTGGTAACCTGATCTGATTTAATTAGAATTAACCTGATTTAATTAGAATTTAGCATTTTTAACTCCTGGTTGGGGGGGTGGTGTCATGGTTTCCTTGGTGGACATCCTTCTGCCTTTGCTATTGGTGGTTTACATTTCCACCTCAGTTTCAAAACTGAGTTTTATGATGTTCCTCCTTTCTTCTGGAGTCTTCTGCAGTTTACCATATGCACTTTGAGCCCTTTTAGAGTAAATGTTGTTATGTTTATTCGAATCCTTTCAATTCCCTATCTCATCTTCCTTGTGACCGATGACAGGAATATGCACTCATCTTTTAAAAAAGAAAGGCACTAACTATATTTGTGGTCTGTAATTCCAGGATTTTATTTTGTGAAGGGGAAAAAAAAAAGACAAAGAAGAAGAGAAATAACTCACTATTCTATAAAAGATACTTATATTGTAAATTATTGCCCATTTGATTTGACAAAGTCTAAGTTTGCAGGCCTTGAGGCTAGGAGCTGTTCCGAGCTGCCTGAGAGATAAATGCGAGCCGCTGATCCAGGTGAGCAATGGAGCCGAGGGACTCACTTGTCACTAGGTGACTTTGGAGATTATGACTCTGTGTGCTCTGAGAAGCCTTGCAGGTGGACATGTGCAATAAATCAAAACTAATCATATCCTGAAGAGAACAACAGCTGTGTTTACACCCTTATGGGGTTATGGTGACCCTCCCTGGTGGGCCTTCTAGAAGTGTTAGATGTGACGACTTGCTAATAGTTTATCTGAAACAGCTTTTGAATCCATTTATTAAAGTTTTAAAGATTTATTTTATATCTTTCTTCCAGGGTCCAGGGTTTAGTACCTTCATTTATTCACTCAACAAACCATTCTTAATGCTCTGTGTGCCAGATGTGGGACAGTGAGATGCAAAGATGAACTAGGCAATGTCATTATAATTAAGAAACTTATAACCTAGTAAAGAAGGCAAAGCAGGGGCGCCTGGGTGGCTCAGTGGGTTAAAGCCTCTGCCTTCAGCTCGGGTCATGGTCCCAGGGTCCTGGGATCGAGCCCTGCATCGGGCTCTCTGCTCAGCAGGGAGCCTGCTTCCTCCTCTCTCTCTCTGCCTGCCTCTCTGCCTACTTGTAATCTCTGTCTGTCAAATAAAATAAATAAAATCTTTTTAAAAAAAAAGAAGGCAAAGCACACAAACCATGAAAGAAAAAAAATGTGTCACGGGAATATTTATTAATAGTATTTTATATATTAATATATTTAATAGAAAGAAAAATAAGAGAAAAAATAGGAGTAAGAATACATTAAAAGAGTGGCAACAAGAAGGCTCAGTACAGACGTAACAGGCTCCCATTCTATATTACCGCCTGCTTTCATTTTGCAGAACCCTTTTTTGAATATAAATGACTGCAGTGATATTCAGCTAAAATGATCTAGTCATAAGAAATTTTAGTGAATTTGTTCAAATAGCAAGCACAATTACTGAGGTTTACAAATAGGCAAAACCCAGCAATTAAAAAAATGATGAATTTGTTTATCTCTGTGCTTGCACACATTAGAGTCCTCTGTATAATTTTTGGTACTAGAGTTGGAAAATAATATAGACAGCTTGGAAAGAACCAGAATTAAAGTCCAGAAATTGATTAAAACAAGGTCCTTCACAAGGACAGTACCAAATGGTTTGGGGGCACCTAACCCTCCAATCACCCTGCTCCACCCCCCGTAAAGATGCCGTGTGAATAAAACTGTGCTCAACGTTCACAGGCGGCTGATTCAGGATGGAAGTTGGCATCCTTGCCAGCCAACCAGATTAGTAGCCCCAGGACTCTTTTAGGTAGAAATTCTGAGGCCTCCACATGTCCCTAAATGATGGAAATAAGATTTATGAGGAATATCTATGGGACTTTCAGCATCTGCTTCACCCTAAGTACTCAAAGATATTTGTCAGAATGAATGAAGATGACTCCAAGAGAAGGGACTCCAAGACTGACATAGCTTTTATTTCCTGTACCTCCTCTGCATGTCTTTTGGATTTAAAAAGAAAATTATTATGAATTTGTTAATATTGTTAAAAATGGATGGGATGAAAGGCCCCATACCATCGAAGGATCCAATGTGCAAAATAAAGGACTTGGGGTAGACAGATTATTTCCTTATTGATGTGGTGGACAAGAAAAAATACTACCCAGTTAACTTATAGGACTCATTTTCAAAAGGAGAGTAGATTTTCAGTAGGCTGGGATAGTTTCAGAGAGTAATTTGAAGACCTATCAAAGTTTCTTCCTGCCCTATGGGTAATAATATAGGACTCTATCTACTTGGAAAACTTAATGATATGTGAACAAACTATAGATTCATGAATCATTATTTCATCAATCATCAAGCTGTATATATTTTCCCCTTCCACATATCCTATAGCTTAACTAACAACCATCTCTGAAAGTTTTCCTTTATTCATTGTAACATGTCTTCGTTGAAGACCTGCAGTAGCAGATGCTAGTGCAAGGGACTACGGGGGAGCAAAGATTACTGAGATACGGTTGTTCTTTGATTTTAAAGAGCATACACACTTGTATGAAAGAAAGATGAACGTAAAGGGTCTTGAAACCTCAAGCTCATGATTTGTAACAAAATACCTATTCAATTGTTAACATGTAACCTTTTAAAGTATGGTGCATCGTTTCTATTGTTCTGGGCTCCCCTCCCCAAGCAAAGAAATGGATGATGTAGGATTGGTTACAGACTCTTTGTCCAGCACAATTTTGGCTGTAAATATTTCACTACCTCACTAGACACTTAGACACACTAACACACACACTTACACACACACACACATAAAATTTTAACTGATAGGAATTTGGAGGCAATTATTTTATGTTAGCTTAATTCTGAGTTGCATTTCTTCACATCAGAACGCAGCGGTATGTTGAAGCATACTTTGGCTTTCCCAAGGGTGTGGGTTTTCTTCCTGGGGTTTCACATTTTCCTTTGTGCCTCTTGTGAAATGGTTTGTGGAGACTGCAGAAAACAGAGGCCTAGCCTGACTCCTCTCCCTTCCCCCACCCCTTCCAGCTCATCATAGTCTTATATAATCCAAGAGAAATCTGCTTTTGGTTAGAATGCAGTTGAGAGCAAAGTAAGATTTTTTTTTTTCCCTTTTGGACATGAGCATGTTCCAAGTTTGTATGAAAGTTCTGTCAAAGCAACAACTTTTAAATGGAGGCAGCTGGAAATCATTAAGGAAACTTGCAGTGGACAGTGATTAAAGCAGGATGGAATTTCCTCTCTCTCTCTCTCTCTCTCTCTCTTTTTATGGTACTTTAAGCAAGTTAGTGTTGCTTTTGAAACTTGAATTAGCCCTCTGACTATGAGAGTTGGAAAATTATTTTACTCTTTTACTTCCTAGAGACCACTCCACTGATTTTCGAGGCCGTTACTGCAAATGAATAAATGAACACATTTGGAACTAACTGGTGCTCGGCAGCACCATGCCTCATATTTCATGATTATCCCTGCATCTTCCTGGTCTGAGTCTGATTTGAAATGATAACCACTGAGGAACATTACGAACACTTTGTGGCTACTTTCCTAGTCTTATAGGATAACAGAAGGCTACTTTCTAAGGCCCCAATTTTTACCTCCCACCTTTCTTCTTTAATGGTCATGCCACTTTTAATGACAAGAAATAGTTGCAAATGAGTCACTTCAAGTCCTCTCTCCGTCCCAACTTTCTATGGGTTCAGCCGCAAGGCATACAGGGACTTCAGCAGCAAGGGCTGAGGGGTGGTGGCTGGGATCAGAGCTGGGAAAGCGTGGCTGTGGGTGGGGCGGGTGTTGCTATAAAGAGCCTGAATCTGGTCAGTGAGGCAGGGCAGAGGAAGCACAGATGACAGATGATGGATAGAGCTGGGCAGACACAGAGAGTCTAGGAGATTAGTCTGTCGGGAGAATGACCCTGGCTCCTGGCAGGGTGTGTGGGACAGAGGGTCCAGGTCTCTCCAGGAAAGCAGATTACCATCACAGTCAGAGCACAAACTGGTCCGTTCGTACGAGGCATTAGGAGAGACCATGGTGGGCCGCGCAAGAACAAACAGCCTCGGCTGGTATTGAACTTCCGGCCGCAAAATGAATCCTGGCGATTGTTGCCTGCCTCCCTCAGTGCTGGTGAAACACAGGGCTACCTTACTAGGACTGGGCTGTTCTTTCGTCACTTGTCTCCAGTTCTTCTTCCCTCTCAACCGCATCCATATGAAACAAGGATGTCTGCACTCATCCTCATTCTCCCCTTTAATACTTATTGTAAAGATCAGAATACAGGACTTAATAGAATTTTGATGTGCCAGAGTAACCTCGCTACAGTGGATGGGCAGGGTGGAAATACAAGACAACTTGGAGCTCCGCCGCCCCAAACTCTTTTCTGTTGCTGGAAGAATTCCAGGAAGAACACAGTGACTGTTTGGGTCTATTAGGTAGTGAGGAACTCTTTGTGCTGTTCTAGTCACCCAAGAGATCTTATTTCAGTTATTAAAATGTTGACTTCCGTGTAATAACGTTAATGTGATTGGAAGTCGAGGCTTATGGTCTTTCTTAGCTTAGGTCTGTAAGAGGTGACCTGCCGGGGAAGGCAGACTGGGGAGCTCCATCTCAGAGTCACCACTTCCTGCTTCCGCGCCCCCTCCTCCCTCTCCACCGGGCTACTGCAGGTGCCAGCTCCATAGGAGAGGGCTGAGAGAGAGGCAGGAGGTCCGAGGAAAGGAAAGGTGTTATTGGATCAGTGGTGAAATGAGTCTGTGTTCTCTGTACTTGGCAGGGTTTTTTTTAAAGCTGACATTTCCTCTTGGCAAACTTGAGTGCATTATTTGAAAATTGCCCACCCTCCGTCCCCAAATCACTGGGGTATCTGACCTGCAGTTCTCTTGAAGTCCTGGGAAATTCATCATTGCAGATGCTTGCTTATTTGATATTCTCCCTGGGTCTCTGGGAATCTAGCATACAGTCCTTTGTAAGCGTTACTGTGTGCCTCGAAGCAGTCATTTGGGGCAGTATTTAGAGGACCTTAAGGCTGTCTGTCTCTGTTCTCTTACATTCACATAAACTTCCACACTTCCTCTGCACAAAAAATTTTCATAATCTTCCTTTGTAGCAATCCTTCTTGTCTTCCATCAGAGGAGAGTTGTTCGTCTGCTAGAGTTTTTCTATTCTGTTCTCCTCTGTCAACCCTGGGGCACACCTTGAACTCTCTTAAGTGGTTCCATCGGAGCCACTTTCTGTGGGTTCAAGATGAGGGAAATCATGCCTAACTTTTCCTGTCATGGAGAACAAGAGGGACCCAACACTCATGAACAGCTCTCTTACCAAATCTTATTTTTAAATTTCAATTCCCCTTTAGCCTCCATCCTCCATTACATGGTAGAGCTGGGTGGCTTGATCACGCTTGCTTGCCTATTTCTTTCTTTCTTTCTTTAACCACATCTCAGCCTTATATAGATGGTATCAAACTTTTCAATGGTTAAAGAAATATTTAGCACCCATTGTCTTGGGACCTCTATAAAACTAAAGAGAAAGGAGCCATTTAAAAAATCTTGTTAAGACCTGATTCAGATACTAAAGGTGTATTGTTTTCTTGGTGGTAGAATCATCAAGAAAGAATGAGAGTTTTCTTTTCCCTGCTAGGTTTATTAACTTTGAAGAGTTGTTGCTGTTGTTGTTGTTTTTTAACTTAACATATGATCTCGATTTTCACAGAAATCTAACTGCTAAACTCAACTTCTATATAAGAATCTATTATTAAGAGACAACTCTTGTTAAGAATAACAAAACAAAACATTAATTTGGCAGAGGTCTTAAAGTCTATAGTTGAGTAGACAAACTATTAGATTGATTAAAGAGATTTTCATACAAAGGCAGTCTACTAATTTGCTGAGCATTGTATCTCAAGGTTAAAAAATCCTGGCTACATTTTAAAGCAGGGAAGATCAATTAAAACATTCATTAGATTCCTATTTACACTTTAATTGTCAACTCTGCTCATTTGTTGGAACCCTTTTTTAGTCATTAGTGTCTGTCAGTAAGAAATATGTCTTAATTTCACTTATATTCATTTATTCCTCCTTTCATTCAATCAACAAACATTAATAATGTGCCAAGCACTTTGCCAGATTTTAAAAATATACTGATGAAAAAGACAAAGCTTACCCTCAAGGACATATTCACCTCAAATTTTCATGCTACTGAAATTAGTATAAAGGCATTAGGTTTTACTGAAGTCAGAAAAATAATTGCCTTTCACAATGGAAATATATAAAAAGGACCCTAATGAATGTATAACCTAATTGTTCTTTTCTGTCTGTGGTTATTAATTATCCCAGGTACATTTCAGTTTTAAGATACCTAAGTGTGTTTTGTTTCGGTTGCTGTTGGGCCTTTCTGTTGGAGAGCTCTTGGGAACAGACAATACATATTTTCCTTTTTAATTTATTTTTAATTTTTTAGATGTTTTCATTTGGATTCTGTAGGACCACAGAATCAAGGGTCAGTAAAGTCCCCATTTCCTGTTCAGAAGAAGAATTTTTCTACCTTATCATTACAAGATAGAGAGAGTAGAGCTAGTTGAATTTCCCAGATTCTGAACAAAGGGATTTCTTAGTATAGCAGGTAGTGGGGCTCTTGTAAATGTGAATCCACAGAGGAAAACTGTAAGCTCTTCAAGATCACCTACATGGTATGGGTGTACTTTAACTGTCTTCCAACTGGGCAGCTTAACTTCTGATTCTTTAGATGAGAACTACCTCCTCCCTTTTTTGGTGCTTCTGGACAAGATCTGGGTCAGCAACTAGGCCCTTCAGAGCTGCTGAATGCTTGACCCACACATTTCTGAACACTTTGCAGTCAGAACTATAGCATGAGATTACTTTTCTTGATATAGTCCCAGTGATAAAATAATTTTGCGTTTGAGGTATAGTGCTACATTTTTCAATTCGATCTAGTAGATTTTAAGTGCTTTCTTGCATATATGATGCTACCACATTGTGCAGGATACAAAAGACTTATCAACCATGGTCTTCCATATTAGACAGACTCATGACAATGGAGGCAGCACAATGTGGTGGCCAGAGAACCAATCCAAGAGCCAAGAATATCTGCTCTGCCATGAACTAAATATGTGAACTTGGTCATGTCACAATTTCTTTGGGCCTCGGCTTCAACAAATATTTATTTTATTTCATTTGAAAAATCTGGAAATATTTCAAACACATAGAAAAGTACAGAGGATACTATAACAAATACCCATGTATCCATCAATAACAGTTATTGTCCTTAAGAAAGAAAAAAAGGAATAAAATATCACAGAAAAGGGTTGAAACCCACCTTACCCTATTTTGCATTCTTTTAATTCCAGAGATTTCCACTCTTGTAGTGGATGTTTGTTCTTGTTACCCAAATTATTAACATTTTCAAAAACTAGGTAGAGTACTGTTTATATGCTTTTAGCTTTAAACCAATGATGCCATATTGTGAGGATATTTTTACAACTTCTTTTGTTCACTTAACATTATGTTGGAAGACTCATCCATGTTGATACCTGTAGCTTGATTTATTCTCTACCTCTTGTACCATTAAATAAATATACCTTGAATTTCCCTTTCCATATATTTGAACACTTGGGTTGTTTCCAATTTCCTATTATCTCAAACTATGCTGTACTAAACATCATTGCATAATTTCTCCTTGTGTACATGTCTGGAAGTTTCTGTAGTCCAGAGCTTTGCAAGGTCCCAACTGATGTACCATACCACAGTAAAATACTCAGATCTGTGTCAGTTCAGGTTTTTGGAGAAGTAGATGACCAAGATGGGAAATAGATGTATAAGGGATTTGTTTTGGAAAATGTTTGCTAAGGAGCAAGGAGAAAGGAATAGGATGGCCCGGGCAGGAGAGCCTTTAGAAGTCAATACAGATTTGACACCGTAGAAGAAAGAGCAAAGGGAGGATTGGATTGGAAGAGTCTTGGCCATGGCACAGTTCTGAGAAAACATCCTCCAGGCTGATGGGGACTCCTCAACCAGAGGTTGCTGGCTGGAAGAGTCCAGTATCAGGTAGGAATGCACTGGCTCTCGTACTCTATCCTATGCTCAGCCAAGGGCTGGGGGCAGCCAGGGAAAGTACTGTGAGCTCCACAGTGCCAGAAAAAGAATTGAGGCAGCCAGAGATATAACCAATCGGGAGGTGCAGAACCTCTAGGAACTGAGGCAGGGTTATTTGAAATTTACTGTTCCTGCTAAAAGGAATTTTCTTTCTCTCATTGGCTCTAGGAATCCCCCTTTCTTTCTTTTGAGCCAGGCTATGTATTGAAGTGTTTTTTACTCCATTCCATTTTATCATACATATCTACACGGTTTAACAGAAATAGGTTCCTGTTTCTTCAACTTCCTGTGTTAGCAGAATTGGAAAGACTTAATTTTCTTAATCTGTGAAATGGGAGTTTGGACTCAATGATCTGAGGTCACTGTCTGCTCTATTAATGATTCTAATTTTAAAAAAGAAAGAAAAGAAAGTGGGCAGTCAGTAATGTTAGTGGAATGATGTATCTAGAGATAACCCAAGAAAAAAACTTGGACTATAGGTCTTGAAAGAAAGATAGTTAACAGTATGAACCGTTGGCCATCTTCATTTCATAAAGTAGAGGTGTCATGTAAACTTGGCTTCTTTTGTGACATCTTTGGTGGAAGGATTCATGGCTTATTTATCTGTGTATATATGGCCCTAAATATGGGTCATAAAACTTAAAAAAATTTGTATTAAATAGTACTTAATAGAAGAATCAATATTATCATTCATTATTGAGAGGAGAGTTTAGTCTTATACTTAAAAACCCAGATTTTACATTTTTATGATCTTTATAGGTAGGCAGGAAGAATAGAATTTAGGTTATATGTGATATGATATATATGAGTGTGTGTGTGTTTGTATATACATATACCTGTATACACATACACACATGCGCATATATATATATATATATATATATATATATATATATATATGACTTAAACTTAAGCAGTGATGGAAACAAAGACCAGAAATTTGGGGTGAGATGATCTTGACTTCATATTGGAGTATCAAATACAACAGAGTTCTTTTGATAATGTTATTAAAACATAGGTGAATTATTACTTAAAAAAATAACGATACATTGCTCAAGCTCTCAGTAATGGCAGCAACTTGGGTCTTTCTGTATAGCTCATCATAGCATTCTTTGACAGCAGCCAATAATATGAGAAAAAGGGAAAATGGTCCCAAATTGACCAAATCAGATCGTAGATGCCTAATTTGCAAAACTCACCATTCCCGTTCTGTCAGATGCCACAGAAGCACATTTAGACTTTCTTCATGATTAGAATTGCCCCTTACTCAACAGGTCTGTTTTTAAAACTGCATTTCCTTTGTTCAGCTGAATCATAAAGGCTTTTTCATCAGTAAATATACTTAACTTTGAAGATCCAATCTCAGTGTGCCCAATTTCCTCATTTAGTACTGGTGTTAATGTCAGTATAAGTCTGGTGGTTATAACCAAAGCATTAGGCGGCTTCTCTTTCAGTTAAGTTCACATGAATTTGAGTCTGCTGATTTAGGGTTCTGGGATTTCCTATTCTTCCCTAGCATTTATGAATTCAAGTTGCATTTTCAGATTTCCAAAGGCCATTTGAGGGTTTAAGTAATGCCTTTAATTATAACTTAAAGTATAGGCAATTGTATTTCATGAAGCTAACAATTATCCAGAGTATATTATTAGAGAGTGAGTTATTGAAGTCTGCATAGTTTGTGAAAACCCATCAAAATAACTGGGTGAGGGGGGGAGATAAACTAGATTGGAACAATGAAGCTTGAAAACCACTTTGATTATGTCTGGAGTTTACATGGTAATGAGTCCTAATTCCCAGGCATTATGGTTCTTTGTAAAAATCCTTACAGTCTCTCTTGTTTACTCTCATTCAGAAATAGAGATGTCGGCAATGTTTTCATTAACTTTTTAAATATAAACACCGAGTGCTAATGTGGAAGTTGACTATGCTTTTGCAGACTTTATTTTATGTAATTCTTAAAATTTCCCTGTGACATAGGTGATAATGTTCCCTTGAGAATAGATGCTAAGAGGAGATAAGGAGTTTGCTGGAAATCACATACTTTGGAACGAGGAACACTGAATTGCAACTCATATCTTCTGCTCTAGAATCTAGGCTAAAAATCCCATTATATGATCAAGGAATTAGAATAGTAGAGTGATTTTCCAGTATTGAGGCATTTGCAGGTGATTTAAAAAATTCAAGTAAGTAAATGCTCATAAGAATGACATTGAAAAAATACATTGATTTCAGAATCAATGCCAACATTTTTTTTTTTTTCAACCTGGCCCATTTTTCCTAGTCATGCTCACATGTCCCAACACCCTAAGGATGATGATAAGTCTGGTATAAAGGAGAGAAGATGTATTTGCAGTCAGACATGGTTTGAATTCTATCCTTCATTTATTAGTTGTATAACCTTGGGTAAACTCTTTGGTTTACTTATTTGTAAAATGGTAAAAATAATAGCAACCCCAAGAGGTTTTTTAGGAATACATGAATGAGATGGTGTTTGTAAAGTGCCTGCCATTCTAGGCACTAAATAAATATCAGTCATTCTGTTTATAGTAGTGCTAAGTGGGGCATCATTTCAACTTAGAAGATGTCACACCTTATAGAAGGTAGATAGTTTTAAAACACATCATGAAGATTTGTGATCATTTAAGTGTTTCAAACAAGCTATATTTCCCTGACTTTGTAATGCAATGGTTTTCTATCTGTATTTTTATTTAAAAATCTAGAATATGGGATGGAAAATTCATGGCACTTTTTACGGTGTTTCTTTTGCTTCCATGGACACTTTAAGTCCATAGCTGGTCTTATTCTTTGATCCTGACGTGTACAGTTCCCTTTGAGTAAAAGTTGCAGCATGTTTTGCAAACTCAAAGATGTTTTAGGTCAAAACAATCTTTCTATTAAGTTTGTGACCCCCTGAGATGTTAGTCTTATTTGCTTACCATAGTCTCTTGCTTACCATGGTCTCTCCGAATGGACTAGCATGGCACTAGCACTGAAATAATGGCATTTTTTGCCTCCTTCTCAGTAGAGATCTGCAGTGAATATCCCTGGAGGAGTAGTTCTAATGCTCCTTCTTTCATCAGATAGCTTAGATGCACACTTGTGACTGTGTTTGAAGAAGACAGAATCTACAGGATCTCAGTCTTTCCTCATTCTGTCCCCCCTGGTCTTCTCTCTCCCCACCTCTCCTTCTCTTAGTCCTCTTTCACTCTCTCACCATCTCTCTGCTCCTTTTATAGCTACTTCTGCCTTGGACGATATTTATAAAACAGGCCTGAGAACATCTTAGGGTGCTAGCAGCTGGGCAGTTTTCAGGGGCAATAGGAACAGGTGTCTTTCCCAGTTGTAGCAGTCCTTTAAAGGTATATAAAAAAAAGGAGGGGGGAGTACCTGGGTGGCTCAGTCATTAAGTGTCTGCCTTCGCTTCAGGTCATGATCCAGAGTCCTGGGATCGAGCCCCACATTGAGCCCTGCACCAGGCTTGCTTCTCCTTCTCCCACTCCCTGTGACTGTGTTTCCTCTCTCACTGTGTCTCTCTCTGTCAAATAAATAAAATTATACACACACACACACACATAAAAGTATAAGTAACTTCAGAAATGATGCCAGCAGTGATGATGATTTCATAGCTAACACTGGCTAACATTTATTTAGCACTTACTTATGTGCCAGGCACAATCTGCTTTGCATAATTTCACACATTTCTTATGACAATCTTACTATGGACCAAACTGTGTCCTCCTAAAGTTCATATGTTGAAACACTAACTTCCAAAACAACTATATTTGGAGATGGGGCCTTTATAGAACTCTTTAAGGTTAAAAGAGGTTGTAAGGGTAGGCTCCTGGTCTGATGGGATTAGTGGCTCTATAATAAGAGACAGCAGAGAGCCCTCTCTCTGCCATGTTAAGAGAAATGGCAGAGGTTCACAAACTCGGAAAAGGCACAGTTCACAAACCAGGAACCCTGATGGACCTTGATCTTGGGCTTCCAGCCTCTGCAACTGTGAAAAAATATACTTCTGCTGTTTAAGTCACCTAGTCTGTGGTATTTTGTTATGACGGCCTGACCCGACGAACACAACCATAATTGTAACCCCTTTTTATAGATGAGGACACTGAGGCTCGCATGACTGAGGTAAGGAATTCAGACCCAATTTTAATCCTGTTCGTGATCTTTCTGTGCTTCTTAGCTCAGAGTGAAATTTGGGAGGGTGGGAGGCTTCTTTGTAACTGTTTTCACTAACCACAAGTTTGCTTCCATTTCTCCCTGACTTTTTCATCTTTCTTATGAGTTATTCTCTCTGCGCTCAGCACTCTTGATTTTCTGTTTTCTTCCCAAACCCTATCCCCCAGCCACATGAAGACATTTTGTTGTTGCCTGGTGCCCTTCCTTATCTCTTCAAAATGTTTTCTGAGAACCATTTCCTCCCTTGACGTTGGTGGTTTCTCTCACTTATCAAGCATATCCTTCCCCTTGCTCTATTACTATGTTGTTTCTTCAGTATTTCCAGTTGGATAAATATCTCCTGGCAGACACTGTGTGCTAGAGTTTTTGTTTTTCATCTTTGGTAAAGTTTTTGGTAATCTGAAGGCAAAGAGTAATAAGAAATTAGGCAGATAATAGGTCATTTTTCTAAGTCAAGATTTAGTGATTCAACCTCCACTTACTACCCATTTCTTAAAGAACTGAAAGATGATTAATTTTGTGTAATTATAAAAAGGCATCCTATCTATTCCTTTCCTATTTTAATTATGAAGTAGTCCTTTGAAATTTTGAATTCTCCACCCATGAGCGTACAAATTCTCTGTAGCTTATTGAGCTGACAATAACAAGACACGCAGTAATAAGCTGTAAACATGTTTTCAGTCTTGAATACCCAGGGCCATCTTATTGTTTACATTACTCATCTTTCTTATGTAAGAGAAAGATAAAGATATTCCCCATAGATCTTTTCATTTTGCCAATTTTGTGACTCATCCCTATTCTCCCACTCCCTTACCTAAGCTTGTAATAAATCATCAAGTCCTGGAAATATAACTTCTTAAATACAGTATCTCTTGCAATCAGTCTTCTTGTCTCCAGCCTCCTGCCATTATTTCAGACCCTCTTACTGCTGCCTTGTCACGCTCTCCTCTTCCTTATAACACTTCATGACTTCTTGAATAAAGGATAACATATATACCCTGCAGGGCACATGTGGTCTTTTGAGCTTTAATTCTTATCTATAAATTCAATCTTATCACCTACACCTTATCTATAAATTCAATCTTATCACCTACCCTTTCTCCAGCTTTGAACAACTGGTTTATTCTGCCTGCACTGACAGCTCTATGGCAGACACTTGGTTGGATGCTGGGGACACGATGGTGACCAAGATAGAGAGAGTCTTGATATGCCTTCTGAGACCATGCAATCTACAGGGAATACAGATAAGTCTGCAGAACTTACACTAGAGTATGTTAAGCTCTATGGTATGGAAGTAATGGAATACAGGTGGGGAACATAGAAGTGGCACTTAACTCAGACCCGGGGAGACCAGAGAATTCATTATATCCAAGTCAAGATCAGAAGGTTGAGAAGGTAGTACTCAGATCCAAGGCTTAGGAGTTGAGGTCAAGGAGTAAATGCTTCAGAGAACATCACTTGCAAAGGTGAGAAAGTACATGTTACTCATATTCAGAGAACAGAAAGTACTTCATTGCAGTGACTGCAGAAATGGCTAAGGGAGCTGTGTTGCAGGATGAGGCAGGAGTGATAAATATCACTAATAATCAGGCTCTTTTAGGCCATTTCTCAGGCTGTTCCTTTTGCTTGAAATGACCTGGCAGCTTCCCACTCAGCTTAACCATCTCCGCAATAAAGTGTTTCCTTATCTTGCTCAATGTTATAATTTTTATCTAGCACATACTTGGGTTTATCATTCATATCACTAATCTGTCTCTCCTACTAGAAGGTCAACTCTGGGAGGCAGAGATGATCACTTATTCATGCTCACATTCCCTGTGTTTAGCATAGGACCTATTCTAAAGTGCTCGCCCAATCAGGAACATCTGCTAATGTCACACTTTGGAGAAGATCCATTTTTGCCACGGGTAATAGAACATTTTGGTTCATTCAAAGGCTTGGGGTTGTAAAGGTATATACTGCCTTACTTTAATATGCCCATTGATACATGGAGTAGGGAGACTTACTGTACAATTATGTGTATTTGATTCTATAGACCAGTATAAAAATCAGGCATGGCTTATAGGTGTATGATCAGGGCTCCAATTTTTTTGCTTTGAGTACTGTGTTTATTTTTGTTTGTTTGTTTGTTTATTTATTTTTTAAATTTTTTATTTTTTATAAACATATATTTTTATCCCCAGGGGTACAGGTCTGTGAATCACTAGGTTTACACACTTCACAGCACTCACCAAAGCACATACCCTCCCCAATGTCCATAATCCCACCCCCTTCTCCCAAACCCCCTCCTCCCAGCAACCCTCAGTTTGTTTTGTGAGATTAAGAGTCACTTATGGTTTGTCTCCCTCCCAATCCCATCTTGTTTCATTTATTCTTCTCCTACCCACTTAAGCCCCCATGTTGCATCACCACTTCCTCATATCAGGGAGATCATATGATAGTTGTCTTTCTCTGCTTGACTTATTTCGCTAAGCATGATACGCTCTAGTTCCATCCATGTTGTCGCTGTTTATTATTTTTTTTTAAATGAGGTTTGAATGAACAAAGTTTGGGGGAGAAGGTATGTGTTCAGTGTCTTCTATATTGAAGGTCAAGGGCTGAATCCCTGCTTCTGGTTTCTCTTGGTATGTGATACCAGAATCTATCCTGGCCTCATTCCTGGTAGACCAACAGGATTGGATTTATAAGGTATGTAAGGAAAAGAGAAGAATAAGATGTGGTGGTGAGAGCAAGGGGGTGTCTCTGTAGGCCTGGGATCTTTGGGAAATGCCTCCAGAATGAACTTACTACTCATTTTTAACTGAGTATGTAAGAAAGAATGTTTCCTCTGCCCCTTGGGCCATGACCTGTAGATCTCTGCACAAGGGCCCAGATCTGATGTGCTAATTGTCCATTGTACTAACTTCTAGCACATATGTCTTCTAGAGTTGATTTCCAGGAGCCAACTCCAAGGGGATTCAACTTTTACTTCCAGGATTTTTGTGCACAGCAAGATTAGTAGAACATTGGAGAAAGAGGAACTTCCTGTTCATTTAAGAAAGCAGGAAGCCATGGTTGTTATGCTTGGGGGTACTGCTGTTTGTTTCTCAAGGTGGTTAAAACCTGGATTTAGGTCTCACAGTATTGCACATATGCACCAGATAGTGCCCCAGATGGGTAAGGTATATGGCAGTGAGTGGAAAAAGTTAAAAAAAACAAAAACAAAAACACTAAATACAATAAAACAAAATCCTATCGCATATGGTAGCAGAACTTGGCAGAAAATGCCCCGTCTTCTGAGTATGTTGGACTTACTGAGAAACCCAGATGCTCTTTTCTTTTTTCCTTTTCCCAGAGTGTATTTTCAGGTTTTGAATCTTCATGGTGTCTTCCAAATATACTCTTCTTTTTCTACAGGCCGACTGCTACCAAACCTAATATTTTCTTCCTTCTGGACATACAGGCTTGACCCAAAAGAGAAGAATTAGTGTAAAACATATTTCTACATGTTGAGACTGAACTGTTGAATTGGAGTGGGCTACTTTGTACATTATCCCCACTGCTTTCCCCAGGACTGAACAGAGAGCTCCGGGCACAAGCACCCAGATGCTGACCAGCTGTGAGGACAAAGGAAGCACAAGCCATTTAGCTTCTTCATTTGGGTTACTACAATGGACTGGGCTTGTGGGGGAATCATAGCTTTAATTATTTCAATAGTCAAGATTGTATATGAACCTCACCATTCTCTATTTGATTCTTTTAAGATTGATTTTTCTAATGGCATGCATGGGGTATGGACCAACAAAAAGTTACGACAAGTGTAGAAATGGATTTGTGGTTTGTTTTAATGGAAAGTATGTGTGAGGGGAGGCAACGGTGAAGAATACTGGGGATGGGGTTTTTTCCCCCCAACATGGCTTCAAAGCAAATTAATCCAAGAAGATTATACATCCCTGAATGTCAGATTCCTGAATGTTCTCTTCATTCTCACTGCTTTGCTAGTCATATCTGTTATCTATTGCTATGTTATAACTTGTCCCAAAATATAGAGACTGAAGAACAACAAAAATGTATTCACAGATTTGGGTGCAGCTTAGCTGGGCCTTCTAGCTCCGGGTTTCTCATGGTGCTGCAATCAGTGCTGGCTAGAGCTCTAGGCATTTTGAGAACTGACTTAGGGAGAATCAAGCTCACTCACATGGTTGTTAGCATGATCGAGATGGCTTCTGGCTGGAGACATCAGTCCCCTGCCCTGTGGCCTTTTTCACAGGGCTCTTCAGAACTTGGTCACTTAGATCGAGGAGTCTGAGAAAAAGCATGAGATGGCAAACAAGATGGAAGTTCGTTCTTTGGAAGGGAAGTAAGCTAATCTTGGGAGTGCTCTCTCCTTACTTTTCCTGTAATCTCGTCATTAGAATCCAATCACTAAGTCGAGCCCACAATCGAGGGGAAAGGCTAACACAGGGCAGAAGATCAGGAGGTAGGGATCACTGGAAGCTATTACAGAATCTTTCTACCTAATTGGTTAATTAATAAACAAATATTTATTCAAGATCACTATGTTAAAAAGCTCTGTGGGCTGCAGTTTCAGCAGGGCCTCAAGTGCAGAGAAGGATGCAGTGGGCTTGCTTTGTTCCTCAAAGTGGGATCTGCAATCTATCTGAGGAAAAAAAATGTTTATACTTTAAAAATATACTGCAATGATGTGTCACTATACATAAATGCTCAGGGAGTAACAGAGGTAGGAGAATTCACCATGGAGACAATTTAGGGCTGTGTCTGACCTAGAAGAGAGATGGGTCCCCATCGGACTCAGCTGCTGCTGAGTTAGGCACAGGAATGGATGATTATAGGCGGTCCATTTGGAACTGAACACAAACCAAATGAACAGCTTTATCCTTTTCTAAGGTATTTCAGGACTCTCTCACAGTCTTGCTCCAACAATTCTCTTCCATTTTACTACCCCTTCATTCCCCAGTATGGCTGGGAGCAGGACTTGTAGTTCTTGAGAAAAGCAGGACTTGTAGTTCTTTATGTCAGGACTTTTTTCCAATTGTTTCTGCTAATTGTCTTTTTCTTTTTTAAAATATTTTATTTGAGAGAGAGAGAGAGAGAGAGAGAGAGAGAGATCACAAGCAGGGGGAGGTGCCTAGGGAGAAGGAGACTCCTTGTTGAGCAGGGAGCCCGACGTGGGACTAGATCCCAGGACCCTGTGATCATGACCCAAACTAAAGGCAAATGCTCAACCGACTGGGCCACCCAGGCACCCCTATTTCTGTTAATTTTCTGAGATGATTTATTGTGGTGCCCCTGTGCGTCTTAACTGTTTGTAACTGCTACGTAAATGATGATTAGAATTATAGTTTTTTGTTTTGTTTCTTTTTGTTTTAAAAACTCTGTCTGTGGCTAGCTTCTCATTTTGTCCATGAGGAGAACAAAATCCAGAGAAGTTCAATGACTTGCTCACATTCTCTACCTTCCAAACCACTGCTCTTTTCATGACATCCTGCAGTCTCCTACCTAATGTGGGTTTTTTTGCAAGCCCAGTGACAAGGTGGCCCTTACCTCATATGTGAGTTACCGGGTCAGTTTTGGAGGTGACACTTTTATTTACTCATACCAAATCATATCAGCACAGATTTGTGAAAGCATGGTATATATAAAATACCATTTATTTCATTGAGGTGTAAGCCCTCTCCTTCAATGGAATACTCAAAAAAGAAAATTGAATACATTTTAGTATATCCTCTTATAGACACAAGGGAGCATTAAAAATTTTTTATATGATATTTAAATATGAGATTTAGAAGAAAACCGGTTTGCATTTGGTAATGACAGAAGCTCACAGAGACAATCTAATATGTACTACTCTCTTAAGTGGTTGTGAGTTTCTGGTAAATTTCATATACCAAAATGCCACTCCAGGGGAGAAAACACAAACTTTTCAATTGGAAATTTCAGAAACAGAGTCTTTATTAAATCTAGATTTTAAGTTTTCATTTACATGTGGGCTTAAAACAATGTTTCTTATCTCAGTTTTTGAACTTCACATGTACTTTCTAGGAGATGTCTTCCAGACATGGAGAGGAAATGAAATAGCATCACCTCTTAACTATTCCTTTATCTCCTCTGCACTTTCTTTTTCTCCTCCTTAATTTTAAGAATTTATCGTGCTACCCTGAACTTTCATAAACTGTAATATTCCTGCAGAAAGTGATAACAGCCATGTTAGATGCTGTGATTTTTTTTAATAAAAGTGATATACCATCTCTCCCTAACAGAAATCCCAAACCCCAAATTAAAATACAGTTAAGTATTACAGATGATGCTGATATCAGTGTCATTATTTTGTGAAGACTAAATATTTTTGGAAGAGTAATGGTGGGTTCAATTTGCTGTGACAGAGTGATCTCTGGTGAAACTGTCAAGCAAAACTGATAAGTTGAAATTAAATAAAGACTCTGGCTGTAGTTGTACTGACTTATGAAACAGCAAAACCCTTTATGAGGACCTGTTAAGTATCAGGAAAGACCTGAAGCATTTTCACAACCATTACAATGCGGGATTCTTTCAAAGGTATTGTCTTACTGCACCTCTGGACTCTTCTTGAAGATAAGACTCTCTCCTCATTTCACAGAAAAGGAAAACCTGACATCACAAAGACGGGGCATACCCACAGCCACACAGACACTAAAGTTGGATCCTAGGTTTCCTGAGTCCAGGACCAATACTTTGATACCTAAATACTTCTGAGAATTTGTGATGGGGTATCAATATGCAAGAGATACACAAAAAACGCTCCTCCACAAACACACGAGTGAACAAACATGAACACGGACTAAGCAACGTGTTTTTCCATGCCCCAGCTCTTCCAGGCCACCTGCCATCTCTTCTTCTCATGTTATTTTCCCTTTCTGGGATTTTTCTATCTTTTGCCTATAAATCAGATTGTTCTTTGTCTTCTCTGTTTATTGAATTGAATTGAAATTCCAAGCATTGTTCATGGTCCACCTCAGATATCTTTCTTTAGCCGGGCATTTTTTCTTGATGTGAATGGAATATTTCCTTCCACCATCCTGGCTCCTCCAAATGATGTCATTTATGCATGACTTTGGGTGCTTTATCATATGGTGCCTTGTGTTAGAGTTACTCATGTTCATACTTGTCCTGGCTCAGCAGGGTCAGCTTCACGAGAGGAGAGAACATGATTTATTTTTTCTGGGTCCTCCAGTGGCATATACATAGAAGAAGATTGTATGTATGAGATGAACTAAAATATTTGTAGGAGCAGTTAATGCTGAGTCCCGTCCAGGAGACAAGGAGCTTACCTTCATGGGCTTGAGCAGTTGGGTTCTGAAATCCCTTAGATGATCAGATGGTAATTATTGGGCAGAGGGGGGAACAGTAGACTCGAGGCAGAGCTGCTTATGAAGACAATGGTAGTAAGAGAGTGGTAAGGGGAAGGGGAAACCAAGGTTCCCCTTCAGAAGTGCTCTTCCCTTACTTCGGTTGCCTGCTCCAGTCTTCATCTTTCCCGCTAGACTGAAAGCTCTACAAGCTTATTCCCTGCTGCGTCCTTGGTGCCCAGCACAGTGCAGGGACGGAGGAGGTGCTTAAAAACATTTGTTGACTGAATGACTAATACATGACAGTTGAGACTCTCACAATAAGAATAGAAAAGGGGAACACATGTCATGTGCAGATTGTTTATTCGCTGATGATGGTCTGTGCATAAAGTGTTTTGATTTCTTAGTGTGTATTTTGGATATTTAGATGGCTTATGCCTTTTGTAAATTTTGTGGGTTTTTTTTTTTTCCCATCCATATGCCTCTCTGTTTTTAGTTACCTTTCTACACTGCCAAAACAAAATAAATCCAACAGCTGCCTTCACTTCAGTTTCCCTTAGTATTGTTTTATAGTTTCCTATCTACTTTAAATATATCCCAAGTACATTTTGTTTTGTGGGGGAGGCAGGAATTTGCAGAGAATGCAGACAAATCAGTTGATCTTGTCTTAACACAAAAATTTACTCCTAAGAGTCTAGCAGTGGGACTAACTTACCTCGTGTTTTTTTTTCCCCCAAAGATTATTTGCATGTTAAGTATCTTCTTCAACAGCTTCTAATTATTCATTATTTTCCCAGTTTAAAACAAAATCAGTAGGGAGATTTTCTTTCTAGGAATAGATATTAATAAGACTCCTCTCTCTCTCTCTCTTTTTTTTTTTTTTTTTTTAAAGAGGAGATTCCTAAACCTAGGCGGGAAGTTTTATTTAAAATATTCTAAATGTGAGGTATTTAAATATATTTAAAGAGAGCTAATTTAAACGATTTAATATGTACTCTCTCAAGGGAAATGAAACCTCAGCATATGTGACTTTCATTAGTGGCTTTACCACAGAGATATAAGCCAAAACGCTTAATAGGGAAAGTTTAATGACTAATTAATTGATCTTTAAATTGTTTGCTAATGGGTATTACATACTCATGAAACACATCTTTTGTGTATTTTCTGAAGTGCTCTCCTAGGGAAGAGGCAAGATGTTACTTAGAGTAAATCAAACCTTGTCAGTGATTGGTAAGGCAGCCAGGGTCCCATTCCCAAATATCCCAGACTAGGTCTCTTCATTTTCTCAGATCATGAAAAGTGAAGAAAACCATCATTAAATGTCCAACTAAAAGATTACTTTCTGGCGGAACTCAGAATGAGGTGGTCTTTGATACAATAGCTATCATACCAAGAATCAAACAAATGTATACATACAAGGAAATGTACAAGGAATCATAAGAAGGCAACCTTATGGTATCTTGCTGACTGACTATACTTTTATCCAGAAAAATTGAAGTTTCCTAATATTGAGAACCACAAAGAAACACAATCACAAAGTGACCCTAAATTTTAGTAGGGTTTGAGTCATTCTTTCATTACATTTTTGCTACCTTTTTTTCAAGCAGACATGGAATTATAGCTAAATGCAATTCATGTTGTGACATACTGTTTTTCTATTTGTTTAGTTTAAGAAAAGTGTTTTAAATACCATCTGTGCCAAATATATACTGATAGTTCCCAAATGTTCATGTCCGGCCTGGACTTCTCTCCTGTATCACAGACTTGTATGTCCAGAAGCACACTTAACACATTTGCTTGATGTGTAACAGATACACCAAATCTGCCTGTCCCAGCTCTTTCTCACCCTTACCCCTGGACCCCTTGTGGCCTTTCTCGCCTCAGTTAATGATAACTTCATCCGTTCCAGTTGCTCAGGCCAGAAACTTGGGAATTACACTTGACCTTTCCTTTTCCCTCACAGTCTGCCAGGCTTCAGAATGCACGTGGAATCTGACTATTTCTTACCACCTCCTTCTACAGTCAGGTCTGAGCCCCTGTCATTTCATGCCCGGATTTTACTGGAAGAGACTCTGAGTGGCCTCTCAGCTGCAATCTTTGTCCTCCCGCAATCTATTCTGAAGAAAGCTCCCAGGAACAATCCTTTAAGAAAAAGAGGTATACCAAACCTCTGCTCAGAAACCTCAAGTGCCTCTTCATTCCAATCAGAGTGAAGGCAAAGGTCCCTCAAATGGTTGTCAAAGCTCTCCATGGTCTAGCCTTTTAATACCTCCCCGACTTTATCTCCAACTCTTCTCTACCTGCTCCACACAGCTTTAGCCACAGTGGCCCAAGTCCTATTCCTGGAAAATGCCTCCGCCTGGAAAAATCTCTCTTTGATACCCACATAGATCACTTCCTGTCCTTCAAGTCTTTCCTCCAGTGGCAATTTCTTAACGTGGCCTTCTCTGATGCCTTTGATCATCACTGTCTCTGCCTCAACAGTAGGAAGGGCATATCTTGCATCTGCATCGTACATTCTGTTTGAGTTCTGGACAGTGTGTTTATTCTCTCTGGGTCTCAGTTTTCTCCACTATAAATTAAGAGTTTTGGTAAAGTGTCCCATAAGGTCCTTTGGGCTCTAAAATTTAAAAAATTCTATGAGACTAATTTGGCCCTGGTAAACTAGTTAGACTCGGGCTTGAAAGTCTATTAGCAGTGAAGGAGGCCGACCCCTTTTCCTAGAAGCTGAGCTCTTGTGGGAAATATGAAAACATAATCTGTATAGCTTGCTAAGACTACTGCTACATTTCAGAAATAAGTCCTATTTAAAAGGTTGTTTGTTTTTGTTGGTTTCAGTTTGCTTTGGCTCCCTAAATAGGAGGCCTCAGAAAAGGAGATTGAATTCTTTGAGCCTTGGTTTCCTCATCCATAAAATGAAGATATCGTGCCAGATGATCTCCAGCTTCTCTTCTAGATTTGGAACTCTCTTTTAACAGGAGGGAATCACACACTTTCCCTCGTTGTCACAACTCTTCATCTAGTTGTATGAAATATTCATATGCAAGTCAGTGACTAGAGACATCACTTCCTTGGCTTTGGGATGCATGGCACTATTCCCATTGAGTATAATTGTAGGCATTTCTTATTATAGCGCTGTTCATATGCCTAGCCATCCTACAGAGGCCTTGGTGTTTAGATTAGAGTGAGTGTGGATGTAACTCCAGGACACATCCTTTACATTTATTTTCAGTGTTAGATAATTATGCAGAAAGACAAAGTAGAATGCATAAACACAGCAGCTGTTTTGTCCCCAAGTATTGGAAAACTTCTCATTACAACTGAGAGCTCTGTTATGCTTGACTATAATGGTCAGAAGATCACAGCTATCTAAATATTTTAATGCAAATACCCAAAACATTTTGGAGGGAAAGGTGTTTTTTTTAGTTGATGTGCTTAAATCAGTTTTATGCTTTCCTTCATAAAGGATACTAGTGAATAATAACCAACTTAAATGATCAAGTTAGGGAGTCATTTTTATCTTTGTGAATTCTATTTAAACATAATTATTAAACTATAACTTTAATTAGCAAAGACTATTTCTACATGGAATTGAGGCAAATGATTTTTTTTTAGAGTACTTTCTAGATGTGTGACTACTTATAGCTTCTAGGGTGTGAGTATGTAACTAGCCAGAAGGATTGTACAAAAAGGAAATTTTCTGTTCTTATTCTTTCTCTATGAAACTAGGGACAAAGAAGAGAATTAGGTAGTTGAAAGGTACAAAAAAAATCAAGAGCGGATGTAATTTTGGTACGTGGGGGCACAGTGTTTTGAAATGTACTTTTGTGTGGTTTTCAAAATGTTTTTGAGGTGCTATCCAACAAATTCTCACAAAGTTCCTTTGAGAATGAAAAACAAATAATATTGAAACAACGGTTGTCCACAGGGAAGAGCCTAGAAAATGGAAGAAGAATTCTCTAGACTCAATCATGCAACACGTGATTTATTGAGTCATGTGACTAATGTCCTTCCTTCTTTCCTTCCTTCATTTATTAGCTATATATTGTTCCAAGTTAGGCTTTGCTAAGGATTTGGGAATGTGATTGTCTTGTTACTGGAAATCTATCAGGAACAATGCACTAAAATGCCCAAGGATAAACCCATGGGCCTTCAGTAACACTGGTACCTATTCTAGCTCTTTTTCCATTTTGTAGGAAGGATATTTCGTGGAACTGTGAACTTAATTGAAATCATATGTCACTACCCTTTGTGTTTCCAGGCAGGCAGACTAGCATCAGCTGCAGAACAGAAACTCGACACTCATGATGTTTTTCTATTACTAGGGAGGTTTTTAAGAAGACTAAAAACTCATGAGTAGTTGTACAGTCTGAGAAACGCTTTCAGTTATAAATTTTTGGGATTTTGTATTCCCTTGTAGCCAGAATTTAATTTTATTTCTTTTAAAATTCCCTTCTTCTTATAAAAGTTACTTCTGTTCAATACACATGAACACACAGTCTTAAAATTATGGGGAATTTTTCCTCATTTTTGACCAATCATTTTCTGTTATGGTCTCATTCCCTTCCTCCAGCTGAGGATGGGGTCCCACACAGAAACCGGAGGTATTTCACCTGGTTGGCCTGAGCAAGCTGTCTTGTTCTTGGTAGTCCCCTTGCCTTAGGGACAGCATGCTGCTTCTCTTGGTTCTTGCTATCTCTTGGTTCTTGCTACAAAGGGGCGAACTTTCTAGAAAAGGGCAATGGCCTTTCAAAAGGGATTTATTAGCCTTTATTTTAACTGCTCCAAGCCAAGTTGATGGGAGAGGGGGGAAAAAAAAAAGCCCAGTCCTTGAACAACTCCAGTAACACTTGGTTGTCATCATTTAAAAAAGAATGTTTTCTAAGCATAAGGTATGGAAATACAGAATAATGGGAAATGGGAAACTCACTCCTTTGGAAGGAAAAAAAGGAATGATGGAATGAAAGAAAGAAGGGAAATGAGGAAGAAGGGAGGGAGATGGGAGGGAGAAAAGAATGGATCAAAGGAGGGAGGAAGGAAAAAAATAATGAAGAGAAGAGAGAAAACTACAAAGAGGAACGGGAGAAAGAGAAAGGGAGAGAAGGTGACGTGGCTGTTAGTAACATTAGTCTCAGAAACCAGCTGGAATATTGTGTGTCTCTTAGCTTCTGCATAATGAATAAAGGTTTTCCAAATGATATAGTTTTGGTTCCAAGAGGGAGGAGGCCACGTTAGCACACTCATTCCTTTAGAACCACAATATTGCAGACTGCACTGTCTTACTGCCTGTTTTCCCTATTTACCAAAGGGAATGGGGGGTGGAGTTGCCTTTAATTATTAACCTTTAAAAATACCCTCTTTATTATTTGTGGTCCTGGCAAAAAGCAAAACTTACGTTCATAGATAATCTCATTCCTTATTTTAGCCCTTATTTTCAGCCTCTCCCTACTGAGTGTTTTACCTGAACCAAACCTAAAATTTAACAGATGTGCTGCAATTGGACCAAGGGGAGAGAAAGCAAAAGGAGTCAGGTCCTGCACGATAGCTACCCCAGAGAGAAAGATAGCTCTCTAGAGAGAAGTCCCTGGAACTGTCCTATACCTACATTTGGGACACTTTTTTTAAAAAGATTTTATTTATTTATGGGCACCTGGGTGGCTCAGTGGGTTAAAGCCTCTGCCTTCAGCTCGGGTCATGATCCCAGGGTCCTAGGATCGATCCCCGCGTCGGGCTCTCTGCTCAGTGGGGAGCCTGCTTCCTCTCTCTCTCTCTCTCTCTGCCTGCCTCTCTGCCTACTTGTGATCTCTCTCCCTCTGTCAAATAAATAAATAAAATCTTAAAAAAAATTTCAAAAAAGATTTTATTTATTTGACAGAGAGAGAGATCACAAGTAGGCAGAGAGGCAAGCAAAGAAAGAGAGAGAGAGAGTAGGAAGCAAGCTCCCTGCCAAGCAGAGAGCCCCATGTGGGACTCGATCCCGGGACCCTGAGATCATGACCTGAGCCGAAGGCAGAGACTTAACCTACTGAGCCACCCAGGTGCCCTGGGGGCACTTCTTTTTGGCTATATCATTTCAGTCATCCCAAGGAGGCAAAATAAGGTTTATCCCTTTATTATATTCCTGAATCATCTGTGAGTATTTTACATAAAATTAACTATGGGTTCTTCAGTCAAATTCAAAATACCTTGTTAAGGAGTTAGGAACAGTAAACGTCAAGAAAGCTGACACATTGACCTGAACTTTTATTCAGGTTCTCTCATGCCTAATTGTTTAGTGAATTAATTCTGAAATCTGTACGTATCAGATGTTTCATGTATGAGACTTACAGTGTGAATCTGAGTCATGACCATGACGACATGTATTGATTTCCTTAGATGAGCCATACTAAAGGGAAGCAACTGCAATTCTATCACTAAGTGATAGGAGAAGAAAATTTCTCCTGGCATTTCTTTTTTAGTGGTGAGATGGAGTATTGACTTTTAGGATTCAAGATCGATTGTTTGACCATTATAAGCAGTGTTTAGCATTGTCCTGATATATATTAGGCATCCATTGTTTGTGTAATGATGAATGCTGATAGGCATGAAGGCAAATATAAAATCAAATGAATGCATGAGCATAGTTTGCCTGCTAGATGCCCATGTTGAAAACAGTAAGAAAAACAAGGTGGCTTATTCTTCCTCTTGGAAATTCAAATTGACAGATGACTGGAGTTCTTACTTTGACACATAATGGAAAAGCAGTCCTCCTCTCCAGATATTTAGGTTAGTGGCTACTTTTTGGTTTTTCTGTCAGTTCTGTGTCGACTACAAAAATAAGGAACTACATCAACATTCAGGTTTTGGAACTGTTAAGTTTTTGTGATTTTTAGAAAGAGCCACCTAGGGATGGTATGTTTAACAGTATAACACAAATGGCCAGACAAACATTTAAATATATGTTAAAATGAGCACATTCTGGGGATTATATTAAGGATACAATTGAAAGCTAATGCCGTGTCCTCATGAGACTAAAGGAATTAGTGTTTAATAAAACACTGTGTGGTAATCATTGAGGCTTTTCTTTCCTGGGTAAGGAAGTATTTGACCTGACTACAATATTTTTATGAGGGCATTTCAGAGTCAAATGGCACAATGTGCCATCCTACTGGGGAAACTAATTAGTGTGATAAACATTCTATTCTTTCCGTGTGGTAAATTTCTGATGCTAGATTATAAATAGAAGTCATTATTTAATGTATCTCTATTTACTACTTCTAGAAGCTCAAAATGAGATAGAATTTTCTGGAAAATTATCATTTATCTCAATTGGAATGAATAGCCAGAAAATAGACCATAACAGAAAGGGCCAGGCAAATCTATGGGTCAAAACAAAGTCTGTGTCCAAGAGAGCTATTCATCTGTGAATAGTGAGCATATAAGGATGATTCAGGATGAGCAAATCTCTTTAGGGGAAGGGACCCAACTAAATTGAGTACAGTGATGTAAGTTGATCCAGATTTTGAGATTTTTAAGACTTACCATTTTAACCCAGCCAGTAATGGAATAGAAGATGAAAAAAGTCCAGCAGGCATGAATTTATCCAAAGTCTGAGAATCAAAGGTAATTTTAAGTAAACAAAGAGGGATGCTACCACTGAGGCCCCAAGCATGAAGGAAAACAAAGTCAGGATGATTAAGGTCAGGTTAAGGTGTACAGAGCCTCAGATGAGACAAAAGGCAGATATTAGCCCCAAGGCACTAAAGGCACAAGAACGACTCAATTCTGAGATATATTACCATACAAATAAAGATATATGTATACCATCCCTTCCTTAGAATACATATTGGCCCTTATATAATAAATGTAGACCTGAGCTTGAAGGTGAGACTTTTGTAGGCACAACTGCGAGTTAGGCTTCCCTGCATTTAGGAATAGGTGTAGGAGCCTAAAGGACATTATGTAATCATCAAAATACATTAACCTTCCACTGGATATTCCTGTGATGTGACCTTATGTATAGTGCTTTTGGATACCTTTTACCAAGCATAGTACAATTGGCCCTTGAATAACACAAGTTTGAAGTGCACACGTCCACTTATACATGGATTTTTTTTTCAATAAATACCGTTTAGTGATGTAAATGCATTTTCTCTTCCTTAACGATTTACTTAATAACACTTTTCCTTTTTCTACCTTACTTTATGTAAGAATACACTGTGCGATACATATAGCATACAAAATACCAGTTCTCGTCATCAATAGGGCTTCTGGTCATCAATAGGCAAGCTACTTTTCAGTTTTTGTGAGTCAAAGTTACACTTGGATTTTTTTTTTATATAATTGTTTATTTTTTATAAACATATATTTTTATCCCCAGGGGTACAGGTCTGTGAATCACCCCTCAAAATGCTGAAAATAGAACTGCCCTACACTTGGATTTTTGATTGCACGGGGGTGGGTGGGAGGTTGGTGCTCCTAACTCTCATGTTGTTCAGGGGACAATTGTTTAATTACCAGATCTTTCTTTTAGTTTAGGTGAGTTTCAGCAGCTTTTCTGTCACTTGCAACAAAAAGAAACCTGAGTAGTATTAAACAGACACAGCCTGTCCTGGAGCATAAAGTCTGCCGGGAGACTTCGAGTTAGGTAGGCAACGCGACGGAGGTGGCCAAGGTGCTGCCACTGGGAAATGCAGGTCCTGGGGATGCACAGAAAAAGCAGCTGACTGGGCCAGGGAAGACATCCCCAAGGAAGCGTTATTTAAGCTGAAACTAAAGCACCCTCAGGTGAGGGAAGAGCTGCAGGTAGATGGAACAGCATGCTGGAAGTTTCCAACAAAAAGAATGCAAAACCCATCTGAAAAAAAGGTAAGAAGTTTTGTCTGTCTAGTGGGTAGTCAGCTAGAGAGGGATGTTAAGACGCTGGAGTGTTAAGGGAAGGGCCTCCTCAGCCCTGTCAAGGATGGTGAACATTAATCCAAGGAAAACGGGCACAGACCACTGTTGATTCATTCACTTATCTGGTTCCTGAAATATATTAGACTTTCATTTCTTGGTGCCTTGGTTTTCTCATTTAACATAAATTAAATGGGTTCAAGTGGCTCTTTCAGGGAATATGAGAATTTAGGAGTATTTTATGTTAACGACTGATGCTCCTTCTTTCCTCCTTCTATTTTTGTTGACTATTTCAGTTTACGATCTCAATGGTAAGCTGTTGAGTCCTATGTTTGGTCATATGGAAAAATAATAGTACAAATTTCCATACACGATGGCCCCTAATCAATCTAGAAAAGGGTGCTGAATACTCTGTGTTAAAAAGTATCTACTGAATTGTTCAGTCCAGTTATTTTGATTCTATGAGAACCTGCAGATGAATCAATAGCATTAGCAGAGGTAATTGTTTCAAGTGGCATATTGTGAATTAGTTATCTCTGTCAGATAAACATAGTAAAGTATTTGTGCAGAATTCACATAGGTAACGTGTGAGTTCAACTTTTTTTTCTTTTTAATCTGTATGCCCTGGAACAAAGGAGGTAAGGTTAGTAAATTAATCAGCAGTGAGGGTGAAATTATACAGATTAAAGACTTCTACTTAACAGAAGTCTATTGCCTCTTTTGTCTAATGGCAATAATGCTGAGAAGTGGAATGGTTGCCATCACACCTGGAGACAAGTGGTGTTTAGTGCTTGATTAAGACGAAGGCCAGTCCCACTATTCACGTCCATTGTAGGCACCACTGCAGTGGTGAAATAATGACAACAATGCTATTATTCATCCAAAGATTGTGTTGGCAGTTTTGCTATTAAAAAAGCGGTAGGTGGGGGTTCCTGGGTGGCTCAGTGGGTTAAAGCCTCTGCCTTTGGCTTGGGTCATGATCCCAGAGTCCTGGGATCAAGCCCCATATGCGGCTCTCTGCTCAGCCTGCTTCCTCCTCTCTCTCTGCCTGCCTCTCTGTCTACTTGTAATCTCTGTCTGTCAAATACATAAATAAATCTTTAAAAAAAGGGGGGGGGGTAAGTGGATTAGGGGACTAGAAGGGACCTAGAAAGGACTCTAAACCCATCTTAGATAGATAACTACTGATCTTGCTTTTTAGGGTTTTCAGGAAAAGAACACTTCTATTTTTTATCTGTAAAAGGTATTTCAGAATTGGTCTGTCCTGCCAAGAGATGTGTTGCTTCATCATTTATTTACTAGCTCATAAATTCAGCAATTATTTATATAGGGCCTACCATATATTGGGAAATAAGGCAAATAAGATTTAACACTTTTCAGGATCTTTATAATCTAGAAAGGAAGAAAGGATAAAAGAAAATACGATGAATGATGATAAATGTTATAATAAGCAAAATATAGAGGGCCACAGGAGACTCTTATAGGGATTTCTCACTTAGATTAGGGGCTTGGGAAAGACTTGTTAGAGGAAGTAATTTTTAGGGTATCTGAAGCAAAAATAAGAGTCCCCAAGTGAAGCCAACTTTGAGGTAGGGCAGAGAAAGGGGAATAAAATAATTTTCTAGGCAGAGGAAAGTGTGTGTGTGTGTGTGTGTGAGGGCTGGAAGACAAAAGGTTTCAGGCTATATAGCCTTGGGCATCAGGCTAAGGATGGACATTTTACAGGAGGTAGTATTTCTGTTTGTTTGTGTTCTGGGTCATATATTATGACCATATATTATATGACCATATACTCTATGACCATATATTATCTGGGTCATATATATGACTTGGAAGGAGGAATGTGGGCAAAGTTCTCTCTGGAGCTCTGGTAGGGTCAGGGCCCTAGTACAATAAGGCCCCAGTGGAGAAGAAGAAGTAACTAAGAGTACAGCTCGGACATACACACTGACACAATCCTCAAAATGCAATTTTTCTACTTCTAAAATACAAGACTTTGGGAGAGTTAACACAAATTTACAACTTCCTTCCCATATACATTTTACATGGAAGCTGTAATTTAAAAGACCTTCCTTATGATGACTCAAAGAATTAATGAGACGTACACCTTAGTACACTGAGTAATGTCAATTGTTACTGTTGTCTTTGTCATTGTTATTCCTATCTCTTCGGATTCAGAGGGGCTCAGAAGAAGCCAGTTTATTCACTGTTACTGAAAAAAGCCATCACTTCTCTTATTCTTTATTCTTTACATTGATTTCAGAATCATGGAATCTTGTTCCCAGACTTTGATTTTACCATAGCCCAGATTTAAAACCCCTGGGTGGGTATTTGTCACTAATTTGGGGGACTCTTTGAGTGATGACAACTCCAAATCTAACTAACATCTGGTAAGGTGTCTCTGTTTCTGACAGGGTAAGGCTGCAATATGGCTTTCCCCCCGAGTTGTGAGAGAAGAAGGGAGACTGTCATCAGACCTCCAAAGCGACAGTCACAATGACATCTGCTTTTTAGACCTGGACCCTGTTTTCTCAGAACTGGGATTTGATGCATTATATATTTTTTCTTCTTGAGGGAGCATAGTGGAAGCAGACCTAAGCATACCATAATCATGAAGTGCTGATTGTTTAAAAGGCAGAAAGGTCATGAAGATACAGGAAGGGAAAACCACATGGTAGAATCACTAATTCTAAGCCCCAGTGGAAGATGAATAGGCTATTATTTATACATACTGGTCTCAACACTGAGGCTACTTAGGATAAGAGGCAAAAAAGGCCCCCATTTCGAATTACCAGGCATCTGTAGCTAATGACTGTATTCAGTTTAGTGCGTATGGCAGGTGAATGTTCGCCTCTCTGACTTGTTCCTGCTATTATCCAGATAGCTACTCTTGTTTTCTTTTTGCTTTTTTTTCTTGCTAAAATCACAGAGCTGAGCAAAGTAGGAGCAAGCCATCGGGACCTGCTAATCAAATCTGAGAGACTAGGGCTCCAATCTTAGCTCATCATATGACTTAAGAGGCCCTCATTTAGACAGGATCTGAAAAGTCCCTTCTAAAGCCTTTACAAAGTGAGAATAATCTTCATTAAGTGCTACAGATTTCATGGGGAAAAAAATGGATTAGGGGCTTGTCACAGGAAAGATAATTAATGTGCTGGGAAGAAGTATAGGCAATAGAAAGAAAAATTTCTCCATGAAAAGGGAAGAAAAAGAAATTTACAACAGCTAGGGTGAATAATGATTAAATGTTAAGAAGCAGTTCCTGCTGGCTTGATTTTTACAGTATAATTAAAAGAGCGAGAGAGAGAGAGATGGCTTGGGAAGAGACACCTACATATATACACAAAGAAAATAACTCACACACACAAAATATAATCTCAGGATTAAAAGGTACCTGAAAGGTTGTGTGTTATTGGATTGATATTTATTTATCTCCCCTGGATCTAAAAAGATTAGATCTTTTACTGTGTTAAAGTCCTCCAGAACATCTTGCTAAATGGCCTTTCAATATATTCTTGGTCAAAATATTGTCATGGGTTGGGAAATTATTTTGAAGTTATTTTCTAAGTTATTTCATAGCTAAAGAAGTCTTAGCAATTTTTCTTTCCACTGTTTAATTCAGCTATCTTGCTGCTCATAGTTCTTGCTGAAATTGGTGTTATTTCAGGCCCCGAAGCAAATGGTCCTTTGCCCCTTTTCTAATTTCCTCCTTTCCAGACAGCAGGACTTGGCTTTTTATCAAGGAATCAAATGCCCACCCAATGGGCCTGCTGGGACTTTTTCCAACTAAAACACATTTCTTTCCTGCGAATGTGTAATCATTTGCAAGTGAGTACACAGCTGAAAACCTGTTGATAGGAAGTTCTGGAAGAGCCAGTTCTTTTTTTGTGGTGCTAGGTATGTCTTGGACATAAATAATTAATAATCATGCCTAGCTATTTATTTATTTAATTATGATTGCCGTAAAAATTAGAAAATGGCAGAAAAAAAAGACATCATCTGTGTCTGAGGTAGAGTGTCATGTGATGTCTATACTTGGGTGGGATGTTCTACTCTGAATTCAGAATCAAGTCCTAAGTTTTGCATCTCAGTTGCATTCTGTCCAATTGAAATATATATTGTAGGACTATGATGTATCTGGTTCCATGTTAGGCACATGAAAAAATCTAAAAATGAATAAGGCAGTATTGCCTCATGGCTTTCTAGAGGAGACAGACACAAATGACCTCAATAAAAGAAAATGGTCATAATATAGGATGAGCAAAATGCAATACCATACTGCCCTCAGTGCTGCTTGGGGGCTGTGTATTGGTTCAGATTTCATGGAGGAGGTGACCTTGGAGCTGGGGCTTGAAGAATTGAGTAGGGATCACCTGGCAGAAAAGTAGGAATGGACATTTCACTGCCATCCGAATTATCTTGTGAAACAAAAACATGATCACGACATTCTTTTGCTCCAAAAATTCCAATGAACCCAAATACTCAGAACTCATCATCTGACTCATCTGAGTCTTTCACAAACATGTGCCTGTCAATGTGAAGTTTTTCTAGTGTCCTTGAGGGCAGTTTCTATGCACAGAAAAAAAACCATTAACAATTCTTTTGGATTTTCAATTAATATTTGACATATTATGGATCCAACTTAATTTTTCCTTAATCTTTTACATTCAACTTAGGAATCTTATTATTCTATTAACAATGTGGCTTATTTTGGCAACCACTTTCAAGGGGATCTTTAAACCTAATTAATTAAAATTGTTTAAACATTTTAAATTAAATTTATAAATTTAAAATACTTGATTTTTAAAAGATCCCAAACTGTCTAATAAGAAAAATCTTTCTAAGTACTTAAGTAAATCTTAAGACATCCAATTAATTTAACTTTGAAATATGAAATTTAAGTTCTTTTAAAATGCCTTGGTATTATTTATAAACTTAGTACACTCTTCCATGCCTTTGAAATTAAAATAAAAATTTTAACAAATTGTAATTTAACAAAATGTTAACAAAATGTAATTATACAATTTAAATGCAAATCACAAAACTAATGCACTGGATACTCCAATATACCAAATTCTCTAATGCATTAAAAACAGAAAAATACATAGATTGTGTTTATATATTACCCTCAAACTAATTAATACTATGGGTTTAGTTTGCTTCATCAGTTATTTCATCAGTAAATTCCAGGGTTATACTGACATTTAGCCACTTAGCAGAGATTGCTAGCTGCCATACAGTTTCTAGTATCTCTTTCTTCCTTAGCAAGGGCGATCTTAGTTTTATTGAGGGTAGCAGCGAGACAGAGAAATTACATTTCCCAATATTTTTTTGCATCTAAGCGTGGTCATGAGATCAACATCTGGCCAATGAAGTGAGTGTTGTGTGTGACTTCTAGGAGAGCTGTTTAAGGGAAAATGACTTATTTGGGAACAGAGTCCTTTTTATCTTTTTGCCTTTTTTTTCCCCCAAGCTGCATCTTGAACTACAAGGTGACTTTGAAGATCAAAACAGAAAGACTCTCGGTGATTGTATTAGTTTGCTAGGGCCCCTATAACAAAATACCACACATGGTGGCTTAACCAACAGAAATTTATTGTTTCACAGTTCTTGAGGGTAGAAGTCCAAGGTCAAGGTGCCAACAGGTTTGGTTTCTTCTGAGGTGTCTTCTTTGCTTGGAGATAGCAGGCTTCTCCCTGTATATTCACATGGTTACCTCCCTCCTTGGTCTGTATGTTATCTGGGCCCTAATTTCCTCTTATTATAAGAACACATTGTTGGGGCGCCTGGGTGGCTCAGTGGGTTAAGCCGCTGCCTTCAGCTCAGGTCATGATCTCAGGGTCCTGGGATCGAGTCCCGCATCGGGCTCTCTGCTCGGCAGGGAGACTGCTTCCCTCTCTCTCTCTTTCTCTGCCTGCCTCTCCATCTACTTGTGATTTCTCTCTGTCAAATAAATAAATAAAATCTTTAAAAAAAAAAAAAAAAAAAAAAAAAAAAAAGAACACATTGTTAAATCCCACCCATATGATCTTATTTTACTATAATTTCTTCCTTAAAGGCCCTGTCTCCAAATACAGTCATAATCTGAGTTACCAGGGATTAGGACTTTTACATATGAATTTTGGAGGATCACCATTCAGCCGATTTATTACAGTTGCTAGGGGATGAATGTCTGTGTCCCTCAAAATTTATATGCCCAATCCCCAATGTGATGGTACCTGGAGGTTGGGCTTTGGGGTGGTACTTTGGTCACAGAGATGAAATGAATGGGGTTAGTGTCCTTATAAAAAGAGATATAAGAGACATAAGAAAGCTTGCTTCCTTTCTTGGCAATGTGGGGATAACAGCAAGAAGGTGGCTATCTGCAAGCCAGAAAGTGGGATCTTACCAGACGGGATAAGCCTGTGCCTTGATCTTAGACTTCTCGGCCTCCAAAATTGTGAGAAATAATGTTTATTTTTTAAGGCACCATATTTTTGTTATAGCAGCTTGAACTGACCGAGACAACAGTGCCTTAAGAACTGAGATTTTACCAAATCGTGGAAGTCAAGGATGGCTTCAAAGAACTGCTGGATGAACAAAAACGTGAAGAATGGAAATTAAAAATTGAATATTTGGTGGTAGAGAAAGGTCTTGTCTTGGAGGAGAAAATGTGAGAACATTTTGTGAGGACATGTGAGGACATATGGCTGGATTTCTAGAGGAACAGAGTACGTGGTGGGAGGAATAACTAGAAAGGAATGAGACCAGGCAGGGTCAGGTAGGTTAGGAATTTTTATTTTATCCAAGAGCAAGAGAAATCTTCTGATTATTTAAAACAAGGGTGGCATGATCAGATTCGCATTTTGAAAAGGTCACACTGGCTGCAGTTTGGGAAACAAATTGGAGGGATGCCAGAATCAATGGAGGAAACAGTAGAGAAAAGAAGAGAAAATTACATAGGCTGGGTCTGGAGGAATGTCAACATTTGATATCTGGGGAGAAAAGGATAAGCCTATAAACAACTTTTTCCAACAAGTTGCTCTTAGAGGAGATGAGAGAAAGATTAGTAGCTGAAGAAGGGCATAAGGTTTAGATTTTGTTTTTCCAATTAGAGAGATACGAGCATGTTCAAAATTTGATGGGAAGCTACTATGGAAAATGACAATTCCTGGAAAAGTCAAGCATAGAATTACCATATGACCCAGCAACTCCACTCCTATATATCCAGTGGAACTGAACACAAGTGTTTAACACAAAAACTTACAGACAGTTTATAGCAACACTGTTCACAGTAGCCAAAAGGTGGGAAAGCCCACCGGATTATGAACAGATAAATAAAATGTGGTATATTCCTACAAAGAATATTATTCAGTTACAAAAAGGAATGAAGTGTTGATACATACTACAATTTGAGTGGACTTCAAAAATATTGTACTAAGTAAACAAAAAGCCAGGCACAGAGGTCCTATATTGCAGGATTTTGTTTATGTGACATATCCAGAATATGTAAATCCACAGAGCTAGAAAGCAGATTAGTGGTTGCCAAGGGCTATAGGGAAGGAGAAATGGGGAATGATTGCTTAGTGGAAACAGGTTTTCTTTGGGGTGATGAAATATTTGGAGCTAGACTGAAGAGATGGTTGCCCGACACTGTGAAAGTACTGACTGTCACTCAGTTACATACTTTAAAATAGTTAATTTTACGTAATTTTTTACATAATGTAATTTTACCTCAAATTTTTTAAAAGGGAAGCAGTACCTGGAAAACTTGAGATGAAAAACATTAATAAAGAGTGGTAGGTTTCTGAGAATTGTGAAGAGATAAAATTAAAGCAAAAGTGGAAAAAATAATCTTTCATAGCCCCTTTCTGGTGATAGTCGGGAAGAAAGAAAGATGTGCATCTATATATGGGTTAGTGCATTTGCTATCAAGAAACTGAGGAGAAGCCCTATTAGGACATCTATTTGCTCTATGAATTAACATGTGAGATCACCATGTGCTAAAAGCAAAGGCACTGAAGGGTGGGCCAAAGACTTAAGGAAATTAAAAAAATAAATTTAAGTCATTGGAAAAAGTGAGATAGTGTAGACTAGAGATATTAAGATAGTCAGAGTTGGTTAAGTTCATAGCATGTTTGAGACTGGGCTTCTGAAGTTTTAAAGGAATTAACCACTTTGCTATTTTATGTGATTTTTTTTCCTCCCTAGCTATGTTTACCTATGCAGGTACAGGCATGGAAAAAGAATTGGATAACTCAGGATTGGGGTTTTGCTGGACCTTTATCAATGAAAAGATAGTAAGAGAGTTAAGATATCAACAAGAATGCTATTGAAACCATGAATCATAAAACGAGGTTATCTCAGGAGGAAAATGAGGAGAGACAGAAAAAAAAAAAATCTAATGACTAAGTATGAGAAAAGAGAGGGCTCAACCCACTGGGAGTGCTGATGAGGTTGAAAGAAGGCCAAGGTACCCAGTCCAGTTTGCTAAAGGTAGGAGAGGTAGGAGGATTTGTGAATAAGAAGGGGGAATTAGTGAGTTTGGTTATGAAAAGGGTAAAATAGAAGCAATGACAAGAATGAGGGGCCAAATGGAGTGGGAAAGAACTTGAGAGAGGAAAAAAACAAAAACAAAACACCTGAAAGCAGAGGATGCTGGATGGTTAGTAGGTCATCCATGCAGACACGGAGATCATTCAGGCTTTCAACAGGACTTGGATGATAAAAACCAGGTTTGGGGCTTGATGCCAAAACCTTTCATTAAAGAAAGTGCTGTACTTCAGTACCGATGGGATGGTAAAGATTAGTAAAATCAAAAAGAATTGGTCTCAAGGAGCAGGATTTGAGAAAACAGGCAGGAAGTCTGCAGCAATAAGAAGAGATGACAATAATAACACTCTATCCTGGACCGGGAATAGTTGAGGCATGAGATAATAAACAGTGACCTATGAGTGTGTTGAAAAGCAACAGTGTCATTGAGGAAAAGGTCCATTTTAATTAAGGCAGGAGATGGAGGAAAGCCTTGCAAAGGGGGTTGAGGGTGTTGGTTGTGTATCATACAGAGACTGGTGGTCAAGAAAAGAGAAGCTGTTTAGTGTGGGAATTTTATTCAAGGAACTGTTTACAATAGGTCTGGCAGGAAGAGAGGAACCAAAGGAGAGAGGAGGTGGCTGAAGCGGTACAAGGGGTGAGTGGATTCTCAGGGATCAGAAGCTGCTGATGCCCATAAGCCGGCCCTTGCTGCTGGGCTACTGGAGAAACTGCCACAGTCAGTTTGGGATCCATTTCACCCAGGCTAGAACCACTAAGAAGGTGCTGCCCTGGCTGGGCTGCCAGAGTCCAGAGTTCTCTGATTCCCACGGCCACAACTGCCAATGACTAGCACACCATCAGAGCCAGAAGCAAGAAACGGCTCCCTCCCTCCCACCTTCTGTTCTCCACACCGTCTTCTATTGGCAGAAGGCAGGCAACGGGCAGGGGGCCTGCACAAGTATGTTTGCAATCGCCCAGCCCCAGCCATGTAGATCCAAGTGGAGAAGGGTAAGGATGGGCTGAAAGAAAACACTAAATAAGTGGGAAGGGGGAATAGCTTGCTGGTTATGGACAAGCTATTCCCAGGGGTGGGGGGCAGGAAAAGGTTTGGATGGTGGTATAGAGGTGATAACTGGGTCAGGGTAAAGTGAGGGGGATAGTGAGAAATATCCTTTATCCTAATTCTTCATCAAAGACCAGAGAAAATAGAACCAAATGGAAGAGAATGTCTGCAACTTCCCAATACCACCTCTAACAACCCACCGATATCTATCTTGACTCCTGTTCCTATAGTTGAATTTCCCAGCTTCTTAACCAAAGCCAATCCTGTCCCTTCTCCCTTACTTGAGGATAACACTCCAGTATCAGTAACTTTTTTCTTTCTCTATTGGATCATAACCATCAGAATAATTATGGTATAATTTCTCTCATTAAAAAAATAATAAAAGGAAAGGAGGGAAAAAAAGAATCCCCTCTCCTGACTCAATTGTATCCTAAATTGCAATAACTGGTGACTCTCTCCACTGCTCAGGCCAAGAATCTTGGGATCTTCTTTCCTTCTTACTCTCGCTGCCCCCACCCACTTCCATCCTTTGCACCAATCTATCTATTGAATCTTGGTAGCTCTATCTTCAAGGTGCATCATCACCTATGCCCACTTTTACCATTGCTATCTTAGTCTATTCTACATTCGCAGCCGTATGATCCTTTTACAATATTTAAGGTTATGCCTCTTCTTTTTTCAGAGCCATCTAAATCCTTCCCATCTCATCGAGAGTGAAATCCAGAGCCCATTTAAATGCTTACAGCCTTCTATGGGATGTGCCCTTCTCCACTCTGACTTTCTTACTTCATACTTGTTTCCCCTTCAATTTCTCTGCTCCAGCCTCACAGGTCCCCTTGTTATTCCTGAAACATACTCGACAAGCCTCAGGGCCTTTGCACTTGCTATTCTCACTGTCTGAGAGAGTCTTCCCACAGTTGTTTACGTGACTCATTCATTCATTCCCTTCAGATCTCTGCTCAAATGTCATCTATGTGAGAGCTTTTAAAATTAATCTCTTTAAAGAAACAGCTCCTACCTTCTTAGTGCTTAGCACCGTCTGCCATACCATTTATCCGGTTATTTCTCCTTTCTCAGTCTTCTTCCACTAGGAGGCAGGGATCAGGAGGACGGGTACTTTGTTTTCTTCCTCCCCACATCTTCAGAATCCACACAGTGCCTAGAATGTTATAAGCACGGATGAAATATATAAAAGCATAGAGGACAGATAGATAGATATACGTTTTATTTTTTTAAAGATTTTATTTATTTATTTGACGCACAGAAAGAGTCAGTGAGAGGGGAAACACAAGCAGGGGGAGTGGGAGAGGGAGAAGCAGACTCCCTGCTAAGCAGGGAGCCCGATGTTGGGCTCCATCCCAGGACCCTGGGATCATGACCTGACCTGGAGGCAGATGCTTAATAACTGAGCCACCCAGGCACCCAATATACCACATTAAAAAAAATTTTTTTTTAGGTTTTTATTTTACTTATTTGACAGAGATCACAAGTAAGCAGAATGGCAGGCAGAGAGATAGGGGGAAGCAGGGTCCCTGCTGAGCAGAGAGCCCTATGTGGGGCTCGATCCCAGGACCCTGAGATCATGACCTGGGCTGAAGGCAGAGGCTTAACTCACTGACCCACCCAGGCACCCCCTCCCCGCAATATCCCACATTTTATAAGGAAGATGCCACCACACCTGTTGCCTGGCTCTGTTCTCTAGCTTTGGATATAACTCTGTGATACCCCTGACACTTATGAACCTATAAATTCTCAGGGGAGGTCACTGTCCTTTCATTCTGACCCCTTCCCTTTCTACCTTGAACCAAAGGCACTCACTTATAATTCTTAGATCAAGTATTTTAGTTTTCATTTTTGAGAGGTTGAGCATTGTCTTTGATTTGTTTTCTTAATTTACTCCTGAGAAAGAACATAAAACAGTTAATACTGATGAAAAACAAGATCTTAATCCATAAAATGTCCTGATTTCAAGTTGATGTCTCTTAAACTTGGTGTTTTAAGAATATGAAAACTGTACTCCAAAGTTCTGAAGCTTAGGCAGAAAAATCTAGATTTCTGAAACACATTGATTTATATCCAGTAGGAGATCTGAGGTATATGTTATTTTCCCCAAGCAGTGTACTTTTTTTTTTTTTTTTTTTTTTTTTTTACCTCATAGAGGGCAGGATAGCTTGTTTAGAAAATGTACTTACACATTTTCTTCTGTGTTGAATGCTCTGGTTGCATTTGAGAGATTATTAGTGAATTATTCTGATGCCCATTAGGGATATGGATGTGTGCCAAAGTGACTGTGCTCTCCACTCACACCCCTGCCTCCTCCCTCTGGGACACACAAGTGAGGAGTTGGGAATGAAAGGGTGCAGGCAGAGAGAAAGCAAGAAAGAGCAATAACAGAGAAGAAAAGTATGCCTGAAGGCAGGGAGAGAGTTGAAAAAAAGGCACTGGAAAAAATCTGAGAGGCCAGCTTTAGGGGTTGAGAACAGCTGTAGTGCATATTGCTTTCTGACAAATCAGTTGAAATGCTTCAAAAAGTCCTCAACCCTTTCAGCAAATGGAAGGGGCTTTGTTTTGTTTTGTTTTGTCTTTTTCATTTGAAAAGCATATAATGCGGTTGAGAAGGCAATGTTTAATTAAGGGGAAAACAGTTCAGTTTCTGTGAGTAAATTAATATCTACCTTTAGGCAACTTGGTGGAGTGTTTCATAAGCCAAATGGAAGACTCTGGAAAATAAAGAAGAGTTCAAGTAGCTGATCCTATGAAAACAGATTACGGTCTAAGATTTTTAGAGGAATAGACAAGAACACTTTCGAAAGGTCCTTGTAGTAAACCTGTTTTGTATTGATCAGGCAAACCAAATCAGACAAATGGACACATTTAGTCATTTCAATTTTCAGAGACACATCCCCATAGTTGTATGGGATGGTAGTGATCTGGAGACCCAGGGTGAGGAGGACTTCTGGGAATTCGGCTTGGTATGATTATTCAAGTTGCTCATTTTACTTGACAGGTCTATGGGGTTGAGATCTTAAAGGTTTACTTTTCTGTATTGCAATTGTATCTGTATGCACTAAAGAAAACTCCATCTCTATGTTAGCAGACCACAGCAGATGACTGAGAAAAAAAATTTTAAGTTATTGCTCTGATGATTTCTGTCTTGTTCATTGCAAGGTTGGGGGGTTTGTTCAGGGAATTAGTTTTTTGTTTTTTTGTTTTAAAACATGGAGGCTATGCCAGGTGTAGTTGGGGAGGGGGGTATGACCATGATAAAGAATAAGACAGAGAAAATGTCTTCTACTGAGGGGCATTAAGAAATACAAGCAGGCACAATAGAGGCCATACGTTAACCCTCTGTAGATGAAAATCCAGTGGGAAGAACTGAAATTGATGGCAAATTTCTGTTTAGACTCTGGAGGATAAGCAGGATGGAAATGGGCAGAGTGAGGGGGTTAGAGAATCATTCCAGAAAAAGGAAATAGCATGAGGAAAGCTATAGGGACATAAAGAGATGGATCCAAGCTCATAGGACATTAATAAGAGAAAAAAGAGGAGGGGAGGAAGGAAGGAAAGAAGGAGTGTGGGAGGAAGGGAAGGAGAAAGAAAATAACCAGATGATTAAAAGGCTTTGGATTCTAGGCTAACAAATTGGTTGGAGAAAATATATGTTTATAAAAAATAAAAAGTTAATAAAAAAAAAAAAAGAATTGGTTGGAGAAAGGAAACCCAAGGAAATCTCTTTTTAGGAGGGAAATAAAATCAATAATATATTGCAATGGTTTCTAAATCTTTTCAGATTATTATCTAAGATATTGAATCAGTGGATAAATTTGTTGCGAGGCTAACAACATTAACTAGGGAAGGTTGTGTTGTTACCCAAAGAATCGAAGTTATTAAAAGTTATAACTTCTTGGATTACATTTTTAAATTAAGACTAAATTATTAGCAGAACTTTAATCTCCACCTTAGTATTTAAATTTAAATCAAGTAACTATTACAGAACATGAACCTAGTAAATATCAACGTCAGTTTACAAGCTAATACTGCACTACACTTATGAAGTAAAGCTTAAGTAAACTTTAATTTCTGCTTTTAGGAAAAAGTTTTCCTTATATAAATCATCTATCTCATTCCTCAATTGGGGATATAAAATAAGGTCCTATTTCACTTCACCTGTGCCTCACATGAAAAGTTTCTTTGAACTTAAAAAAAAAAAAAGCCATTACTTTTTTGGTTTCTTTCTGATATTATTTTGCACATTTGAACAAACAGGTCAGAAATATTTACAAACAAAAGTCTGTGATGGTTTCCCCAGCCAGTGCTGGGCAACCACAGTTTTTCTCCCTGGGGGCTTAGGAGGGAAAGAGAACAGCTCCTAGGGCTATAGAGTTCTTTTTAAGAGCAGCATTCACAGGCAACTCTTCCACATCCCAGGTTTAGAGCTGCCATCAGAGACTGAGAAAGTTTCTAGTGTGTCCACATACTGAGTTTTGTGGGGCTCTTGATGTTGGGAACGTCAGCAAGGTTGGAAGCTGCCCCCCAAAAATCTGCAAGTGTGGGAAGAAGGGAGAAGAAACTTTGTTTTGATTGTTGTTTATCATCTTGCTCTCTCCCCCACTCCCTCCCTTGTCCCTGCCCCCCGCCCCCCCACTTCCTTTCTTACTCCTCTTTCTCAGCTCTAAATCTCTCTTTTCTTCTAAAAAGCTGTTAAAAATTAGCTTTTAGATGTAACTTTCTCTCCTTCCCTTCCTTCTCTCTCTCTCTCTCTCTCTCTCTCACACACACACACACACACACACATACACACTGTGGAGGAAGAGCTGTAGTCTCTCACAGAATTTCTCTTCTGATCCCTTGGAACTGTGCGTGCATGCGTGTGTGTGTGTGTGTGTGTGTGTGTGTGTGTGTGTGTGTGTGTTTCAGGTACTATGGAAAGGCTGAAAAGAAAGTTGGCTATGGGTCTACTCCCTTAGCTCTGAATCTGGCATTGGCCCGTACCTATATTTTCTGTAGGTGGCCCTAGATGATAGGGAAGGAAAAGTTTTGCTTGTGTCATGAATTACACTTTTCAATTTTCAGAGGCTTTCAGGACATTCTGGACCTTTCAGTAAAGAATACTGGGAGCCAGGAGGTCAAGTAGGTGGGAGGGGAAATATTTCCCTCAGGCACTCTGATGTCTTCTCCCAGCAGAATGCTGTGAGCTCTCACAGGGGGAATTTCCATTTGTCTGAGCCTGTGGAGTCTGACTCACTGCCTTGGAGGGCAGAGTTCAGCCCGGAGTTGGGAGCAAGCCCCCCACCCCCCCACCACCCCCATCCCCGCCTTAAAGGCACAGCGCAGGGACTCTGGCTTAAGAGAGGAGAAGGGTGCTATCAAGTAACTGGGCTCCTCTGTAATCTCCAGCCAGCCGCGTTGTTTATGTGGCAATCATTGATAAGCACAAATTCCAATAAAAAGGAAACAGTTTACTTAAAATCTTCTTGCCTTGGGAATGGAAAATACATATTGGATTTTACATGCCCTTGTGAATTGAGATCACCTGCATCATCCACATGAAGAGTAAGAATATTTATTTTATGATTAAGGTTCTGATCCATAGGGGGAGGAAAAATCATTTGCATGTCACGATTTATCCGCCTCCTTAATTCTCAGCCCACTCACTTCATAAATTAACAACAGGTAGCATCAATCTCTCTTCAAAATACGTAAGACACATGTAACCTGGGGGGCTCAGGCTTCGTGAGCTGGTGAAAATAGGTGTTGTCATTAACTCAAACACCCACATCTTATAGCTCAAGACCCTGCTTGCTTGGCTGCAAGAAGTTCACTGTTTGGGGGCACCTGGGTGGCTCAGTAGGTTAAGCCTCTGCCTTTGGCCCTGGTCATGATCCCAGGGTCCTGGGATGGAGCCCCTCATTGGGCTCTCTGCTCAGCAGGGAGCCTGTTTCCCTTCCTCTCTCTCTCTCTGCCTGCCTCTTTGCCTACTTGTGATCTCTGTCAAATGAGTAAGATTTTTTTTTAAAAAAGGGAAGTTCACTGTTTTCCAGAATCCTCCTCAAAATGCATTGCCACGGGGTATGCACATATATTGATAAATCACCCCTTGTCCTTCCTGGTAGAGATGACCAAAAGCTAGAACTCAACAGTCTCAAGCCTTGACACATCCAGAAATGGCTTTTGAATCTGGCATTCTAACTGTGTGCTGGGCATTGCCACTTGGATTTGGACATATTATAGCCCTGCCAGGATTGCTGCTGGAGGGGCTAGAACACAGTGATACTCCCACACAGCTGGAATTATGATGTTGCCACTCTACTCTGGGGCCAATCCTGGGAGGTGGAAAGATGCCAATTACTTCTGTGATCTGTTCAGTTAATGGGTGGGGGTGAGACAGATTATTTTCCCTTGCACTTGACAGGTTTTAGATGTGTATGAAGAAGTAACTTATATTTAACATTTTTATTTGAGAAACTTTAATGTGTACTTCAATTTACTAGCTATCACCTTTAAAACTCTTTGACACACAGAAATTATCTGGTTGATTTATCATTGTCTTTTGAAGGTTGACTCATTTAGGAATGACATGACATTTGCATTTGAAATCAGTACTGTATTTATTTCATTGTTCTGAGCCCTACTAAATAAATCTGTTTTTTTTTTTTTTGATAACTGTGAGAAAAATAATAATGTAACAACCATTTTGGAATGTATGGGTTATCCATAGTTCACAGCTCTTTCAACTTCAGTCTTCACAAACTTTGCTCAGAACAGATAAAATGACCATGTTCTACCACAGGGAAAATTATGTCCTGGTACTGTGGCTGAAGCAAGGTTAATAATGGTAACAATTAAAAACTTTAAGAACAAGCAATGTGACTTTATCAATGTTTCTTCATTTCTAAAGTGAAAAGTTTTTTTCACTCCTTAAAGAAGAAAGTAATAAAACTGATCTTAAATGCAGGGAAATAAAAATCTTCCTCATGAAGATAAAGATACATAAGTCAAAACTGGCTGAACTTGGTTGAAGTCTGTTGATTTGTGGCTTCGGATCAGCATAAGGACACATACTACACTGGTTTTTAGAAGATGTTATTAGTCGAATTCTTGATAAATGGGATGGTTATTGCATGTAGGGCTTCTTAAAAAGCAATTATTTTCCTTACACTTGACACCTAGTTAGGTTGTTATGTGTAGAATTTAGACTATTGCTGATCAGAAAAAGTTTGAAATAAAAACTGGAATTCTGTTCAAAGTCCCAAATACCCGTTACTTTTACTTATCTAAATTCAAAATGTGGGAAGGAAAGGCAGTCATATAGTGAAGGTGAAATTTTCTTGAGTACCTACTCTTTATCCCACATTTTTCTGATTCTTTGCATGAATGTAGCCACTTATTCATCCCAATATAACTCCCCAGAGATAGTACCATTATTATTTCCACCTTAAAGATTAACAAACAGGCCCAGGGAGGTTGAAGAGACTGCCCCCAAACCCAGAGCTTGTTAGTGGGAGGGCCGGGATACAAAACCAAGCAGTGGGCTTGGAGCCTGAATTCTGAATCACAAGGGGATGCCAAAGATGATGAAAATTCAGGAGACAAAGGAACTGGAGGTCACAATAATCTCCTAACTGAGAACAAGGATTTTAGAGAACCAAAGTGTCTGTACTGCAAACATTTTGTTTTACACATTAGGAAACTAGCCCAAGCAACTCAGATGACTTGCTGGAGGTTACTTATAGCTTTTTGGCAGCAGGGTTGAAACTGGAGACTAAGTAGATTTTCCTGCCTTTCATTAATTCAGCCAATGTTTGCTGTACAAGCACATCTGAAGATACTGAAGATACAAAGCAACATAAGACATGAGGCTCCTGCCCCTAGAAGGGTTACATTATGACCAGAACAGAGATTAACATTTGATTACCAAGACTACCAAGAGATTTAACATTCGATAACCATTCAATTAAGATTACCAAGGGAGACTTGGACCACTCATGTTAAAATATTAGGAAAGTGAGCATAGACTATAAGGGAGAGAAGTGGGCATACCATCAGTTCTACCCCATTTTATAGATGAACTTACTAAGATTCATGCATAATAATATGTCAGAGTCATAACCGTCAGAAGCAGGCAAGATTGAAACCCATCTTGATTCTCCTTCTCAGGGAACAGAGTGCATGTGTGTGGGGGGGGGGAGGTGGCTCAGTCATTGAGCATCTGCCAGTCCTGATCCCAGGGTGCTGGTTCAAGCCCCACATTGGGCTCCCTGCTCAGCGGGTTGTCTGATTCTCTCTCTCCTGCTCCCCCTGCTTGTATTCCCTCTCTCACTGTGTCTCATATAAACAAATAAATAAATATAAATAAAATAAATAAAATACATAAATCAAATAAATAAAAATAAATAAAATCAAATAAATAAATAAAATCTTAAAATAAAATAAAAAGGACAGTGCAACCTCCTGGTTAGAGTAGCACTTTACACAAATGAGTAAAGCCGGCCAGAGCAAGACACCTAGTCTAACGGCCGGCAACCAAAGAGATCCATTTTTCTTGAAAAGCCCACAGTCTAACAAAGCCTCACCTTTTTCTTCACATTTAATTTCAGTAGAAATTCAATCTGGGAACCCTGGGTGGCTCAGTCAGTTAAGCATCCAAACCTTGGTTTTGACTAAGCTCATCATCTCAGGGTCAAGGGTTCGAGCCCCATGTCAAGCTCTGTGCTCAGTGGCACAGTGCGAAATCTGCCCCCCCCCCACAGTGTTCTCTCTCTAAAATAAATAAAATCTTAAAAAAGAAAAACCCTAACCCTACTGATGTGTACTGGTTCAAATTCTCTGGTTCTAGGTTGAGGAGCTTGTAACTTTAGGGAGCATCTACCAGCCTGAAAGCTGCAAGGGAGACGGCTCAAACATCACAGCAGAGAAGAGGCATGCCATCTCCCAAAAGAAAGAAAGATACAAAGAAAGAAAGATAGATAGATGGAGGGAGGGAGGGAGGGAGGGAGGAAAGAAAAAGAAAGAAAGGAGAGAAAGAGAGAAAGAGGAGCCCTGTCTAGATCGGTGCAGCCCGGGGTTGGGGTTGCCCAGCATTTGGATAGGTGGGTCATGACCTTGCAAAGAGTTTTGGTGCCTTAAACTTTGAGAAGCCCAGATGGGAGTGAGATCTGAATAACTCACTCACTTGCTACGGTTTTATAGAGGGTGGGAGTAGGAACTAAGGGGGTGGGTGCTTTTTGCCTATCAGAATTATTGTTGATCTTGTGGTGGACTTCTCAGCTTGGGAGATCCCAACACTCTGGCCTTCCTGAACCCAAGCTCATCCACCTCCCTGTCAGAGCTAACGTGGCAGAGGTGGCTGGGCAGTGGTTACTGGCTCAGGGCCCTGAAACACTGAGTAATTCCTAGGATGGCTAGGACTGAAGTATAAAAAAAAAAAAAAAAAAAAAGAGCAGAAAAAAAAAAAAAAAAACCAAACACCCTACCACCGTGCAGCCCAAACTGTCGGAGACAGATCCTTTGGCTCTGAAACAAGACCCATCCCTTTTATGGAAGGACATTGCTGGAAAGTTCCACAATATAGGAAAGCCAGAGTTCTTTTTCTATTTTTTTTACAGAGCGGGGCACGACCAAATCAGGAGTGAGGAATGAAGAGGGATGGCTGAAGAGAATCACAGCAACTTTCCAGAAATTTTTGAAATTACATTATCACTCTTGGCTTATAAAAACAGAGACTGAAGAGGCTCCTTTCAGAGCTTCTCCAGTGAAAGAACCCAGGAGGCCCCCATGCTGTGGACTTCTTGAGGAGTCAAAAAGCATGGAGTTTCTGATTTCAGAAGAAACAAGACAAGATACGTTGCACATCAAATCCTATAAATGACAACCTGGCATAACCAACAGAAATAGGCCATTGTGGCTGCGCTCTAGCTGAGTGTGTATTTATTGGAGAAGAGAAAGGCAGAATCAAGAACAAGGGGAATCATGTCAGGATGTTACTGGAGTCAAGCAGATTGACTGCCGGGAGTGACATCCCTGGCTGTGTGGAGCAGGGAGGCCAGCAGTGGGGTCAGTTCCCTGAGAACATCTGAGACATGGACTTAGAGCCCCCAAATCAATTTTAAATTGGATTCCAGGTTTTAGTGCAATTAAAAGCCGCTGCATAGTTTCGAGAAGAGAAATGGTAGGGTCAAATATTAGAGCAGTATGGTTTTATTTTAATTAGGACAAACCGCAGGGATTGGGATGGGGGCTGGGGGTGACAGGATCAGCAAATGTGATAGTTCACTAACCAGATCTGTGTAGGAGCTGACAAGGTCTTTCTGAAATCAACAGATTAAAGCTATAGAGTGACACTATAGACAAGAGGATTTTTTTCCCCTTTAATTTTATTTGATTCAGTTACTGTGTAAGTTCTGACAGACTTAGATCACCAACTTGATTAGTTCTCTTATGCATCCATAAACACTAAAATTATACTGTTTCATCCATTTATGTCTTTATTCACATCCACAATTTAGGCGAAGTGAAGAGGAAAAATGTCCAGATTAAGGATGACTGAATTATTTCTCTATCCTATTTGGAAAAAAAAAAAAAAGGAATTCATGATTCTTTTACTTTGTCATTGTCAGCCCTACTCCTTTTGGAGGTTTATTAGTTTGAAATCTGAATGTGTTTACCAGCTGGGAAAAATCTGACATTTACTTGATTTTGTCCCTTGGAAGTAAAAAAAAAAAAAAAAAAAATTGGCAGCCTTATTAAACAACAAGTCTGCTTATTTATTCCTTCAATCCCTCCCCAGGTTTCGAGGTCTTTTCAAAGCTCCGATAGACCTCTAACCAGTTTTCTAAAGGTAATTTCTTAAAGTGCTGCCGCTAGCCAGGGAAAATGCCACGTAGGTTTCTGGGTTTATAAAGGCTGAGAAAGCCATTTTGGTTACATTTGCCGCTTTTTGTGTGGTTCTGGGTGGTAACACCCTATTGCCAACATTATTCTTTCCCTCTTCTGGGAAGAGCCATAATTGTACTTGGCTTGGTTAACACAAAGCCCTCTGAAAAATATGAAGCTGATCCCTCTAGTGTTCTTTTGTGAAGACTACAGTACGGAGGAAAACAGCAGCAAAATATCACAGACAATAGCTCCTGAAGTCAATCTGGTTTTCAAATGACATTAATAAAATGACTTGCCATGACAATTCTGTGTGCTGTGTGCGGGGATTTACAAAAGCAAACACTGTGATTTTTCTACAATCTATCTACGTATTGTGAGTGTGTAGTTGGTTAACATTACGGGAGGACGCGCTGTCCTGAGAATTACCTGAGCAAAGAGTAAACAATTTGAATAACACTGGTCAGAGTCATCAGGAGTGCAGAGACAATGTAAACGTGCCTCGTTTCCAGAAATGAATTTACTACACTGGTTAGGATTATCTGACTCTATTCATAGGCTTTTCGGGTCAAACAAAGAGGAGAAGAGATTTCCTACATTTTTACATGCCTTTCCTGATGCTCCCTGATGTTCAGTAAAAAGAGTATGCTATCCTCACGTTTTTCTTTGATATTTTCTTCTACATTCAGATATTATTAAACAACTATTCTATTCTAGGCACTGAAGATAACAAAAGTGATTAAGATCGAGTCACTTTTCTCAATGAACTACGTAATCTCACTGGCAGGCAGCCTCTTAGACAACTGAAGTTAAGATGTGTACAAAGCACTTGGGACTCACGGGAAGTGATATTAATTATTAATCCTAGTAAGAAGGATGGGATATTTAACCTGGGTTTTGAAGAATGGGCAGGATTCAGGGACCTCATATGGCACGCAGCTCATGGTTATTCAGTCTTTGACTGACCCTCAGTTCCCTCAGTTTCCAAGGACAGCCACAGCAGACTGGGCAGCTAGTCCTTGGAGCTGTGCAATCTTAATTTCTCGTGCAAATCGTCTCGAGGTTTGTCCCGCTTCTGTTCTGTGGCTCCCATTCTTCACATTAAATAAAAAGAGCTATGCCATAGAAACGCTAGCTTTCAGTTTAATGGACATGAAATAAAATTTGAAGCATTCACAGGGGTAGGTATTCAGACTGTTGCAACAGCTCCAGATTCTGAACAGGAAGCGGTACTGCCCAAGCAAAGCTAAGTGAAATAGTGAGGGTAGAACCAGATCCATTGTGTGTCTAGAAGTAGGTCCGAATTGCCAGAGTTTGTTTGTACAAGATGATCTCTAAGAGCCTTTCTAGTTGTAAGAGCCCATGAACCCATTTTCAGAATTATTATCAAAAGGGTTGATTGCCCCAGAGAGTCTAGGTAGCCGCACAGCTACTCAAGACCCTGCTACGATGATATTTGCATCAGACATTGCCTAACAAGTTCTTCCGTAAAAGGGCTGTCAACTGACAAGATGATATTAACAGTGATGTTGATTAAAAAAAAAAAAAAAAAAAAAAAGTTCCCTGGCTAGAAAACACTGAGTTAGTTTTCACTTTTTTTTTTTTTCTTGGTCTATAGCGATCATTTGATTCACTACATAGAACAGATCATCTGTAGTCATTGTATTCATATTTTATGTATACAGTTAAAATCAAATCACAGTCATAGAGCTAAAAACATATTGAGGGTCTTAAGAAATTGTACAATGCAAAATTGTGCTGTAATTCAATGTGAATGTCACTATAGTAAGCAAATTGTATTTTACAGGCAGTTAAAGTAAGCTTATTATTATTTTGTAAAGACTGAACTCTAGTATTTCAATAGTTCCCTAATGTTATAACAACAATATGGTGTAATAGCAAAGGCACCAGATACACACACACACATACACACACACACGTTAACATAGATATATGTTATTCAAGTGTAAAATGCCATGGGAGGCAGTGTTGAACCACAAACTAAATAGGAGAACTAAGAACTATAGATTTAAGATAGGCATGTTTATTTCTAGCAGTCCTTAGGACACACAGAGCTTCTCCTATAGAACCTTTATTCTAAACCACGAGTTGACATTGGAATATTGAAATTATCCCTATGTCTTCAGCCTCTTTATTCCTGCATTAATCACAATACACATTGTTGCATTCATCCTGCCACTGTAAGATAATTTTTATATATGCTCTCAGAAAAACTGGAGTCTTAAGTTAATTTGGGAATCAAAATTTAAATATTGAAAAGGGAATCTGCATTTTGCAGTGAATATGTCCAACAATTACAGAAAGGGATATGACAAAGGAAGAACACATTATGAAATGGGGCACAAATGTTTTTAGGCCCCTGAAGTCTAAGAATGTCCTAACACCTGAATTTTCCTGGGCTTTATATTATAAGACTTGGCAAATGAATGAGGTCACATCAATGGCCATGGCTCAAATTTCATTGGTTCATTTTATTTACATGACTGATACTGGTCTTGAGCAGCTCAAAATGTTTATTCTTCTCCCAAATATTTAGAAAGTATCTAAAGGGGATGTTTCCTATATGTACAGGCATAATCGACTAACCTTGAATGCTGCTACACTTCACACCACAGCCTCTGTTTTGCCTAGCATTCTAGTTCCCCACCCAGAGACGCTTATGTTCTCCCAGGTATATTAGCTATACTAATATACTAATATACCTAGTGTCCGGCACTGCTAGTTTTTACAGGGAACTGACACAGGTTCTAGGCATGCCAAATCTGGGTAGAGAAGGAAGGGAGGGGGGGAGGATCAGAGGGAAAATGGAAGGAGGGAAGACAATATTATTCTCTCTGATTTTGTTTCATGGTTAAAAGTGCTGCTTCTGCCTTAGTATGTTACAGAGTAAACCAGCCATTGAAGGTTTTACTTAGTGCTCTTTCTCCTTGAGATTCCAGAGCATCTATATACATAGGGAAAAGATCCAATGGTAAGAAATCTGGGATTCTAATTCATTTTCTCTTCCTAACACTTGATATTAAAAAAACAAACAGGGCGCCTGGGTGGCTCAGTGGTTAAGCCGCTGCCTTCGGCTCAGGTCATGATCTCAGGGTCCTGGGATCGAGTCCCGCATCGGGCTCTCTGCTCGGCAGGGAGCCTGCTTCCCTCTCTCTCTGCCTGCCTCTCCATCTACTTGTGATTTCTCTCTGTCAAATAAATAAATAAATAAAATCTTAAAAAAAAAAAAAAAAAAAAAAAACAAACAAACCAACAAACCCAAGAAGGTGTTAGTGTTACTTAAGAAAGAAAGAAAAACATCTGTAACTCAAGGTTCTGGCCTTCAGCATTATGTCCAAAGACTGCAACACAACAGAGAAAATCAAAGGGTCAGTTTCTGAGTTAACAGTTTAATCAATTATTTATTGATTCATCTCCCATTTATGTATGAAGATCTGATGCCACCTAAGATAATTAGAGAAAAGCCAAGATTAAGAATGAAAGGTGAAATCCAAAGAAAAGGATAGTAGAGAGAGTGCTTAGAGAAGAAATGAAGGAAATTTACTCTGATAAAAAGAAATTAAAAAAGATTAAAGGAAAAAGACCTTTGCCACTGAGGAGAATGAGAAGGAAGGAGGCACTGTTTCTATCAATAGGTAGTTCTCTGTCTTTATTTTCAATGGCACTATAGTGTTAAATCCTGCTAGCTCTTTGATAGCTCACCTCCAGGGCTAAACTAAGAAATCCAATTACTTTTCTAGAAGCTGTAGTGATGACCAACTAAACTGTGGCCCTTGGGGACAGTATTTGTATCCTTTGACAGCAATTAATGAAACCAATAAATCAATTAGTTAAATTAAATTAAGGTCCACCCAGCTGTTTCTACAGCCCATCCATGTGTAACTAAATGTGATTATAAGGGTGCCCTTGACGTGAAACGGATACAATTCAAGTGATCTTTGCTGTCTTTATGTCCTTAACGTCTCTCCTTTACAAAATTATAGTTATTCTACCTTTGTCTTGACTCTCTATTGGATGAACTTTGCTTGGGGGAGAGTTCTCGATAGAGGCAACGGAAATACTCTGTACTGCTGAGTGAAAATGAATAACACTGGAGACTGCAGTTCTTTCTACTTATTCTTTTCTTGGATTTAAGAAATCTCATTTTTCTTCCAAAATAATCATTGCATCCAAACCTATTTCCTCTTTCAAAGAGGAGGCTTTTCTCTCTTCTGACAATGCTAACTCCTCCAACTTCCGCCTGCTTCTGTAGGACCATTCTGATTTCACTCCTCGACTGTTCCCCGAGGTGAACCTCATTTCATTGCCATACTTTGCAAAGAAGTAACCTGTTTCTCTTTCTTCTGCTTCATTCTCACCTCCTCACATAACAGCATTTTAACCTCTCTAGCCACTGTTCTTCATATTATGAATCTATCATAACCACAGCCTCATCACTGAATTCACTGACATTTCCCCACCCTGAGTCCTTTTTTTTTTTTTTTTTTAAACTTCTGCCCAGTCTCCGACACTGCTGACCAAATCCTTCCTCTTGGAATGTTTTGAGATTAAGCATGCTACACAGCATGTCCTCTCTATACCTCTCCTGCAATGTCTCCTTTATTCCCTTCATTAATTCTTACGTCCACCATTTTTCTTTTTCTTTTTTTTTTTTCAAAGATTTTATTTATTTATTTGACAGAGAGAAATTACAAGTACACTGAGAGGCAAGCAGAGAGAGAGAGAAGGAAGCACTCCCTGCTGAGCAGAGAGCCCGATGCGGGACTCGATCCCAGGACCCTGAGATCATGACCTGAGCCGAAGGCAGCGGCTTAACCCACTGAGCCACCCAGGCGCCCCCATTTTTCTTAACTATTTACCAAGTACCCACTGTTGGAAGGCATTGTGTTAGGTCCTAAATATAAAGATAAAGAAATAAGACATGCTCTTGCCCAGCTCATAGAACAGAAAGGGAGGCAGAGGTGAGCAAACAGCTGTACTATGTTGAAATGTAATAGAAGACTCTGCTACAAGAAAACAAAGGATGAAGAGAACAGTTTTGCCCAGTTAGAGCAGGGAAGGACAACACAGATGTCGCCTATGTTGAATGACCAGGGTAAAAAGAAAAGAAATATCATTTCAAACATTGGGGGCAGTGGATGTAGAGACCTGGAGTCCAAGATCTGATCTGAAATCGAGTCTGACCACTTTGACAGTATTATCTGTGATTGATAATGTTGGAAAGGTAGATTGTGGCCAGACTCTTAAGAGCTCTGAATGCTGGAGAGTTTAAACTTTTTCACTAGAAACATGTGGGGTAAGATTTTTGAGCTGATGCATATATCTTACACAAGTTGCAAGAGACATTTGTCAACCTTGTGAGGAATGGATTAGAGCCTGAAGTTAGCTCGTTTTGATGGTCTACGAAGAGAAGGATTAAGACCTGAACCAGGATTGCTGCAGTGGGAATGGATACTATACATCTTGGGCAGACAAAATAGATAAAGGATAGTGTTGATTTGATATTGAAGACTGGAGATAGAGGAAAAATGTAAAGACAACACTAATGTTTCTGAAATAATTTTTAGATAATGTCATGCCTCTGTGATAACATTTCAATACTTTCTCACACCTCATTTCAGTGTTTGAGATACAGTTTTTATATCAGTCAAAGTTCCTTTGGTTACAAGTGAAAGAAATCAACTCTGGCTAGCCAATCAAAGAAAAGAGAAAAGGATATTGCAAGGATACTGAGGCTATCTCACAGAATTCAAAAGAGATTTGAACAATTTAGCACCATAAAAGGCAGAAATAAAAGTACGGATGGATGCCTGAAAATAAGGAAATCATGAATATTTTATCTAAGAGGTCTAATTTCCCACACCCTCTTGCCTCCAGTTTTCTCAGTTCACATCTGTATACTCTTGGGATCTGATTGTGTCAGCCTGGATCAGTTGCTTCCCCAGCTTCATTCAACTGTGTCCATTGTGGCAAGGTCAGACTATACAGCTCAGGCCACTAGAGGCCACATCCTTATATGTCAAGGTCAATATCCAGAAAAAGGGGAGACTTTGTGAGCTGGGCAGACACCCTAAGAGAGGTGTCTTCTCTATGTTCTAAATTGTTTTGAGTTATGAATTCACTTGAGAATCTGATTAAAAAACAAACAAACAGGGGTGCCTGGTTGGCTCAGTGGGTTAAAGCCTCTGCCTTCGGCTCAGGTCACAGTCTCAGGGTCCTAGGATCGAGCCCCGCATCGGGCTCTTTGTGCCGCAGGGAGCCTGCTTCCTCCTCTCTCTCTGCCTGACTCTCTGCCTACTTGTGATCTCTGTCAAATAAATAAATAAAATCTCTAAAAACAAACAAACAAACAAACAAACAAAAACAAAAAACTAATGGCTTTCTTCCCAGGAGGAAAAAAAGCACAATCACAATGATACAGAGGGAGTTAAACGGGCTCCTTGAAAATTATGCACAAACCCAGATTTTAAAACTTTGGCTGGCAGAACAAAGTCTACACTTCTTAGCCTGACTTTCCAAGGCCTTCATGATTTGATTTTTAAGAGCCTCTCACCAGCCAGGCATCCCACTCCTTTTCTCCTCAAGCACTCACAGTAAAAACAAATTATTTTTCCAACTCTGAACCTTTAATCATGTCATTTCTTCTTTCTATAAAGAATGCCCAAATCCTCTTATTGAAATCCTCCTCATCCTTTAAGGGTCAAACTGAAAACCTGTCCCTCTTATGAGGTCTTCTTTGACGCATCCATCAACACAGGGACAACTCCCCCTCTTCGTGTCATATGTAATACTTGATACCCATTTCTCTCCCGACATTTATTACTTTCTTCCCTACATTGTCATTTCTATATGCTGTATTTCTGCTCTTAGATGCTAAGATTCCTGGAAATCGGACCAGGTGTCATTCAGCTCTGTGCCTGCACTTCTAGTGTTCTCTGCAAGTGCAAGGCACTCAAGAAAAGCTTGTCAAATGAATGAAAGGCTACTTACTGGGAGAGAAAGGTCCCTGTATAATTTTATCCTGCTTGTATTTTTACAAGCTCTTCTTTTCAGAGGAACGACTTCTTTTCTTATTTTCCTTTTTATTATACTCATTTTCTTGGGCTTTATGTTTTATCTCTGCTTCCCTCTTGGCAAATCCCATCTCTCTCTTTCTTTTTTCATTTTCCCTTGGAGATAAATTTTCCCCCTTCAGCTTTTTATTATTATTATTATTATTATTATTATTAATTTGAATGACTGTCTTGTTCTCATTTGCTTTTCAGCCCCCAGCCTTTACTCTGGCCTCATTATTTACCAGAGGGAAAATTCTGATCAAGTCAAGAAGCACCCTCCCTTCATTGAAATGCATTGTTTTCAGATTCACTCGTGGGAGCTAGAAATTCACAGAAGAGAAAACAGTGGCTGATATTTATATTTTAGGCAGCCACATGGACTTCATTCCCACTTCTCTCCATTATTTTCATTTTCTTACAAATAACAGACCTAGAAATCACTACGAAAATATTTAAATTAACTTTAGCTGAGAGAAAGATTCTCTTCTCTTTGTTTGAATTGCAAAATCACACTTAGGAAATGGCCTGATAGGAATCCCTTCCTGTGCGGATGGTTTGCTGGATGGGATTGGACAACTGGGGGCTGGGGGAGGGTGGGGGGGGGTGCTTCCTATGTATGGAAGAACAGCATCCTCTACTGGTGAGAGGGCCTCTGACGCTTGAGAGGCCTGAGTGTGGAGCGCCAACAAAGCTCTGGAAAATTCTTGGCTGGCATATTCACTACAGATTGAGAATCAATACAAGATTTCTTATGCTCATCACTCATGATGTAACCGAAACTTATTTAACTTCATACCATTGAAGATCGGCAATAAATCTTCTCTTCCTTCTTTCCCTTCTCCAATAGGACTTTTCTAACTGTTAAGAGTTACTCTTATTCTTAATTGCCTTGAAAATTCTTATTATGCAAAGTTTTTATTATGATTCCATAAAAATGTATGTTGGTTCAAATGGAGAACCTTGACATCATCATTACTGTCAAATATTTCATTAGAAACCAGCTCTGGTGGTGTTCTTGGGGTCTCTAGGTGGCTGCTTTTTCAGTGAGGCTGTCTTATACAATAAAAAGTCTTGTTGGTATTTATAAGCCCTTGGCCAGGGTCCACAACCAGCCATCATGAAATGAAATTTCCATCTGCAGCAAATATGTGTGAAAATGAATATATCTTGCGTTTCTTTTAAAAATGTGGTGCTTGACATTTTCTTCTATCTAATAAAGATCATGTTGGCTCAGTTTGTCCTCTTCTACCTTGGATGCCTAACGGTGAACTAATTCACTCCAAGTTACCAGCTTTCTTATGTGACTCATGGAATTTTTACAAAATGACATCTTTCTGGGATAGAAGGAAAAGTAAGGTGAGATAGAGTTCAAGACAAATAATCACTGGGCAAGTATGCTGATTTTTATAGATTTATGAATTGCAAAATCTCACCCATCCATCTCCCTAATTATTAGGCACATATACTTCATTGTTCTCCCAAAACTGACACGTCCCCTAGAGCTTGTAGGAATGGACATGAAAAGACAAGAGTGCTTCAGGAGCCTTTTCAATAAAAATGCCCCCCAGAAATTTCCATTTGTAGGTATTTTAATATGATCTTAATGGAGGGGTAGCTTCTTCCATTAGTGGGCTTCAAGGATTATGATCTATGATATTTTCTTTCTCTAGCCCGCTCGGAATTAAAGAAGGTCCCCATATCTTTTCAGGACATCCCCTAAATCTCAAATCAGTTTCAGTGTAAGACATTGAGTTTTAAGAATGATTTCTTTTCCCCCCCTCAGGAGACCTACAGCAGATCTGAACCAAGTCTGAATTCACCAAAATTTTTCTTTGTTCCAGAAGGCTAATCTCCAGTAATTAATATCCACATATATTCTTTTGCATTACAATCATAAGTATATTCACTTACAGTTCTATATTCTCATTTCTTTATGATGGAGTAATTAGCATTAAGCTATCCTTGAGGTTATTATGATTACAATGACTGTTATAATCATAGTTAGTCATAACTATAATTATCATCACAAATATAGTGGCTATTAAACTAAATTTTAATAACTCACTCTATTATTAATATAATTTTTATTGTTAACTTCATGTCCTCTTAGAAGCAGCATAATAATGAATAATTGACAGAGAAGTGGAAGTACAAATCACAAAGAACAGAACAAGAAATCCTATTTCCTATGTTAATGGATGAAGTACTAAAGTTTACTTATAAATTTGTAGTTTGAAAGGCAACACATTCTTCTCAATACTAATAGTACTATGAATGATGTTGCGTTTTCCAACTAGCTTCTACCTCCAAATCTCTTTAATCCATAATATAGCTTAATATAAAACTAATAGGACAAGCAAGAATTGAGGATCAGGGCAGAATTGAGGCATGCAGTGCAGGGGGGAGACAGTGGATTTTCTTTTCTTTCTTGAAAGCCAGGCTGATTACAGAGAATACCTAGTGATAATGAAGTTTTCTCTCACCTCCGGTCTTTGGCATGGTGCTTATACTACCTTCGATTAAGTCCTCTATGGTGGAACCCCACCTAAAAGGAATGCCAGGATGGTGGGAAAATGGCTATTTGATTACCACATGGGATCACTGCACATAGGAGATGAATATAAATGTTGTGAACCCTGCCCCCAAGAAGCTCAATACTCTTACATTTTGGCCTGAGTAGCTTGAATAATAGACTTTCCATTTACTGGACAAAGACAGTGATATGAGCAAGTTTGAGAGTGAAATCAAGAATTTGGATATATATACATGGGGGCATGATGTAGGTAAATGGATATATATAGGTCTAATATACAGGAGAAAAGGTACATATTTGGGAGCTGCCAATGTCTAGAACCCACCTTAAATTCATTAGACAGAGTGAGAACTGTCTCCTAGGAACACTTGAATGTTGAAGAGAAAAACCTAGTGCATGAGACTGGAGAAGCAGCCAGTCAGAGGGAAGGAAACCCAAAAGACAGAGCTAAGTGAAGAAGCTGTTTCAGGAAGGAAGACAGTGCCCAACTGTGTCAATGCTGCTGACTTAGAATTTGCCTTTGGAGATTCCACTGTTGGTGAATTTACGGGGTCAAAAGCCTGACAGGAGTGAGTTGAAAGAGAGAAGAATTGGAGGGAGCAAATGTAGACAATTATTTCTAATGTTGTAGGGTATAGGGAAGCAGAGAACTCATGAAGTGGCCAGAAGAGGTCAGAGGAGGGGATTACGGACACTGGGGACGGTATGTGCTAGGGTGAGTGCTGTGAAATGTGTAAGCCTGACGATTCACAGACCTGTACCCCTGGGGCAAATAATACATTATATGTTAATAAAAATAACTAATAAAGAAAGAGTAGGGGATCCTAACTTCGTTTTTATGATGATGCACTGACGAACAAGAGACAGAAACCCTGAAAACACATGTGAGAAAGAGGACCACTGCAGTAGTGGTGTCTGTCAACAGTTAAGAGAGGGGTTGGTCTTAGATAGGACCATTTATCCTTTGTAATAGGGAGGGAAGTCAGAGGAATGGGCCCAGATGCTGATATCTTGATACATTGTGATAAAAAATGGTGGCCGTGGCAGTGCTTGTAGAAATTTGATTCTCACTGCCTGTTACTTTTTGCCCCCTGAATGAAATGGGAAGTCCGTTCAGTTGAGAGTGAGAGGGAGGGAGGAGGCCTAGAGACTTGAGGAAAACAGTAAGAATGAAATAGTGTAAGAATGAAATAGAGATCCAGGAAAAGGGAAGGACTTCTTCTTTTATTCTTCTATTGGTTTTTGTCGATCTTTTCCAAATGAACTCCCTTCACTGACCTTCCGGCAGGAGGTCTTCCTTAGAGAAAGGGCTTGAAAAACGTTGGCCTCATTAATTGACTAGAAGCTCTTTTCTCTATAGCCCTGGCCAAGGGGGTCATGCCTCAAGGCCATTTCAGAGACTTTAACTGATGAGACTACTCTCCCTTTTCAAATTTACCCACAACCCTTTCCATCTTTCTGTATTTTTAAACTAGGAATTCAGCATACTTGCACATGAACCATATTCTACAAAAATATGTTTCTGTTGACATCAGATAAAAGTTGAGTTGTGAAATACATCTCTTTAGAGGATTAACCAAGCTTCCAAAAAGGCTCTTTGTTGTGGGATTTGCTACCAGATGGGAAACTCTAGGCTCTGGATGTTAACAGTATTCCGGTGATTGCAGAAAAATAGCTTCATTTTGTGTAAGCAAAATGAACATATATATGTAAAACACGATGACATTGTAAGTAGATATGCAAATAAGAGTGGAAAAACATGGTTAAATTGCTTATGGCTTAGAGAAATGGAAATGGAAAAAGATTGCTTGTTAATTAACTAGTACATACCTAGAAAATACTCTTTACTGCTTACTTTCCTCACATGGTTTGGGGTACTGTGCTGGCGTGTAAAAGAATATCTGATGCAGACCCAATTCTCAAAGATGTTAGTATTGAAGAGAAGTGATCCTTGTATTAAAGATTTCAAAAACTGCGAAGTGACACAAGTTGTGGCTGCAAGTAGGAAGGCAAAACAAATCTTGTTTGGGCCAGATGTTTTAGGGAAGGCTTGCTGGAGGAGGCAATCCTTATACTTCAGAGAACTCATTTCTGTGTGTGATTCTGCTTTGAGGGCTTAGATAAAGTGGGGATGCTCTGGCTTTCAACTCCTATCATGCTGGGCTGGCTCTCCGGTTGATTTTCTATGTGTGTAAATCATGTCCCTTCAGCTAAAGTGTTTGTTATTCAACACAAAATGATAATCTACTAGGTTCCTTGGTGCTGTGGGTGCCTTGGTGAACAATTGCGGTATCTGCCATTGAGAAAATCATGGTGTAATGGACAAAGTCTGGTTCATACACTTCCTCTTTGGCTTTTAATGCATGCACAGTAGGGTGTTTTCACTCCTTGTTGACCCATATATTAATCTTTCTACCCTTCAAGAAAAAATGTCTTCCATAGAAGATACTGGCATGAAATATATATCCAATGAGGCTCCTGAGCAACTGCTCAGTGGGGAAAATTGAGGGGTTGCATGGGGTATTTGTTTTGAGTTTATTGTTTGAGCAGGAGGTGATCTTCTTTCCAAAATGGGCTTCATTTCCTCCTGCCACTGCAGAAGATCTTCCTATACAAGATTCCAGGCTCTCTAAAAAGGACAAGGGACAATGGCTGCATTTCCTTTAGCACATATTTATCAGTCATGTATGATGTGCTAGACACTAATTCAGACATGGAGGATGAACGAATGAATGACACAGGCAAAGACCCTACCTTCCAGAAGCTTATATTCTATTTGCATGAGACCAACACAAAACAGATGAATAGATAAACATACGACATGTCATGCAGTGATTATTGCCATGAAGAAAAATAAAGATGCATAAAGCAGAATAAGGGGAACTGAGAGAAAGGAAAGGACAAGGCGCCTGTTTTAGTTTGGGCAGGTGGAGAAAACTCCTCTAATAATGTGAAATTTAAGCAGACACCTGAAGAAAGCAAGGAAGTGTGGATCATGCCGATAGTTGGAGAAACTCATTCCAGATGGAGAAACAGCAGTTGACTTTGTGAGGCTCAGCGATTTAGGACGGTACAATGAACAAGTACAAAGAATGAGGCCCTGCAGAAGGCTGGCATGACAAGCCCTACATGTGGTACTCACAGAAACCAAAGACAGTTGGATCTAGAACGTTCTCCTTAGGCTACTAGTTCTCCCAAACTACAAGTTTCCTTCTGCCTCATGAAGAGAACCTGATCTCTTACAGAGTTCTGCCTTTGTCATTCTCAAAAAGCCCTATTGTCATTTTCATGAAGTCTTGTTGCTGTTATTACTCTCCTGCTTATAACCCTAGCACAGGTGCACTTGGAAATACATCACACTGCTTTTTTGACCCTCAGAGTCCTGGAGAATCTGGTTTCTACTTCTCACCTCAGTGGTTGGTCACCCCCTCCTTGTGCTTGGCCACGCTAGTCACATTTCCTCCATCATGGCAGTATCTTCTCTGCTTTAGCTCTTTTTTCTCTGTTGCTCCATTTGGACCCTCATCACCAAGCAGACTCTATAACTTACTTCTGCTTCAGGTCTCACTGTCAACATCACCTTCTCAGAAAGACCTTCTTGGACCATACCATTTGAGGTAGCCGTACTCCCTCTCAACAGCACTTTATTTTGTTCCTTCATAGCTCTTAATGTTCACAAAATCATGAATTATCTTACTTACTGGTTTATTAAACCTCATGTCTGTGGGAGCAACCTGTCTATCAGTATTAGTATTTAGTAGTAACCTGATGACTTGTCAGGGTGCCCGCCATAAAGGAATATCCTTACATTAACTATAAATATTGGTTACATGAGAGAATTCATATAGATACTCTGAGTTCTATTAATATAGACACTTATCTATTAATATAGATACTCTTGACCTTGCCTAAACACTGCGGTCAAGATTCTGGTGGGTAAAAGTAGGCAAGCAGTATCCTTAAAGAATTTTACCTTACCAAGTCTTCGGTCTCGGTTCTACATTCTACCTTCCAGGTTTGATCCATTGACCCATTTCTATTCCAATGGAGAGAAATAATTTGGTTCAGAATATTTTTATTTTAATGTCTAACTCTAGTTTGTCTGAATGAATTAATGCAGACCCACTGTGGAATTGCTTGGGGGGAAAGGTACTGGCATCTTGAAGTTGTGAGACTCAGATTTTGTTTAAACGAAGCATTGTTCAGACTATTCATCATATGACAATATGAGAAATGATTGCTCCAGCCTCTGTTGTCAGGTGGCCTGATTCCTGATTCACTGAGCTATGGGGGTGAGGGGGTAGGCAAGGCTACACCTATGCGGAGAGAATTGAACTATGAATGCACTGGTTTCTCTGGAATCCGGTGAAAAAATGAACTCTGATTTTGTGTTTATTCAGGGGCTGAGAAAGAAGACAGCTATAACATAATCCCTTGGAGACAGACATTTGACTTGACGACTTTCTCACTTCTGTGAGCTGTGAAGTGGGGACTTCTCCCAGCCTGTCTCACTGCCCCAGGTCCTTCTCCCTTCCGTTCAGGGTGGGGTCAGTTGGCTGGCAGGTGCTGGGGCTTTCACCAGCCGGGGTGGGAGAGGAACAGAGCCCAGGAGAAGAGGGTGGTCCGCTTTAAAAGCATGTGAGAGGAAGTACATTGCGATTCATCTTTCAGTTATCCTATTGACAGGAAAAAATTGCTGCATTAGAAAATCACCTGTTCGTAAATACCAAGATGAATATAAAATAACTTATGGAGACAAGCAGAGCTTCTGTGTCGGTGCAGGCAAACAGCTATGCAGGGAACACAGATATACTCAATTGTAGCTCTTTCTCACCTGCATATTATAATGATGAGAACAGCCAGTTAATCACCTCTAGGAAACAACTATAAGAACAAACAGTAATAGAAGACACACTGATTCTTTTTTTTTTTTTTTCAAGTGAAAACTCTTCCGCTTCTTGTTACCTTTTCCAAATGGTGTTTAAGCTTAAAGTTTTGTCATTATCATAGCTCAATTTTGGTTAACCCTAGGGCCTTCCCTCCTCATCTACTGCTGTAGATTGTGTACTGTCTGATATAGTAGCCACTGGCCACGTATGGCTACTTAAATTTAAATTAATAGAATTAAAAATTCATTTGCTTTTAACACTACCCCCATTTCAAGTGCACTATAGCCACAAATGGCTACTGGCTATTGTACTGGCTATTGACAAGGCAGATATAGAATATTCCCACATCACTAAAAATTTTATTGGAATAACACTGCTTGAGAAATTAAAGGCATATGTTGGAAGGCAGTATAATCTAGAAGAGGTTTTCAATGTGTTTTGTGCATAGAAAACAATTTCTTGAACAAAGTTATGTATGAAATGTCAATATATACAAATGACCATACAGAGCTCCTCTCGCTGAAGCTAGAGTGGGAGGTGTTAGATCCCTACTCATTTGCCACTTCCATCCCCACCCTAATACCTGGCAGATGACCCCAGAGCACAGGCTGAAAACCATTAGTACAGAATGTCATCCTGGAAGTGAACTGACCTGAATTTGAATTTTGGCTCTTTTCTTACCGGCTTTGTGAACTTGGCAGTTCTTGGAAATTTCTGAGAGTTCAATGTTCTTGTCTATAACATATACCAATGATCTCAGAAGGCTGGGAGGGCAGGTTTAGTTTTCTTATTTCTCAGATGGGGAAATGCATCTTGGCAAGGCTACATGCCCGCCAGGCAGCCACTCTGCCAGGGAAGGCCAGACCCTGACCAAACCCACTCCTTTCTCACAGCTATTTTACTCTATTGCTCTACAATTTCCTCGTCAAATTGAACGTTTTCAAGCCAAACCACTTCTTAAAAACCAGCTGTCTAGATGTCACTTGCGATTTTTTTTTTTTTTTTATTTCTTGGATCAATGTGGGTGAGTACTTCCAAAGCATTTAAACAGAAGTTGCCACCCTTGAACTAGCAACCGTGTTTGAGTTAGATCTCCTCTGATATGCTCCCTGCTTCTTTATATGCTTCATGCTCCTCTCTGCAGAGGGTGGAAAGTAAAACTGATGGTCAAACAAAACTCCCTAAAGTACTAAAATTACTAAAAAGAGAAGGGTTATTTTTCAAAAATCCTCATTTTCAGTGGTGGAATTAGAAACCAACCTGAACGTGTGTTTGGAAAAGAGGCTCCTATTTCATAAGGCTGAGCACAAACACAGCTTGCCTGTGACCTCAGTCACCCCTAACAACAGATATCCACGCGGAGAAAGTTTTGACAGATGCAACATAAAGTTGGATGGTTTTCAATACTGAAGTGACTATTACATGATTTTAGTGTAGGATATCCAGGAATTTCAGGAACTTCATGATTATCAGTAAATCTGGGTAGTAAGTGAAACACTGACGGACTGCCTTTTGATACCCTCTTGTTCCTCCTTCCCCTATCCCCAGGTGAAAAATCTCTATCCTAAAGTGAACTTGCATACTTTGTCACTGGAAAAGTGCAACTTGCTGGCAGGAAGCTCTTGGTGGAGCCTGAAAATGGCACGCGAGAAGAAGCCAGTAGGCTGGGCTTATTCTTATTTTCAGTGTGGGACTTCGGATAAGACTTTCAACATCTCAGTCATTCAGTTACCTCTTCTGTACTTTGAGGACATTGGTGGAAGTGATTGCTCAGCTCTGTCACTTACCATCTTGTCCTTTTGTTATAATCAAATTAGCTCACTGTTAGTAGAAAATAGTAAATAGTAAACAAATACTTCTCTGTTGGAGCTGGTATCTTCACACTTCCTGTGTTTCTCCTAGGCCTGTGTGCAAATATTTTTGAGGTTCTTAGACCTGTTTCTGAGGACAGACCAGGCAAAAATGTGTGTGGGGAAACAGATAGCAGGAGTAGCCAAAACATCCCAAGAACAGGAAGTCAGAGAGATGCCTATGTCGCTCTTAGTTCTCCTGTATTGCATAACCACCACTCTGCTCAGACCTCATACTATCTTTTTTTTTGTTTTTGTTTTTTTAGATTATTTATTTATTTATTTGACAGAGAGAGTGAGAGAGAGAGAGAGCATGAGAGGGGAGAAGTTCAGAGGGGGGAAGCAGACTCCTGGCAGAGCTGGGAATCTGATGTGGGACTCGATCTGAGGACTCCGGGATCGTGACCTGAGTTGAAGGCAGTGGCTGAACCAACTGAGCCACCCAGGCGCCCCGCAGACCTCATACTATCTTTGAGTCAGATGGAGAGAGCAGAGGCAAAGTGAACTCGTCCTCCTACTTCCGTGCTCCTAAGTACAACTGATTTTGTACTCTACTTCTGGATACCTTTCCTATATTACAACTCTGGTTATAAAACTCTTCTCTTCCAAACCTTCAGCAATTCCCCTGTGACCACAAAATGAAACTTTAACTGTGTTGTATACATTTAACATGCATTCTACTTTACTTACACTTTAAATGCCTAGAATTCTTTGGCTTTCCTCGGTGTGTAAGAAGTCTGTATTCCTTGCCACAGCTCATCTCTCCAAGTCATCAAGAAGAGGAGGCTAGAATTATCTTTCTTTAATTTGATCCAATGCTCCTTCCTCTATACCCTCAGCCTCCAGACAATAACTATTTTTGAATCAATGAAATAAGTATCAGTTTTTAACACCTTAGTATGAAATACTTTATTAAATTATCTAGCCTGGCCCCAAAGTGTCACAGGATAGGAGATGGGGGCAGGAGTCTTTGATAGGGCAGTGCCAAGAAGGGTATGGCCAGCAAGACACTGGGTGGATGGATCCTGTGTGCTCCAGGTATGTGCGGAGAGCTGGGGGACAGGACACAGCACTCAATGTGAGTAGAACAGTACCATAAGGAAAGAAGGGAAGCAAGCTATCTTTCATTAAGCAATATTTCTCCTATGTGGAACACTGCTTGCCCAAGACATTTTATTATTTATTTATTTATTTATTTATTTAAAAGATTTTATTTATTTATTTGAGAGAGAGACAGTGAGAGAGAGCATGAGAGGCGAGAAGGTCAGAGGGCGAAGCAGACTCCCCATGGAGCTGGGAGCCAGATGCGGGACTCGATCCTGGGACTCCAGGACCGTGACCTGAGCCGAAAGCAGTTGCTTAACCAACTGAGCCACCCAGGCGCCCGCCCAAGACATTTTAAATTATTACTTTGCTAAGTACAGCTATAAAAGGGAATTTCTAGGTAGAGAAGCAGAAGAATTGAGGAAAAGTCTTTCCAATCACGTACAGACAATTTTGATGCAGTATCATTTCCTGGGGTCTTTAAAGAAAAAAATTGTTTGTTTTCATGATTAAAATCAAATGAGTCTTTATTTCGGGTTTTCAGAAGCTTATGTTGGTTCAAATTCTAGAAAGAAAAGAGAACTAGAACTTCCCCAGGACTGAGCACAGAAATGGGTGCATGCAGTTTCAAGTCACGCTGGGAAAATATTGGGGAAGTTTACTCTTCTAAATCTTAAGGATTGTTTAACTTCTTTTCCTATCGCCTGGCTATGTAGATGTTATGGATTATATGGAAGGTTTTTTTTTTTTTTTTTAAGATGTATTTATTTATTTTAGAGAGAGAGAAAGAGCACGACTGGGAGAGACAGAGAATCACAAGTGGACTCTGCACTGAGTACACCCTGATCTGATGCAGGGCTTGATCCTACATCCCCAAGATTATGACCTGAGCCAAAACCAAGAGTTGGATGCTTAACCAACTGTGCCACCCAGGCAACCTGAAGGTTATTCTGATTGAACCTTGTAGAGTCCTTTCCAATAGATTAACAGTTAAACGCAAGTGCTTTACAATGTTTTCTGGACCGTTGATGAAGGAAGAGAAAGATACCTCCTGGTATAGATGGAAGGAGTATATACTTTTTAAGTCTTTGTTATCTCTGTCATGAGGACTACTCTGACATAAAAACAAGGACCTCTTCATATTGTGAATTAGGGAACTTGGGCTTCATAATACAAGCAAAACAAAAACCAAAATTCTATCACCAACAAATTGCCCTATCAGTGGATGGCACCATTATCCACATCCTTTGATAGGTGATGGGGTTCAGGGTAGTTTACCCCAGAATTGCCACTTTGCCTTGTGGATTATTTTGAGCTGAAGATGATTAAGGCCCAAGAAACTTAAGAGCTTTTTTTGGGGTTTTTTTTTTAATCTCCCCATTAACTGCCTGGAAGAATTTAGACTAAAGAGCCTGTATCAGGAAGAGAACTAAGACCAGAGTTGTTGTTTTTTTTTTTTTTTTAACATGAGAAAGTCTTCTCACTTGGCACAGCAAACATTTGTTAACCAGACATTTACTCTTCCCATCTTCCTGTGAATTGTCTTCCTCTTATTTGAGTCCTAGACTTTCTACCCCCTTCTGCTTAGCTCAAGATGCCATATAAATCTCAATTGCCTATCAGGAAACCTCTCATGTCTTTGTGGAGCTCAAGGCCATATGTAATTAAATTGGCTTTTCTCTCATTAACCTGTTTTATAAAAATTTAATTATTAGGTCAAGCCAAAGAACCTAGAAGAGAAGAAGGGGAAAGTTTTCTTCCCCTATATCCTCAGGACAATATTAATAATAATGCTAAATTTAGTGAAATTTGGTGAAAGTGACTCTTTTGGGGTTCTTTTTTTTTTAAAGATTTATTCATTTGAAAGAAAGTGTGTATGTGTGCATGAATGTACACAGGTGAGGGTAAGTTGGGGAAGCACAGAAGGAGAAGGAGACAAAAAGATGCCATACTGAGTAGGGATCCTGATGTGGGACTCGATCCCTGGACCCCAAGATCATGACCTGAGCTGAAACCAAGAGTCAGACGCTTAACTGACTGAGCCACCCAGGCACCCACCCTGATCTGTGGCTCTTTATAAACTATTCTTCCCCTTTAGCTTGTTTTTAGGTCACAGTGATCATGCAGAGCTTTAAATTATTCCCAGTAGTAGTGGTAGTGTAGTTATGGTGGTGTTAGTACTGATAGCAATAACTACTCTCATACTTGTGCTGCTGTGATTCTACTAAACCTACCATTGCTACTTTCCTCCAGGGCTAGTTTCGTTATGTCATTAACTGTGATGGTATAGCATATCAGGGAGTTTAGATACACGCATCTAATGCTTACAATCATTCTGTAAGGTGAGTACTGTAACTCTCATTTTATAAAAGAAGGAACCAAAGCTCAGAAAAGTTTATGTCCCCAAACTAGTGAGATTCTAAAGTGAAATTTGATTTTAGATGCATCTGTCTCCAAAGCCCACATTTCTGTATCATTCTTCGTCCCTCATTTGCTACTCACAGTATGGCCATAGCTCCATAATCCCTACCTATATAGAATATACATTAAGATATGCACAGCCCAGGGAGTGTGAACTTCAAAGAGCTATGCAGGAAGTCCAGATGGTTGCCCAAAAATGGTCTGTTTCCTTTGTGTTCACTGACTCTGGCTTGTCTCAAATGCTTCAAAGTTATCTTAATGTCATTTCAAAGGCAATTGAGGGAGCATCCATGGAGATAAATTGCGTCTGCAGCCTGTTGCTGAATACATATTAAGTTCTATTCATGGATTTCCTAGCAACCAGAGCCCGATGACGCACGGAGTCAGTGAGCTTGCGTTATACTCATCTAGAGAAATTAAATCACTTGGATTTTATTATTAATATTTTTAGAAAGCCTCACTAGATTAGCTGTTTGAAACACGTTGTTATCTGAGTTACTATCAGCAGCTGGTTCCAGTCACATCGGAAGTCACTGAGGACTCTGTAATTTTCACAAACGCTCCAGGGAGAGATTATCTCCATTTTAATATTTTTGACAATTAGGGATTTAGTTGGGGAAAGAAGGAAATTAAAAAGAGAAAGGTTGGTCTAGCAGTTTGTGATCTTGGTAAAGTTCTCAAACTTGAGACACACCTATTAGAAATAAGCAGTAGGCATCCTGGTGAGAAGAGACAGGAGGCTAGGTAGTCGGGCTCATTTGCATGAAAGGGAGGTATTGAAACCAAAGAACATTAACAAATCTGGCTCTCTACAAGACATTCTATAAGGTTAAAGGCAGAATATTTTCACATAGGGGTCACTGAATACACTGTTTTACAGATTCAAAGAACATTCGAATTTGTTTTTCACAGTTCTAAACAGCCTGGAGTGGTAAGGGCTTCTCACAAATATTCCTCAAGAAAATTAATTTGTGCTCATTGGACATAAAAATCAAATATATATGTGATCTGCTATAGTAGTGTGAGCATGGCATGGAAAGGCAGCGGTAGGGTAGATACATAAATGAGTATGATATATTTTAAAGCAGTCAATATGAGAAGATAAGATACTTAGCCCAATGATTCTACTTTGCTTAGATTTTTTTTTTTTTTTTTAAACTAAGACGACTTTTAGAGCAGTTTTAGGTTCACAGCAATACTGAGGGGAAGGTTCAGAGATTTCCCATATATCACAAATTTCCCCCACATGCACATAGCCTCCCCCGTTATAAGCATCCCCCACCAGAGTGGTATCTGTTTGTTATGATTAAGGAACTTAACAATGATGCATGATAACCACCCAAAGTCCATAGTTCACATTATGCACCATTATATAGGTTTGGACAAATGTATATTGACATGTATCCATCACTATGGTATCATACAGAGTATTTCACTGCCTTGAAGATCCTCTGTGCTCAGCCTATTCTTCCCAACCCACTTTCCCAACTGATCTTTTTACTGATCTTTTACTGATCTTTTTACTGTTTCCATGGTTCCGCCTTTTTCAGAATGTCATATAGTTATGCTCACACAGTATTACCTAACCTTTTAGATTGGCCTCTTTCACTTAGTACTATGTATTTAAGGCCCTTCTACATCTCTTCACAGCGTGATAGTCCATTTCTTTTTAGTGCTAAGTAATATCCCATTGTCTGGGTGTACCATAGTTTATCCCTTTCCCTACTGAAGTACATCTTGGTTGTTTTCAAGTTTGGAAATTATAAATAAAGCTGCCATAAAAATCTGTGTTTAAGTTTTTGTGTAGGTATTTGTTCCTTTCAATAAACACCAAGGAGTGTGATTGTTAGATATTATTAGAGTATGTTTAGTTTTCTAAGAGACTGCCCAACTGTCTTCCAAAGTGGCTGTACCGTTTTGCATTTCTGCCAACAAGGAACGAGAGGTCCTCTGGTCCCAAGTCCTCCTCAGCATTTGGTGTTGTCAGTGTTCCAGATTTTGGCCATTCTAATAGGTATATTGTAGTAGCTCGTTGTTGTTTGACTGTGCATTTCCTGGATGACATAAGTGGTGGACCATCTTTCCATTATGCTTATTTGCCATCTGTATATCTCATCTGATGAGGTGTCTGTTAAGGTCTTTGGCCCATTTTTTAAGCACGTTGTTTGTTTTCTTATTCTGAGTTTAAAAGTCCTCTGTATATTTTACATAATAACCCTTGATAAAAGTAAGGCATAGTGCAAACCAGAATCAACAAAGGCACAGATATAAATTCTTCAGGATAATCTTTGATTTTGACTTGTGCCCCAACACATTTTGAGTTCAGATCATGTCTGACTGAGTGTGCCAGATATATGGACTGATGCTGTGTGTAAGAGCTGAAGCCATTATTCATTAAAGCTTCTCACTCATAGTGTTGAGGGTGTGAGCTGCCCTCTCCTAAGTTCCCTCGCTACCACGTTTAGAAGCCTGGTGAGCCCAAAAGGTTTCTTCAGAAGAGTGACCAATAAAATGTGCCCCAGAGAGCATCCACTAGGGCTACCATTATTGTGACAGGCTATCACAGAGCTTACTCTGCTCTTAATGAGAACGATTCCAATTCTACATGTCACTTTTCCAGGTGATTTAAGTTCTACAAATGCAAAAATTTGGAAACCACTTCATTATAGCTGGTACCCATGGCTCATTCTCTCTTTTTGAAGAGTTTGGAATGAAGGCTTGCTTGTTTAAAGAAATCAACAGTTTTCAGACTTTCAAACACTTCTGTCCTCTCCAGAATCACTGATTATGCATGGATTTCATTTCAGGGTTAGTATAACATTTCATATTAATGGCCACCTGTTGCCAGATGGGGAAAGCAATGATGGTGCCCAGTGAAGTATGCCCTCACCAGTGAAGCACATGGCTCACAGCACTGCTTTGGGAAAACAGACCTCCGAGTGTTTGCAGCAAAAATTAATTATTTTGGAATGAATCTGCCAGTTCTCCTCCAAGTGACTAAATGTCAATTAACTTAAAATAACTTTTCCTATGGACTTTGATATTAGTGCAAATCCATATATATGTTTGTGTGTGTGTAAAATTAGATATATTGAGATTTATATTTGATTGTTATATATTTACATATACATATATGTGTTGTATATATATACATATATGTATATATATATTTTTTTATTTTTTGTTGTTGTTGTTTTTTTGAGTCTACAACTATCAAGTATATTGGCCCCTTTCTGGCCATGTGCCAATTCAAAGGGACTTAAAAAAAAAAAAAACGCAGTGAGAGATTGATCTCACATAAATTGTAATTCTGGATCTGAGCCATTATAGGGGTTATCTTTACAGCTGTCCTGTGGCTTTTATTTGACAGTATGTATGGGAATAACTGAAATCATGATGCATTGCTGAAAGAAGGGAATCTAGGAGATGGAGTCCAGGTGGTCTTGCTGATGGCAAGAGAAACTTGACCAGCCTTTGCTAGTCAAAGCTGATGAAAAACACTAGGGGAAGTGGTGAAATCCAGTGTTTATTTGGCTTCTAAAATATACCCAGACTTTTTGGAAAATATTTCTCAGTTTCAAAAAATCCTTTAGAATTAACTCAGAACTTCAGATCTTAATCTAGACTATACAAAATTCATTGTCGTTGCTTCTCTTTATATGTAGTACTACCATTCATTTGAATATATTGGTTGTTTTATAATTTCCATTCTCTAATTTTCATATCATTGACACACTGAAATGATTTCATTCCTTGTTTTAGTTTATGAATACACAGAATTATGTGTTCTTAAAAAATTGTCAAGCGACTAATTTAATTAAACATCTAATATTCACACACTGCTATTCTTTTACATCACTAATTCCTTCGATAATCTTTGATAATCTCTACATCTCTATTTAAAATTATAATTAGGTTCTTGTGTTTTGCCATTTTCACCTTATGTTAGTTTTTATATCTCTATGAGTCATTATGACCCAAACATATAAGATTAGAATACCTATAAAGTATATGTTCAGGTTAATAAATCTTATTTGCTCAGTCATAATAAGGTTTTCTTAAAATGAGGATTAAATGGTAATATTTATATAGGGCTTAGTACTTTATCTCTCACAGTAGTGCTAAATCAACATATATTAATAGATAAACTGCCTTATTAATAATTTTTGTTGTTTAGTATTTTTATATTATAAATAGAACTTCACTGTCTTTAAATATTAACATTAAAGTAAATATTCTAGAGTATTTCCTTGGATTACAGTTCCCCCCAAAGAAATACCAGGCAACAGACTCTGGTTGTTTTGACAGTTTTTGCTGTGCATGTTGTCTAATTTATCATAAATTCATTGTGCAATTAGTAATGTTCCTGTTCACAGTCCCATCAACTGTGGATTTTATAATATTTTATTTTTTTTTACCCATCAGGCATGTTTTTGGACTACTAAGGAATTTTTCTCAAAGCATGGGAGATGAAGTTTCTGAATGAGAATCACTAGGGATGCTTGTTAAAAATTTCAGAAATCTAGCTTTCTTGCAGATCTTCTCAAAGTGTTTCTTGAGATGGGATCTGGAAATCCCCATGCTGAACAAACTTTCAAAGCACTCTAAAGCTTCAGAACTACTGCCTTATAATTATTTTAATTTGTATTTCTTTAATGAGAGTAAGGCTTAGCATAATATCCTAGACCTATAGGTACTGTAGGCAGCTGGCAAGTTTTCATAGTAGTAAACAAATCTCTCAAATCCTGCTCCTGCTCCATGATTTGTTGGCTGTGGTCTGATGCATAGCTTTGGAGAGGACTGGATGTTAAAGAAATTCAAGTGTTAATATTTTAGGGAACACACAGATTGCAGTTGCACCTGCTGTGCTGCTACAGACCACCTCTTATTAGGACACCCACCTAAGCTGATGTTGAAAAATGAAATGGCTGGTGTGGTCATGAGTTTGAAAGAACTGATTGGCTGTACCTTGGCAGAAGGAATAGTTTCCTGGGAAAGAAACAGGAACCCAATATCCTAGATAAATAAAGTAACTAAGACAGTGGAATTAACAAAAGTCTTCTCATATTTTTATGAACAATGGTATATTGTAACCCACTCAGTCCATTTCAATTTGCTTACCTCTAAAATTTACTCTGTGCCTGAAACATCTCCTTCATTTTTTGTTAATAAGAGATCAATTGAAAAAAAGAAAAAAAGAAGAAAAAGAAAAAGTATAGAAGGATGGAGGAATAAGTGTGTGTGTGTGGGCAAGGTTGTGTGTGTCAGAAATAAAATTTAGCATTAAGAAGTAGATTATCAGTGGACTCAGAAAAATGCTTAATGACTTCAAGGGATATAGATGATGAATAAGTGAGTTATAAAAATCCATATATTATGCAACTCTATGGTAGGCACAGATAAAAAGTAGTGCTTTGCTTTCACATCTCATACAGTCTTTCTCCCAAAATGTGTCCAGATAACAAACGTGTAGTGTTAAACCAAAACAGAATTAGATAGACATAGAGTAATAAACTACTGTTCCCAGCCTCTACAATCAAGAGGGAAGTGTGTTTATTTAGAAGCCTTTTTCAGGAGGCCATTTTGAGAAAAGAGATTAAATTATGGAACAAGAATTAAGGATTTTTTTTCTTTTGCCTTTTCTAAGTAGAGCTTCACACAGAGAATCCAAGGGAATTAGCTTTTCTTCAACATTTAGTGTGGACAGGCACTGGGGTAGAGGCTTTAGTATATATTTTCTCCATTAATTTTCTCAAAAAATTGTTGAGCAAGCAATAGTTCCCACATTTATAGCTTCCAAACAAGGTATAAAATCGGAGGTATTAGAGAACTGTGCACCTGTAGAGAGACACTTAACTCAATCCATTAGTCTGACCCTTAGTGCTTTTAATGTACTTTCAATTTCTTACTATATCCCCCATCTGAATGAGTTTTCATGTCCTTTCATGACCAGAAACTGCTATTATCACTAACGTGTGGAGTGGGTGTGTGTTCACGTGCCTGTGTTTTTGTCCATAATGGATATTAATATGTTCATTTTGGGACAATTTTTCATCAATATCGTTATATCTAATTAAAACTTTTCTACCAGGTCATTTTAGTGAGTCTATTGTATTCCTCTACAGGTACCATAACTTATTTAACCAGGAGAATTTTAAATATAGAATCAGTTGAAACTCAGTAGAAAAGTTTCTAAACAGGGCATAGGCATCTGTTGGTCTGAATCTGTGTCCTCCACCACTGACTTTTGCTAGGCTAGGGACTGGTCACACAGCATTTCAGTTTACCCATTTCTAAAACACCTGTTGGCTACTCATCTCCCTTAGAGAGATATGGTAATGTTTTATAGCCATATTCTCAAGCAAGAGATAAAAATTCAGATTGTATAAATAACAGTGATTTAAGCTGATACAATTTTAGACAAGAATTGATTTGAAAAATGATCTAGACGACCATCTTATTTTCTAGACAAGATGACAGAGGCCCAGGATACTTACGCTCCTTGTCTAGCGTTAGGATGGTGGAACTAAGATTAGAACGTGGTTCTCAAACTTCATTTTGATACTCATTACACTTTGTTCCTACAGTTTTCCCAAGAGATTCCTTTTTTTTTTTGGACAGTAAAATAATAACATTTGTGCCTAGCATTTGTATTGTATTTTCAAGCTCACTATCTTCTCTGATTGAATTTTTTTTACTCCTCTAAGGTAAACCTCATGACCCCCGTTTTTTCCACCATGGATTAAGGTAAAGAGGGATGAGAAACTATGTCGAAGCAACACAGATAGTTAGAGGTGGGGCAACTCATGCACGTAACATCTGTGATGCTGATACTATGCTAAGTCTTATGTGCATTACCTTGTTGTTTCCTCACTTCAGTGAGGCACTGTTACCAGCCCCATCTTACAGAGGAGGAAAAGAAATTAAGTGAAGTGTGGTCACTCACTAGGATGCAACGTAACTGGGATCTGAATCTATGCTGCCTGATTGCAAAGCCCATACTCTTAATAGCTTTCTCGTGTTGCATTTATATGTTAGTCAGTCTTTTCATTCAGTCCTTTACTCACCGAACAATTGCAAAAGTTCATTTTGTGCCAGTTTCCATGCCAGGTGCTAAGAAGAAAAACAACAACACATAAGACATGGTCCAGGGCCCAGGAGAGAGAATTTGATATGTAAAAATATAATGCTATATTATTTAGAGTTTATAGGTCATTTAGGACCTATAGTTTATAGGTCATTCATATAGGTTTATATTTATATTTTATATAAATTTATATATATTTATAGTTTATAGGTCATTTAGGACCTATAGTTTGTAGGTCATTTATAGGTCATTCATATAAGTTTATAGGTCATTTATAGAAAAATGACCAAGGTCCAGGAGGTAGGGGCAATTTATTTTGTACCACTTTCCTTATTGAATGCCCTTTTCAGAAATCTATGACTCATAAAGGATGAGTTTAAGTGAGTCTGAAGAAACAAGCTTTGACCCCCAAATTGAAGTCTGGTCACTATGGTTGGCTCAGTGACTAATCTGGTAAACGATCACGATATTTTAATAGCCTGGCCTACATCAAGTTAGTTTACGAAAAGGAGGTGAGACTCCTGACATGTTACCTGTGACACTGGTAAAGATTAATAATGACGATGACCAGGAAACATTTGCTAAATGTTTAAAGGCCTAAAACACAGTCTTAATCATCTCATTAATTATGGACTAAATATAATTTAGATTTTAAATTAAAATTTTTGGCACATGGCTGCTATAATAAAATACCATAGACTGGGAGGCACAAACAACAGACATTTATTTTCTCACGATTCTGGAGGCTGGAAAGTCCAAGATCAAGGTTCAGGCTGGTTTGATCCTGGTTCTAATAGAGTTTTCTTCGTGGCTTGCAGGTGGCAGCCTACTTGCTGTGTCCCTCTTTACATGATATAGAGAGAGGTATCTTTCTCTCCTCTTCTTATAAAGCCACTAATTCCATAATGAAGGTCCTACCTTCATGACTTTATCTAACCCTAACTGCCTCTCAAAGGTCCCGCTTCCAAATGTCATCACACTGGGGGTTAGGGTTTGGACATACAAATTTTGAGGGAATACAGTTTAATCTTCAACAGTGGGATTGCACAATCAACAACAGTATGAAACGAATAATATCAGCATTTAAGTTATTATTCACTTTTAAGCCTGAGGAAACTACATTATCTTCCATGTATATGTCTTGCACCTTTAAGTATTCTTATTTTCACTATGATATTTCACTATGATATAACTGAAAAATTCAGTTATTTGCTTAGGAGCTAAAATGAGTGACATGGAGAAACTGGCAACAATAAAAAAGTAAGGAATCATGCCCCTTTGATTTGAGTTGCAAATGAGAAATTTCTGCTCAAAGCCTTGGAAACAAATTAAGAATTAGCATAAAAAGTTAAATACCGAAGTCATGCCTTAAAGCCGCTAGTAACACTCAAAAATGTTGGTCTAATTTTGGGATATGTTTGCGGCTAGAGTTAATATTTCATTACAGTGAGTAGAATAATCATAAAAATTATCACAATAAGAGACTGGTGAAGAAATGAAATCAAGTGTTATCAGTGAACAACAATTTGGAGATCAATACCATCAAATAATGTATTGTGATTTTCTACAAAGTGCAAAATTTTATATACAAGGCAGAGCAAAAGCCATTTTGAGCAATAAAGAACAGTGGATTTAAAGACTTCAGGTTAGGGGCGCCTGGGTGGCTCAGTGGGTTAAAGACTTCAGGTTATTCCCACCAGCCCAATATGCATTGACAAATCACTAACTCCTCTGAATTTTCTCACATGTAAAAGGAACCTTTCTCTCCCTCCCTTCCACCCTTCCATCTTTCCTTCTTTCTTCCCTTCCTTCCTTTTCTGCCAATGAGTGCTTGTTAAGGCTCTATTATATGCCCACTGAGGGTACCTGTGCTAAGGGAAAAACTCTCAAAGCTAAAAAAAAAAAACAACCTTTCTCATAAGATAGGTTTAAATAAGACTTTGTATGAGAAAGGGCTGTAAAAATGTTCAACATTTTAAGTATATTAAGTACTACTCCCTTTGGAGTCGACTTCTGATTTCAGGATTAATGAGCCGGGGGAGTTCTGTTCATGCCCTTATTAAAGGAAATAAGATTAGTGACTTAGATAAGTTGAAAACTGAGTTCATTAAACTAAATAATTTTGTATAGTTCCTTAAGTCCTCTATAGTTTCAGAACAATTAAAGTAAGCAAGGTAATACTAATGATCCATTCTGAATTTTAGAAAAAGTTGAAAATGTACCTTCTTCAGCCTTATCATGTATTCTGCAAACCAACCGTAACAATCAACTAAGCCTCAGACGGTTTGATGATTTGGCAGGGCGATAGCAAGATGATCAAAACGACACACATTTTGTTCTCTCACTCACCACCACTGCATCACATTAATTATATGCCTCCCAGGCATGGCAGTACCAGCCACTGGACTTTGGGTTTCTGGGTACTGAGCCGTCAGGGAGGCTGTGATCACAGTGAGACGTAAATGCCCATGTCTTTTCCAACCCTGCCCTTATCTTTGCTCCTTGCAGTTATCTGATTTAGCATATCAGATGAGAAAAGAGAGCATGATGGAATGATTGAAAGAAATCACACCATACAGTTTCCTCCAAGAAATGGGAAATGGGGAATGGGAAATGGGGTTGGGGGGGTGGGGAAGAGAGAAAGAAGGAGACTCTTTGCTTATTAATATGTATTTTCCATAAATGCCTCAGAAATGAATGCTGTTTCTGAATCACTGAAGCCAATTACACCAACCTATCACAAACAAGTTCTAAAACACATCTCTTCTTCAGAAACACAAAGGGACATATCCCAAATATATACTAGAAAAGGTTCTCCCTCATAGCAGAGTTGCTTAGAATTAAGAGCCACATAAACTGAATTTCAAATTAAACAGGACTACTAGTAATTGCTCAAAATGGGATTCCAGGCTTGAGGCTGGCAATGCTGTGGCATATTTACAAGGTCTGAGCTTGTCCTTGATGCTTGACTACTGTTTTCTTTTAGGAGATCTAAGGGCCTAAAACCTGTTATAAAATCTACATCTATAGGGCACCTGGGTGGCTCAGTGGGTTAAGCTGCTGCCTTCGGCTCAGGTCATGATCTCAGGGTCCTGGGATCGAGTCCCACATCGGGCTCTCTGCTCAGCAGGGAGCCTGTTTCCTCCTCTCTCTCTCTCTGCCTGCCTCTCTGCCTACTTGTGATCTCTCTGTGTCAAATAAATAAATAAAATCTTAAAAAAAAAAGAAATAAAATTAAAAAAAAATCTTATCTATTTCATTCAGGTTTTGACAGTTAAGAGGGAATAAACACTTCTAATAGGACTAGACTACTTAGTCCAATATTCAAAATTGTAAGACTGGCTTATTTACTAATAAGGGTTTGGATCATCTTCAGAACTTAGTTGGGAGAAGAGAGGTTTAAATAAACTCTAAGTTCAGTGTAAGGGGGAAACCTGCAAAAGTCAAAGTTTTTGTTTATTAGCTTTTTACACCAAGCTTTTGATTAAAGAAAGTAGTTGTGTAAAAAAATTCCATTTTAAGCAAACACCTTTATTATTGATAGCAGTCTCAGGAGAATGAATCAGTGTGTTTCTCTGAGCAATTGGTTTGTTTTTATCTCGATGGATTCTGTATATTTTATAACTGATGTTTCCCTCTGCATTTTATCTGCTAGAAAGATTAGAGCCCAAATTCATAGCTCGCTTTTTGCAAATATATCAGACCTTATAGCAAGTACTCTGAATACAAGCATCACTCCTAATTCTATCTTTTCTTCTTTTACTTTTATCTAGTTCATCCCACATACACCACAAATATTTTATCTTATTGCATGGGATTTTTTTTGAATTTTCCTAAGCATTTTTCTTGAAACAAGGTAGAGTGCACATAGATAACAGTTATCATAATAACATTTGAGTCAGTGAATGCATAGAAAATGACAAATACAAATATTCAAAACTAAGTGCCATTAGGTAATACTAAAATAAATTACTGCAAACTGTAATTTAGAAACAAATTTTATGATAGTTTCAACTAATTCCAAAGTACCTGTAAATTCTGGCAACACAAAGCTAGGAAAAAGGATGGGGGAATTCTTCTATTTGTTTTTTTTGTTTGTTTGTTTTTAAAACCTCTATACCTAAGAGTGGGAACTCAATTCTCTATAGACCCTGCCTGATGGCTGCTTATTTTCCCTGCTTGCTGTTGCTGCTGATTTCAGGGCCAGGCTGGTAATTATTAGTTTGCACCATTCTAGCAATACTAGTAGTTAAACTATTGAAAACTATTAAAGTACTTCCATTTCTGTTGGTAGAAAGAGACCTTGCCATGCTAGTACGTTCCAGTGGTTCTGGCCATTCTGGGCCATCCCCTTACATACCTGAGCCTTGCCTGTAATTCATCAAAGGGTTAATGCCTGACACGATAGGTGGCCTCTGGTAAACAGTTGCATTCTGATTGGTCTGTACCCCAATATATTTTAAATATTTTGAATATCATCCCTGGTCTACATGTGTAAACCAAGGCAAAATCATGTACAGCTCATGAGTAAACTGGAAAGCCAAACTGGTAAAGTAAAAAAAAATCCAGATCTTCCCTGCAAAGAAAAAAGACTGAAGGTTGGAGGAAGTATTTTAAATGATTTTGGATAAAACCTTCAACCAATTGATTATCTAATCAGTACGTATTTTTGAGTTTTTACTATGTCTTTATCACTATGCTAGGCATTTTGAAGGATATAAAGAAATGTAATACCTGGTTGGGGAGGTGACAATATGCCCGTGACAAGATAATTGCTAACCCAGGCAAGTACTATATGTTATAACTTCAGGGGATGAAGAGAACACTGATTGAGTATAATTAAGAAGATTTGTTTGGGGGAGGTAGAATTGGAGCTGAGTCTTAAAGAATGAGAAACATTCACAAAGGTGAAGATAAAAAGTTAATTTCATTCTGCAGAATCAAAGCTAAGGATGCTGTATCACTGTCTTTATATGTGGTTAACATATCTCTTATCAAATTAATAACTCCAATGATCGCTTTCAGCCTGTGTCCTTGTGTGACATCAGTTCTAGGTCAGTGGACATGTGGGTCTCCAAACTGGCCATGGTAGCCTAATGTGTTGGTAAGAACTTTAGGGAAAGCAACAACTGCCCTCCAGGTCAGTTGTAGGTTGGCTCTGAATTCACAGGCTACTCATATAAGAGTCCATTTTTGCTTAAATGAAGAGGTGTAACTAGCAACCCCAATTTTTTTTCTTTTAGAGCACATGAATGGGGTTGGGGGTAAAGTAGGGAGGTGGGGAGGGGCAGAGGGAGAGTGAGAGAAAGAATATCAAGCAGGCTCCATGCCCAAAGCAGAGCCTGACACAAAGCTTGATCTCACAACCCTGAGATCATGACCTGAGCCAAAATCAAGAGTTGGATGCTTAACCAGTCAGGTGCCCCACTAACCACCCATACTTTTAACAAATCTGTGGAGGTGCTGATTAAATTCCCTCATTTTGCATTTAGCTATGTTCTGCTTTTGGTATGCAGACCTGACTGCAGGTCTCCCAAACCAGCATTTGGCATTCTCTAGGCAAGTTTTAAGGGAAACTCAAAATTGAAGCCCACTGTGTTAATAAACAAAGTGAACCATACCAAAACAAAATTTCTAAGAGCCATCATATGTAAATGCATTATAGAGATGTGGAAGAATCCATTTACCAAAGGATGCAAACAAGCAGTGAGACTTCTTTTTACCATACAGTATGTTAAGAAACAGCTGTTCAGAAGTGACATTATAATGCTAGTTCTTTGGCTGGGTCTTGTCATATCTGTATTTGTAAATATTTATTGGATGAAGGGTATGGTTAAAATTGCACAGAGCTTTATCCTTAGGCTCTGGGGTTTGAGCTCAACTTTAGCTGTTTTGCATTGCACTTTTCCCCCCATTGATTTCTGATTTAAACTTCTTGGTGAAAACTGAAATTTCCCAACAGATTTTCAGGGGGCATAAATGTTTCCCAAAATCAAACGAAAGTCCCATGGCATAAATTCTAAACTGCTTTTAGGGAATTATAGCACTTAGGGAGGTAAGGGGTTGATGACAGAAAGATGGAATAAAAAGAAGGCAAGATGTATGACTTTTTCCTTCCCCTTTATCTGTGTTAATTACTTACATTCAGAAACTTCCTGAGGGGCCAACACATGACATTCAGATAGCCTTTGAAAACATTGAACATACATGTTATTGGGGCTTTTATAACTAACTCTCTTTACCTCGAAGGGCCACGGCTATTTGGGAATTTCTCATGGCTTGAATACTATGAAGTACTTCTGACTTTTCTAAGAGGAAAAGGTCAACCAAACTTGTATCACAGAACTTAAAAGTTTATATTCAGAGCATTGGAGTAAGTGCATGGATTTGAGGAGAAGACTTTATGGAAATTAGTGGGAAGTGTGATACACACACACACACACACACACACACACGGAATATTACTCAGCCATCAAAAAGAATGAAATCTTGCCATTCGCAACGATGTGGATGGAGCTAAAGGGTATGATGTTGAGTGAAATAAAGTCAGTCAGAGGAAGACAAATACTCACTCATTTCACATATATATGGAATTTAAGAAACAAAACAGATGAACATAGGCAAAGGGAAGGAAAAATAAACTAAGTTGGAAACAGAGAGGGAGGCAAACCATAAGAGATGCTTAACTCTAGGAAACAAATTGAAGGTTGCAGGAGGGGTGGAGGGTGGGATGAGGGGTAACTGGGTGATGGGCATAAAGGAGGGCACTTGTGATGGGCACTAGGTGTTCTATGCAACTGATGAATTGTTAAATCCTACCCCTGTACTACACTTTATGTTAACTAAATGGAATTTAAATAAAAATTTTAAAAAGAAGAGGGGCAGCATCCAGGAACACCTGCCGACCAGAAGAAGGTCTCTGTGTTTTCATTTTCACTTTTCTGTTCTATTTTAAACTTGATTAGAGAGTTAGTCTCCCTCAGCTATCTTTGGATATTCCTGACTGGAAGTTTACATAAATGTGATACTGAGCAAGGAAATCTCGGAACAGTGTTACACTCGAATATTAGAAGAATTTTTTCTTTTTTTAAGAGTTGTGCTTCCAGTTTCCAGAGTCTTTGATATCACACACTGGCTAGTTCGCCCCCCTGATGACACTCTACTATAGAACCCTGCATGATTTCTTAAAATTACTTACTTTGCATATTGCTTTTGGCGTATCATATAGGAGGCAACAATGTTAGTCAATTATCATTTGCATTTTTCCAGGCATTTTTGAGATCAATTTCTGGGTCATCGATTTGATCTGACAGGGAATGGGATTGGTCTCTGTTGCTTCTGGAGTGAAATATGAAACCTAGCATAAGGATGTTCCAATGCACAGTCCCCCTCTACCTTTCTATTGATTGTCAGCTGTTGCTAGAAGCATTGAATCTTGGGTTTTGAGAATATTAAATTGAATCTCTTCTTCAATAGTCCTATTCACTGATCTTCCCAGCTTAGGATTCTGCTAACAGTCAGAAAGTTCTTTGTCATGGAAAAGGAAAATCAGCTTTGCCAAGCTGTCCTGTTTTGGACCCCTTAGTTCTACCCAGTACTATTAAAGACTCTCCACCACATGACAGGTCTTGGAAGACTAAAGACCTCTGCATTTAAGAAAATGAGAGATTCCTTCCCTCATGTTCTCATTAAATCTTAAAATAATAGTTATAAGCTTCAAGTTTTAGTGTTCCTCACTCCAATTCCTTTAGGCCACCAACTTGCCCTATTTCTCCACATATTCTCTCATTTTTACTTCTATGTCAGGGTATAGTTGGGAAAACCAAAAACATGCTAAGGTATTTCACAAAATAATTTAATATAGGGAACTGGTTAAACCAGGGTTGGAGGACTGAAAAAAGTGAACACACAGAGGTAATCCCTACAGGATGCAGCTATCCTTCTAGGGCTGGGGATCCCCAGGGGAATCCAGTGTTTGGGAAGGGGATCTTGCAGAGCTGGGATTGAAGAGAGGATGCCGTTCCCAGTAGCCTAAAAGGGAACTCTGTGGAACTGGCCCTCAGACTTCTGAGGAGAGGTGCTAGGCTGCTGCCACAACTCACTGGCTCAAGAAAGAGCCCTGTGATGCTGGCAATCAGGCAACAGGGAAGGCCATGGTGCCCACTGGTGCTGGCCCCACAGCAGTTTGGACAGCCTCTGTTTAGCTGGGGCTCAGTGATTGAGTTTGAGGAACTGCCTCCCTCATGCTCTTATCCCTGGGAAGAGGATGACGACCCTGGTTCTAAGAGTGCCAAAGGAAGCCTCAGACTAAACCCAAGAGGAAGAGGAAATAACTTGCTCCCCTTCTCCAATCTTCAGCTTCCCTCCATGACCTCCTAGCTGAGCAACCCAGCAGGAAGGCAGCCAGCAAAGGAGAAATATGTTTTGCAGACCTCCCCAGCCCTAGTTTCCCCAAACAGTAAAAAATAAAGAAGGATGCATTTGAAACTGAGAGAAAATGGCCCAGAAAATTACTTTTAGAAACTCATTTTTCTTAACTTTGGTTAGAAACGCAAATAAAGATGAATCAATTTCAATTGCATTTTCAAAGTAGGATTAAATTTCTAATATGAATGTCAGCTCATTTATTCGTATGTAACTGCACAGGCAGAGTTGCTCCTGCCATCCCTATTTATTTTGCTTGGGGTTTTTGTTGTTGTTTAACTTTCCTGTAAATCAAATTTTCTCTAGCTTGAAGATTATGAATTTCTTCTTTGGAGACTTCTTCATGTCTCCAATGTATTCCCTCCCGTGTCTAATTTCAGGAAATACAGAATATCAGAGTACAACTTAACTGCTAAAACTCAAATTACCAAAATAGAAACTCTACAGACTAACTCACTCGGGAAGTTAAAATTAAAGTAAAATTCATATCACTGACCTCATTCAAAACTTTCCTTGTCAGAGCTAAGGATGAAAAGAAAAATATACTGATGTCAAAATACAGCCTTCTCTGAAAAGTGACACAACATTTTCTAATAGCTTTGATTTTCTCCTTCCTGGTGAGACAAAGCACTAACTATAAACTCATGCGTTGGGTGTACAAAGAAAGAAAAGTTTGCCATTCTCCAAATTATTCTAGGGTGTCTGGACTAATAACTATGGAAGCAGGTGAACAATCAGGAAAGCAACTTCTTGATTTTGAAAATGCTTTCTTTTTCTTCTTCTTCTTCTTCTTCTTTTTTTTTTTTTTTTTTTTTTTGTAATGAAATTGAGAGTGCTGGTCTGGGAATATGAATTGTCTATTTCTAGTCCTGGCTCTGTCATAAGAGACTGAGACCATTTTTAAGTCTCAGCTCTCTCTATTTGAAAGAGGAATATGGGCAATGATCTTAAAGGGTTTTCAGTTTCAGTTGTCTGAGCAGAAGTCATTCATTCTAGAATGTTCTTGATTTTGTTTTCTCTTTTGGAAGTAGGGGTTTGGGGAAAGAGAAGAGGAAAGGAGTATATTGCCTACTATAATATTAGTGGTATTATGGTTTCAGTGTTAGTCTTCTCTCTTATGAGTTACAAAGGACTCTGGAGTTGAAAGTCTTTGTGACATTTTGGCATCAAACTTTGGTTTTAATTCCAGTTCTGTCTTATAAGTTGTGATCTTTGATATTACATGACATTACTGTGCCAAAGTAGCTCATCTATGAAAGAGGGATAATAAAATCTGTCCAAAATCTTTTTGAAGAAAACATCAGGTGACAAATGAAAGGTCACCAACCTAATCCTTCATATCAATAATATTAATAAAATGGTTAATAGCAATCATGAAGTAACTGTCTTGCCTGCGCTTCTCTGGTCTACTGGGATGCAGTGCTATCAAAGCTATTCTTCGCCTACTTACTACTTCCGAGCTGGCATGTGTCCAACTCACACAGACTGCAGGCCAAAACGTGCATAGGTGCTGCTGCATTTACAGCAGCCTACATTTCTGTGTGTGCAGGCGGCGTGCACAGGCATGTGCCCAAAGCAGAACTGGCAAGGTCATCTTCCCACCCTGTTGTGTTTCAACTTCTAATGTGTAAGAATTTGATGATAAGACTCGTCTTTTTCTGATGCAGAACAAAAGATAAAGCCAATTTTCCTTAATCAGACTAGGTAGACACATGGAAGGATAGAGGAAAAAAAATTATTGGCATTGTCATTTTGGAGATTGGTGAGGCTATGGAATAAATTATGGGAGTTTGAAAGTAAGGTTCATTCTACCTCTTCTAAATGACATCGTCAAACAACACAAAATTATAGGATGATTTACTGATTTATAGAATGATTTACTGATGAAGCTTCATTATATGGTAACTTTTTTTTTTAATTAACATCTAGAAACAGTATTACATAAATATTTAGGAAACCAAGACCAAGAAAGTTTAAGTGCCCTATTTCAGGGCACCAATGAATTTAGGTGACACGAAGAATGGAGAGTACTTCTGGGTTTATTTTTCAAGTTCCAATGGCTTAACCTTTTTGAGGTAAGTGGTATCTCTCCCAGCCACTTTGGCAGCAGGCCCCCAGGCTCACAGCACTTTTTGTTTCAGCGCGACAGCTGGCACCACACAACTTGTGCCTTTCTGATGAACCCCCTTCCCAAGCTGATACCAGGCTCCAGAACAGCAGGCACCATATCAGAGACCACTGTGTTGATCACAGCTCGCCAGGGTCCCTTGTTTTCTTAAAGCACGGTGTCTCTTGTCCCCACCCCCCATTTATTCTGAACCCTTCAACAGCTCGGCACAGCAAGCTTGACAGGACCTGTCTTCCTCAACTGTTAATTTCACAGCCGGATGAGTAGAGAGGTAATTTATATGGGTCAGTCGGATTTAAAATGCTGCTGTGTCTCTTGACGAGGTGGAATGAGAGGATTTAAAAGAATTATTAGTGTGGTCCAGAGCGGCGGTCTGTGGTTTCTTCGACACAGTCCTATACCTTTTCCATTTGGTAAATGCCCCACGTGGCCTCCACATGTTGATTGTGGATTACAACCAAGATGAGAAGCAAGCCACTGGGGGAAGATTTTTGTTTTCATTTATTTTTAATTAATTGCAAACTTCCTCTTTCATTTGGCTTGCCACGCTCTGCAGATCCTGGTGACACAGGAGCTCTGCCAGCATTAGGAGCCACTGTGCCGAACTGTGAGCGGCTTAAAAGTACCAGCCAGCTGCTTTGCACTCAATCCTCAGGGAAGGTTTGAAACAAATTTGCATGTTTGGAATTCACCTTCAAAAAGAATCCAACGGATGTTGTTGAAATCCATGCTTCTCTTTCCTTAATTCTCTCCTTAAATTATAATATTAATAATTATAAATTATTAGTATTCAAACATTGTTATTAATTTTTTAGGGGATAAAGAGAGTGTCTAAGGAGCACTTTAAAATGAAAGTCATAGAGAATTTTTCCTGCCCCTCAGATTTTTACTGAAATCCCTGAAACTAGTAGATGTATATAAGAAAGGAATGATGCTTAACAATAGAAGAGCCTCCCCCCGCCAAAAAAAAAGGCAGCTTAAGATGGGAGAAAACCCCAGTGGTTTGAGAATCAGCTATATCTCTTTTGAGGTCAAACAGATGTGAGTTGCATCCTCTGGTGCTAAATAACTGTGTGAACTTGGGTGAAATGATTTAATAACCCTAGTCCTCAGTTCTTTCACCTATAAAATAGTTCTTCTAAAAACAAAGTACAACAATCAAAATGAAGTATCTTGCATCATTGTTGCATGTTCTATAAATGGTATAGCAGAAAAACAGAAGTGTGAATTCTCTAAATATTGAATTTATGTGTCTTAAAACATAAATTGAAAACTTTCTGTTTCAACAAGCTAGTCAACTAGGATAACAGACATACCCTCATGCTATAAACATCTGGCAAATGGGAAGATATAAAATAACAATGACAACAAAATTATTGGCTATCTGAACCCCCAAAACAGAAATGGAATTCTCCCCATGAGTTACAACTGAAGAAAGAACTAGAAAGCTGAACGGCAACTGAGGGAGGCTAATCCTGCTCGGGGAGAGGTATATGGGGCCCTGGAAATCCTGATGGTTAGGTTCTAACACCTAGATGGAATCAGAAGAGGAGGTCTTGGGTCCAGACAAGGAAGGGAAGGTAACACTGAGAGTACTGCTTAAAGTCAAGTCTCTTGGAGAAATGAAAAGACAGCCTTAATAAGACCTACCGAGGCAGCATGGAAAGAGAAAAAGAAAATGTAGAGGCTGAGTAAAAATGAAGACATATCCCCTGGAAATCACAATCCCTTGCTTTTGCTTCACTGGAGCTTAGATATGATTTTGCAATACTCTGGGAAACTCCAAGCCTAGGAGTTTATATACAATTTGTCCAAAAAATGACTAGAACGTTAAAGAATAATGAAATGAATAAAACAGAAAAAAAAAACCCCACAATATTGTCAATAAAGATGAACAGTGGTAAAGAACCAAAAATAGAAGATTTTGAACAACAATAATAACGAAATAGTGTGGGTGCAGATAAATCCTATTTGGAATATAAAGTTTAATTGCAGACTGAACGTGTGTATCTGTGTGTATGTATGTATTCAGAAACTATACAGAGATGAATTTGAAAGCTTTAGTAAAAAAAAATTCTAGAAAAATTACCAAATTTACCAAAATTACTACACACAAGATGAATAGTTTTATAATTGTTAAAGAAATTGAATCAGTAGTTACAAATAAATTCAAATAAAGTAAATTAAAGAGAGGGTTTTACAGCCAAGTTCTACATATTTAAGAAAGATATGTAATTACTTTTTAAGCAAACTCTTTCAGAGTAGAAAGAAGAAAATACTTTACCACTCATTTCATGAGTCCAGTAAACATTTGAAACCCCAACTTGTCAGAACTGCAGTATCTCAAAGGAATACTATTAGCTTAATATCATTTATGACAATGGTGTAAAATCATAAATAAAATATTCATAAAACAAATCAAACAATGTATTAAAATATGTAGCATGAACAAGTAGGATTCATTTTGGAAATACCAAGATGGTTTAAATAAACAAATCTACTAATTTTATTCATTATATAAAGAAACTGAAGATGAAAGGCATAATTATCTCAACAGATTGAATTATTTGACAAAATTCAATACCCATTCAGGGTTAAAGAAAAAAAAAAAGAGCAATCCACACATTTACAGTAAAATCAGAATAGGAAGAAAATTCCTTAATCTGATACAAAATATCAACAAAAAACTTACAACAAAATGATATTCAATGGAGAAACATTAGGAGCTCCATTTAAATCCCTTGTAAAATCACCACTTCATTTTAATATTAAACTGGAGATTTTAAGCAGTGCAGTAAGAAAAATTAATTAATTAAAACTTTTAAACTGTGAACAAATAAGAAAGAAAAAAATAAGACATCACCAATGATATGACTGTCTCATAAAAAAGGTAGAAAAATCTATTAACTATTAGTACCAAAAATGGCTCAGCTGGATTTCTAGATGCAAGACCAATGTACAAAATCAGCAGTGTATCTTCATATCCTCCATAAAATGTAGCAAATATACATAAAGGTAAATATAACAAAAGAAGTGCAATATCTTTATCAAGACAATCACAACATTCTACTGAAGGACCTAAAAGAAGAGTTAAATACACGGAGGAAAAAAAAATCTACAAAGATTGAAAGACTTAATATAAAAAGGATTACAAGTTTCTAATTAATTTATAAAGTAAATTTAATTTCACAGGACTTTATAAAATGACCTAAATGTCATACAAAAGTAAAAAACACTAAGGATGGACTAAAATAATGTTATAGAAAGAGATGAAGAATAAGACTCAGGGGGAGGAGAAGGAGAATAAAAAGCAGAGACACAACCCTTCAGAAGTCAGCTTTGATATCATCATATTGAATAAGGCAGTATTATTGACATGGGGAGAGACAAAGAGATCAACAGAAGAGAACAGAGTACCTAAAGACAGAACCATCTCTATGTAAGAACTTTGTGTGAAGTGGAGTGGCCTTACAAATGCATGAGGGAAAGCTGGACTGCGCACTAACTGGTGCTGTGACTTCAGGCTAATTCACAGAGGAAAGAATGGCAGACTCCTACTTAACACCATACACAAAACAAACTGCAGATGGATTGAACAAGTGCAAATATCATTTTATATAACATTTAAAAATGTGACGAATACAGGACAGTATTATATGACTTCAAGTGAGAGATATTACTTAAACAACCCCCCCAAAATAGCAAAATAAAAGAAAATGATGATAAATTTGACTTCATTAAAAAACTGTGTATGACAAAATATACTATAAATAGAGCAAAAAAAAAGATAAAACAAAAAAACCCACTCTAAAAAAGATATTTTCTATCTATATAAGTACAAGAGGAATGGTATTCAGAATACATAAAGTCTTCTATAAATCAATAAGGAAAAGAAAAATAACTTTTAGAAAATAGATACAGGAGATTAAAAAGCAGTTCACAGAAGGGGAAACTGGGGTATTTCATACATATATGAAAATATACTCAACTTCATTGTTATATAGAGAATACAAATTAAAATAATGTGAGAAACCATTTCATCCTCAAGAGGTAAGAAGGATAAGTCTGATATTACCAAATGTTGGTAAGGATGTGGGGAAACAAGACTCAGGTAATTTTAGCGGTAGGATAAATTGGCACAACCACTTTGGAAAACAATGTTTCATTAATTAGTATGCATGGACACTCATGCATCCTAAAAATCTATCTCTACTTATACATCTTAGAAAAACTCTCACACATGTACACAACAGGTTGTATGTCAAGATATTCACTGCAACACTGTTTACAACAGTGAAAAAGTAAAAATAATAAAACTGTCCCTTAGCAGGGGACTGGACAGGTAAGTTGGGTTTACTTACACAGGAACTACTACACAGCAGGTCAAATGAATTACCTAGCTCTACAGATGTCAATATCACCAAACAAAACAAAACAAAACAAAACCCTCCTGAGTAGTATATGTAATGAAAAAGAAAAAGTTGTAAAAAGATGTAGGCACTAGTAGTATCATTTAAATAAACCTTAAAAATACATCAAACAATAATATGCATTATTTATGCATCTATGCATATGTGTTAAAAGAGAACAACTTAAAAGGTAAAAATACATGCACACTTCATCAGGGTGCCTGTCGCTCAACGAGAGGGGAAGGAAGACATACTGCTGGTAGATTTTTATCTGTGCCTGTACCTATCACTTCTTTTAAATAGTTAAACAATAAAGAGACCTATTAAACAAATGTGACAGAACAATATGTTTTGAATAGTGGGGAGACATGTGAAATTATGCTTTTTCTGTATTTTTGTATTTGAAACATTTCATAATTGGAATCACAGCTTTCAAAAGATAGATAGTCAAACTAATTTCTATTTTTCAGATAAAGCTAGATGCCTCATTCTTCCTGTGGAGGGTTTGATGTGCCCCTTGCCCACCATCATCAGTCTCTGAGAATCACTGACATGGATAGGATGGAATTGTTCCCTGCCAGTATCTTGTTACAAGTTATTTCTCCTAATTCTTGTTATTGAAGCAATAGCAATTTCCTTTTCCTAATTTGGAAGTATAGTCTGATATTAATTATGGTTCTTAAATCTGAACATGCCTTTTGGAAACACTTATATATGCTCTCTCCAACCCAACTCCCCTCATCCCATTGGAAATCACAGATAGAATTAGCTGTGCACATGTGTTTTTCTGGAAAGCTCATCAACAGAGTCTAAGAGATGAGGAGACAAGTGTCAGAACTGGAGCCAGGAGTGCCGGCTTCTCTCGCTGTTCAGGGACTGTAGGACTGTTTTCTTAACTTTTCTGTGTTTTAGCTTCTTTATCTTTGAAGCGAAAGTGTTGACTAATCCTTTTCACCTCTAAGGTTGTATAATTTTATGAAATATGTGCATGCAGCCAGTTATAAAACTAAGTGGTAAACTGAGGAAGAGCCAAAGGGCTTCTCTGTGTCACAAGATCTCCTCCTCTGTCTTTGCCAGAGTGTCCCTGTTTTAGATTTATGAAGTGAAGGCTGCACGATGACAGCGAATGTTTTCTGAGAAAGACAGGCCATTGCTGCTCATTATGACTTTGTAGAAATACATGTTGAAATAAGCATGTCAACTTTCTGGCTTCCTGAAAGATTTTGGGACACAGGGCATGTAGTTTTGATGAAAAGGTAAGCCAGGATTGGGCTAGTGTGTTGAAATCACTGCCTTTGGAGGGATCCTTCTTCCTTCAGAAGGATGTATAGGGCACCCGTAACTTGGAAATAATGGACCCTGAATAGGGGAAAGACTGGACAGGGAGGGTGGAGCAGAACTGAAGACTGAGAATTGCCATAAGCTCACAAGGGCAGCTCCCAGAATCACCTTTGAAATTCCAGTTGCTGAAAGAACTGCTTCTCAGAGACAGGGGGAGTTTACAAGACCACCCCCACAAAGATACTGGCATTGCTCAGGTACCACTGGTTGGAGCTGCAGGAGGCCCTGGGGTTGGCGGAGGAGTGCCAGCTGGCTGTCCAACTCCCCAAGTTCCTGCTGGATTAGCAGGTCTTGTCCAAGGAGTTGGGGAGCCATCCCAACAGGTAATGACTCCAGAGGGAAAAGCCACTGTAGCAGCTGCTACAACTCAGCACCCACTATTAGGAGGTACCCCACTCACTCCTGTGGGTTGGGTAACACCACCTCCAGGCATTATGGCTCCTCCACCTGGTATGAGATCACTCACGGGCCCACCAACTGGGCTTTTCCCTGCTTGAAGGACGCCAGTAGGCATGTCCTCCCATCCCAGGAATGAGACCCCTTTCTCCAGGTATTAGAGGTCCACCTCCTCAGAAATGCATCTCCCAAGGCCGTAGGATATTGTTGATCCTTCTAAGTCACTTTCCCCCCTACAATGTGTCTTGTAAAACTGTGTAGGGTGTTTGTGAGCTTTTGTTCCCTTTTTGCTGAACTAATACTAGCTGATCAATGCACACAGCAATTTAAAAAACCCAAGTTGATTGTTGTGTGTAATGAGGAAGCATGTTTTGAAATCTTTGGATTTGTGATAGGGGTGGCTTCCTATTTTAGGACGAAGCTGAAGAGAAGCCATTATTCATCAAATTGCCAAGGAAGACGTCCCAGTGGGTGGGCCTCTTTACCTGGAACTATACCTACCCAGAGCTTAGTGCTCAGTTAGAGTTACGTCCAAGTTGCCAGGTTGCGTTAGATTTAATAAAAAGGTGGAGAAAAAGGAAGTTCAAAAGTTTTAACAATGAACCATCTATTCTTTTATCGTACAGGAACTTCTGAATTGGTGTGGAAGTTTTCGAGGCTGCTACAGGAATGATTTAAACATAATTTCCTGAAGTCTTAATTGCTGATTATTTTAACTAAGAGTTCTAAATTAAACTTTCTCTATTTTGAAGGCTTTAAGGAGTTTAAAGCAATTGCTGTCATTGAGAATGTGTTTAGTAACTGTTCTTAGAAGTGGAATCTAATCAGCCACGCAAGCCTGGTGACCTCAGAAATACAGCCATTAGCAGCAGCCTTAATTATATTGAGAACTCAGTGCCCATTTGTGTGAGATACCTAACCTTTGACTTGTGGAAAGTTTTGGAACTTCAAGTTCAGTGGATTCAACAATCACCCTAAAATACATCTTTTTGAAAGGCTGGTTTATAAATCAACTCTTAATTTAAAAAAAAATGAGATTGTTGATTTGGACTGGAGAGCCACACAAGTCAATTTTCTTTTTGACTAATTATATCCTAAATGCCTTTCTTTCAATTAATTATGCCTCTTTGTCAACCCCATATATACATTATACACATACACACACACCCCCACACACATGTGTGTCTGTATGTATATATACAGACACATAAATATAATATAAAATATATTCTATATGTAAATAAAGTACTTATGGAACTAGAGGGTATTGGGTTAATTATGCTAAGCAAAATCACTCAGTCAGAGAAAGGCAAATACCGTATCATTTCACTCATATGTGGAATTTAAGAAACAAAACAGATGAAGATAGGGGAAGGGAAGGAAAAATAAAGTAAGATAAAAGCAGAGAGGAAGGGAAACCATAAGAAACTCTAAACTATAGAGAAGAAACTGAGAGTTGCTGGAGGGGAGGTGGGTGGTGGAATGGGGTAGGTGGGTGATGGGCATCAAGAAGGGCACGTGATGTAATGAACACTGTTATACGCAACTGATGAATCACTAAATTCTACCCCTGAAACTAACAATATACCTTATGTTAACTAAATTGCATTAAATAAAATTTTAATTAATTAATTAAAGTACTTATAATAGTCACTGCCTACTAAGTGAGTAGCCACATTTAAAATATAAGCATTTCAGTGCTCGCTTCGGCAGCACATATACTAAAATATAAGCATTTCAATACTTAAGACAACACAGCCCAATCAGATGCTTTCAGAAGGTAGGTATCTAACCCATCCTGCCATTTTTAAAGTGTCCTTCTACAATTTTATATTCCCATATTCAGGACCTCAAGGAATTTTATAATAAAATATCTGAGTTATTATAACAAGAGGTTGAGCAGAATTTTAATTTTTGCTCTGAGTTGTAGCAAGTCCCAAATCTGTGCAGGAAAAGTACCAGGTACCCAGAATTCTGAATGCAAGGAACCAACCGTTGCTGGGACCAAACAATTTTTTGCAGAAAATAAGCCTCTTAAATACAACTGCCCCATTCCCCCAGTCAACAGAAAAGGACTTCTGGGTGGAGAGAAAGAGTTCCCTTTTAGGAAACTCAGTGTTTCTGAAGATGGCTGCACGGCATGTACATTTTATTTCCCAGCTGGACTTCTGCTTAGCCAGTAGACCTGCTGCCTGCCCCTGTACTGTTGGAAAAAAGGAAAAGGCAATTCGGGAGAGAAGTTACAGAACTGCCAGGTGAAAGGAAGCCCGGGGCTGAGACACATATCCTAGTTTTCCTTAATTCAACATTTCCTGGTTCTAAGAGTTGTCTGGAAAAAGTAGATGAGATGAGGGCTATCGGCTTGCCAGACCTGCTGTACTAGAAGTGATGAAAGGACTGGGTCATGGCCAGTCTATTGGGCATCTGCCAGAAATCACAGAGTCCCCCTCCAAGTCTCATGGGAAAATCTACCATGGTGGTTCACTGATCTTTAATAGTGAGGCACATTAGAACTACCATACATTCTCACAGAACCCAAAGGCAACAAGCCAGAATGGCAGTTTTGGCCAAACTGGTATAAAATGCAACTTCCCCAGTCAGGCGACATGGCATTTTTCCTCTCCCAGACATGACACCCTCTTCTCTTCCATGACCACTATCCTAGTTTAATCTCTGTCTTGCTCACCATGACAACAGATTTCTAATCAGTTTCTACTCATCTAGGTTAGGTCTATGTGTCATTCTCCAAACAGTGACTAGAATGATTTCTTAAGGAAGGAAAATCTAATCAAGTCACTTCCCAGATTAAAATTCTTCGATGGTGCCTCATGTTACCATTAGGATAATTCCCACTCCTTAATTTAGCTTTCCTGGTCTCCCCAGTCTCATTTCTTGACCATGGTGAACTTCTTTCACTGTCTCCATATTGCCCAAGTATTCTCGTCTACTTCTAGGCTTTCACAGTAACTTCTACTCTGCCAGGGACAGTCCTCCATCAGACAATGTACCCTGCTTTGAGTCTGCTAAATCTCACTTGACCTTCACTTGTCAGATGAAATGTTACTTCCCCACAATTTACACCAGACCATTCATTCCTGTGTCATTTGTTGCTCCCTCCAAGGTGGAGTTGAAAACCTACTGGTCTTATTCACCCGCCTATCCTGTCCCAGAGTATATACTCTATAGATATTTACTGAAAAAAAAAAAAGAAAAGAAAAAAAAGAGTTAATTAGGGACCATTTAATCCTCAGACACTGGAGAGAAAAAGTCAGTTACCTTGATCAGATCAAACCTGGGCCTTCTGCCCACACCCTATTAACATCTGACTCAGAGCAGATGCTAACATTATATCAAGAGAGAATAATAAATATAATCCGTCATTTTTTAGACAACAAGCTAAAGCAAAACACTTAATTTTTGTAATAGAGAAACTTACCCTCACAGTCGTGCATCGTATACCTTTTCTAAACTCAAACTGTTCAAGTTGCATTATTGTTTATTTCCAGCCTTTTCTTTATCTGCCAACTGCAAAATCATCTGCTTGTTCTCCTCAAAATTTTAGACTGTGACTACAGGGAAAATAAGCATTTTATAAAATATTCATATCTAAATTTAGAGCTCAGCCTATTATCTTCCTATGTAGATTTCCCCAGTTTAACGACTCCTCTCCTCGGGCCACCCAGGTCTTTCCTAACCAATAACTTAATATGAATGTGTTCCCTTAAACTCTTCAGAAACATTCATGTTTAAAAAAGAAAAGTCAGGTTAGGTGTTTTGGTTACTCTATTAGCTGGCTAGGGCTGCTGTGATAAAGCACCACAAACTGGGTGACTTAAACAGCAGAAACTTCTTGTCTCAGTTCTGGAAGCTGGAAGTCTGAGATCAAGATCAATATCCTAGATTTCTTTGGCCCGCAGAAACTTCACCCTGACCTCTGCCTTCATCTTCACATGGCATGTTTTCTGCATATGTGTCTGCGTCCGATTTTCTTTATTTATTAAGATACCTAGTCATACTGCATTCGGAGCATACCCTACTCTGGTCTGACCTCTTCTTCTTTTTTTAAAATAAAGATCTTATTTATTTATTTGAGAACAGGAGTGGGAGGGAGTGGGAGAAGCAGGCTCCCCACTGAGCAGGAAGCCAGACTTTGGGTTCCATCCCAGGACCCTGGAATCATGAGCTGAGCCAAAGGGAGACACATAACTGACTGAACCACCCAGGTGCCCCTGACCTCGTCTTAACTAATGACATCTACAATGATCCCATTTCCAAGTAAGGTCATATTCTGAGGTCCTGGTTTTACAACTTCAACATATGAGTTTTGAAGGGACATAATTCAACCAAAACAGTTTCAAATAACTATTTTTTAAGAGAAAAACAGAATTTACTGAAAAGGGGGCAGTTTTGAAAAGTCTCAGTGATTGGAATTGCTTGACCATCCCGAGCACTGCAGCTGGGGAGAGTGGACTCTATTTCTTCCATCTTTGGACAACTCAAGTCAAGATTCAAAATCCTAGCAAAGTTCATTTGGCATACCGTGGGTCATATGCCCACTCCTTGGTGGCATGGGACACTGGTATGGTGACGAGACGGAGTTTTGGTAGGAGGAGTCTCTTTGGTTTTCATAGCAGGAAGGCAGGCACTTGGATTTGCTATTCTGCCCATAAAAGAAAGGTGTAGTTAATTCCTCTAAAGAAATCTGAGACCTGGGAATGTCAGAGGTGGGGAATGGATGCTAGGCAGCCAAAAAGAAAAGAAAAGAAAAGCCTCCCCCCCCCCAAAGAGAAAGTAAACTCATAAGAGGAATAGTTTCTTTCTTTCTGATGTGAATGTTAGACCCAATAATAATCAAGTTCAGAGATATTTCTAGACAAATATGAATTGAAGCTTTGGGAAACATTTTGATCATACTACATAATGACTTTTTTTTTTCCCCCTGATGATGTCCCTTTAGAATAGGTTCTTTTATATTAAAATAGGCCATCTTTAATGGGCCTATAGTTATAAGTTTAGTGGGACATAGTTTAGTGGGACATAGTTATATGTCCATCTTTTGTGATAAAGATTTCCTGGAAGAGGAGAGATAGGTATTAGGCTTTTGTAATTCTTTCGGTTTTTGTTTTTTCATACCCATCATTGGACCTAAGGGGACACCTGTGTGCTTACATACAGGAAGCAGAACCAATCCTTAGTAAAATGCAATCTGATTGCCTCCCAGGCCCAGTGACCCAAAGTCTTTATCTACTGTGCCTGCTAACTTACTCACCCCTGCTCTAACTCATCTTCTTAAAATAGCAGTGAAATTCAGGGTATGGGCTTGAAATTCCTTTGGTTCCACAGGATGGACCAAGCTGAGTAACATATTTCCTCTGAACCTCAAGATCCTCTAGTGTGAAATGGCAATGATACCTCACAGGGGATAACATGCTCACAGGGTTTGTGCGAGACTGAGACCAAGTGCAACTCTATCAACCTGAGAATGTGGATTTCTGTGGTGACAAGTCAGGTTGTGTTAACATTTATCATCGGATTTTGCTGGCCAGCTGCTTTCATCTTCAAAACCACTGTACCTCACACCTTCCAATCTCTCCTCCAAAAATCCATCCAAGTGTTTCTAGAATTCCCAGGGCTACCTCTCATATCCCCACAACAGCTGCCAGCTGACATCTTGTTGGTAACATTTGTCTGTCAGCTTCTCTAGGAAGACATCTCTCCTCTGCTGCTTTTGCTGTAAAGACACAGCTTCTACTCTCTGCATATACACTGTCAGTCTGATCCTTGGATTCCTTGGACTTCTTAAATCTAGCTGAAAGTACTAAACACTCCCTAGGGGACACTGGATTTGAAAAGTGAATTCGAATATGTGAGTTACAGCCCCTTGTACTGCCATGCTGGCTGTGTCACGAACGCTTGCGGTTGTCTGATAGATCACTGGAGGAGCACCATCAACACCTGTAGCTCCCCAGAATGTGACTTGGCAAGACGAGAAGGTTTTATTGGATTAGCTCAAGGATCAGTAAATTCGAAAATTTACTTAGGAGATTAAATAATCTTTTATTGTGATTGCTCTTACCTTTCCACTCAAATCTTCTCTAATAAAATTTCACAGCTAGTGAAAGTAGCGAGGAAGATTATAGTTTTGAGAGTTTTGGAACTTTGTTCACATTAGACACTTGCTATACACATCAAACCTCAAAACTTGGTAAATAACAGTGAAGGATTTCATGAGGCTCTTGGCTTTGCCTGAACTGAAAATCCATACTCTCTTTCCTTGTTTGTGCTTTCCCCAACAAGTGCCTGATGTGCCCAGACATGACCTTTCTGCTCCTTCCTCTCGCACTACCATGGCCCTCAGTCTACCCTCCCTGTGTACACTCCTCTGCCCTGTACATCTCGCTTCTCATCTTGTCGACCTGGTAGGTTACTTTATCTGATAATCTCTGTCAGGAGGACATAAGATGCTCCAGCCTAATAATGGAAGCTCTACCCTTTCTTTTTTTCTTTTATTTTAAAATCTAACACCTTCCCAAGTCTCCTTCATTCACCTACCACTTTCACAATTTTGTCATATCTAAGTAAGCCTTGCACTATATTTTTCTTTGAACCAACTCTTATTTTCAACTTAAATGCACATTTTAGCTTTTATCCTCAGCAATAATACCTGTGGAAAAAATGGCTTTGACCCATAAGTTATATAATTTCGAGCGCACGTCAAAATAATAGCTGTTAAAAAAAAAATCCTTTGTGTACCACCTATAATCATGTAGCACTAGTAGTACCCTCCTCAGTCTATATCAGTGCTATCCAACAGAAATTCGTGATGATGGAAATGTTCCATATTGTTACTGTTCAGTATGATAGACACTAGCTGCGTGTTGGTATTGGACACCTGAAATGTGACTAGTGCAACTGGTGAACTGATTTTAAAGTTTACTTAATCAATTTAGATTTAAATAGCCCCATGTGGTTAGTGGCTGCCACACTGGAAAATGGGTCCACTTGGGAGATGGTTGAATTAAATTCTCTCTTGGTTTTCTCCTAGCTCTAAAATTTAAAAAATGGAAGGATTTCCACAAGTCAGAATATTGGTGTAGTTAGAAGAAGGGAAGGGCACTGGGACTAAAACATTTGGGTAAGATGAACTTTGTCAATATGGCTAGCAAATATCACGGCACTTGAAAAAAAAAATTATCAAGGAGTGGTAGCTTTCATCAACTCTCAAATCACACCATCAAGATGGTGGATATGATGGAAGAAACATAAGATTAAGGGATCTTGATTAATGAAAGTTGGAGATATTTTAGTCCCCTTATCACAATTTATCCAGGGCTCACTGTGTGTAGAGCAATTTATGAGAAAGTGATGCAGGCAGGGGTGCCTGGGTGGCTCTGATGGTTAAGCTGCTGCCTTTGGCCCAGGTCATGATCCCAGCGTCCTGGGATCAAGAGCCCCATAGGGCTCCTAGCTTAGCAGGAAGCCTGTTTCTCCCTCTCTTCCCCACTCATGCTCTCTCTCGCTATCTCCATATCTCTCTCTCTCAAATAAATAAATAAGTAAACAAAATCTTTAAAAAAGAGAGAGAGAGTGAGAATGTGATGCAGAACCCAGGAGCATAATCCCTGGTATGTGGTCAGGGCCTTCCGGTTAGGGACGCACTTCATTGAAGGTTATAGTTTGCACAGCTTAGAAAACTTTCAAGCACGGTTTTTTTCTCCAACTTAGTTTCAACTTGAACAAACACAAGAGCACTTGTAGAGAGAAATTCTCCTCCAAAGTGCACTCTTCTGGTGATTACCAGCAGGTCCACTGGCAGCAGCTGGATTGAGTGTCTGAATCAGCCTGGCTGATTACCTTAATCACCTTAATCATAGAATCTACTCTCCCTGGAATGGTCTCAACATGGAGAGTGGCAGAACAGCCTCTCTCAGCTGAACACTCCTCGTTAGAACATATTCTGATGATTTAATGAAGAGTTTATAATTTATATTAGGGACAAGATAATTTCAAAGCTTCATCCATCTTCTGCTATTCTTTTGTTAGCGATGGAGAGTTTTCCAAGAATGTCTTGCATCGAATACTGGGCACATCTTTGAGAGAAGTTGTGATGTTCCAAGGTGAGTATCTCTTCCCTGACTGCTCATTAACAGTTTAAAGCAGTACATGAGCCTTTTTCTTCTCTAGTCCTGCATTTTGAAGCCCCATTAATGCACACACATATCTGGGAATGGCGAGTGAATCTTGATGCCCATTCCCAGAGTAAGAACATTCCTCCTCTGAATCCTTCTAAGAATCTTCTAAGATATCCCACTCCAGTGGGATCAGACTACCTGAATATTCAAAACTGTGCCAGATTTGCTTTTTTTTCTTTTGAAAAAATGGTACATTAGTACATAAGGAATAGCGATTCTAAAACAGTATGATGCATTCATGCCTGTAACAATATCATTGGAATTTTTCTATCTTTTCATGGTAATATTGGTTGAGTTTGTGAGAGTAAGCCATCAGGAGCTGTTTATTTCCTCCTAGCATTGCCTATTGGTAAAAGTCACCACAGAAATATAGTGACAATGGTATGCTGTATTGTCCAAACAACTAGATTTTTATTTTTTTTTAATTTTTAAAAAAGATTTTATTTATTTATTTGACAGAGAGCACAAGTAGGCAGAGAGGCAGGCAGAGAGAGAGAGGGAAGCAGACTCCCTGCTGAACAGAGAGCCCGAAGCAGGGCTGGATCCCAGGACCCTGGGATCATGACCTGAGTTGAAGACAGAGGCTTTAACCCACTGAGCCACCCAGGCACCCCTAAACAAGTAGATTTTTAATAGGCATGGCTAATATTACTGATTGCTTATAATAAATGACCTCTTTGCTGGAATAATAAGCAATATCAACTGATCTTTAATTACTAATACTCAGACAAAATTTTAAAGAATATTACAAACTAAATTATAAAATAAACAATATTTTAGTTACAGCTAGGGCTAATTTACTATACCTGCCAGAAAAATTAATCATTAAGAACATGAATCCTGGAGGCAGGAAGACCTGACTTTGAATTCTGGTGTTTCACTTCCGTCTTCTATAACCTTAGGCAAGTTTCTAAAACTGTGTTTTTCCAGTTTCCTTCTATAAATGGGGATAATAATGTACAACTTATAACATTTTCTGTGATTATTAAATAAATCTATGTAAAGTGATTAGGATAGTCTCTAGCACAAGGTAAAAACCAAATAAATGATTTAAGTAATTAGTAGTGGCATTATGCTTTTTAAATCAGTCCTTGGGGTGCCTGCGTGGCTCAGTCAGTGAAGCATCTGACTTCAGCTCAGGTCATGATCCCAGCGTCCTGGGATGGAGCCCCAAGCCCTGGGTCAGGCTTCCGCCGCAGCAGGGTGTCTCCTTGTCCCTTTCCCTCTGCACCATCCCCCCAGCCTGTGCGTGCATCTGTTCTCTCTCTCTCTCTCAAATAAATAAATAAAATGTTTAAATGAGTCCTCAGGAATAGCTATTATCCAAAACTGGTTCTAATTTTTAAATTTCAGGCCATTTAGTTTTCATAACTAAACATATTCATTTAGAACAAAATACTTACAGTGAGCACTTACACAGCACTTAACTATTTGGCTGCCAACTACTCTGTGCCCTTCACCTACTTCACCCATTTAATCAGCACAACCCGATGATGTAGGTGCTCTGATCATCCCCATTTTACAGATGAGAAAACTGAAGCACAGAAAGGATAAATAACTTATTTAAGATTACCCAGACAGTCTCAATAGAGCCAGAATTCCTGCTTTTATCCACTCATCTAAATATACTGTCTTGTTGGGCCAGAAACAAAGGTTGCTTTATGATAATAAATTTATAATATATAAATTATATAATATATAAACATATACATAATTATAATACATTATAACTTAAACAAAACATGTTAATTGTTTAAAATTTTAAAGCCTATATAAATCAATAATAAAATCTTTAGTACTCCTTCAACAGGATTACAACAGAATAATTTGTTCCTCTCAGCCCCTTTGAATGAATATTCTCAATTAGTTGATGTTCCGCATTTGAGATTCAAAATTTTTCTAAAAGTTTTCTAGAATGAATTGAAGTTTACTTCTTATGAAGAAATTCTATTTCTTTCCAATCTCTTAGCTTTTATAGAGTAAGAAAAATCTCATTTGCTTGTAAAAGTCCTCTGACTTTTTTTTTTTTCTGAAAAGAAAACCAGCATCTAGTGCCAAGAACATGAAGGGAGAGTGGAAAGTATGAGACATTATAGTTGTTCAACTGAAAATGAAAATTATAATTATTTATTTTTTGGGGGTGTGATGGGCAGAGGGAGAGGGGGGGAGGGAATCTTAAGTAAGCTCCATGCCCAGTGCAGAGCCCCACATGGGGCTTGATCTCCCAACCCTGAGATCATGACCTGAGCCAAAATCAAGAGTTGGTCACTTAACCAACTGAGCCATCCAGGAGTCCCTGAAAATTAAAGTTTTAAACTAGCTAAAATGGACAAGGGAATTTGGCAGTGACCTGACTCTGTGATAGAAATGGGTCTAAGCATCCCCCACACTATGTATGCATCAGAATAATGAGTTCTAGGTGATATAAAAATTGAATTTAGGGAAAGTATATGCCACTGTAATATTTAAAAATGTGAGAACTTCCAAATATATATTCCTGAAGTAACAGATCTTGTGGGTCAATATATTTAAAATATATCATTAGGATCATAAGATAACAAATAATCTGTATGTATTTTATATGTTATTTATTTAAACAATGTCATATACTGTATTTCCCTGTTTCATTAAATCTTCTACAAGCTTATTGTAACAACAATTATTCTTGTGAAAATTGGACTATTTCTATTTTTCATTATTACAAATAATTCTATGAGAATTACCCTTCTGTGTCAATCATTTCACATCACTTACTGCATAGGACAGTATTCTAGTTGTGAGTTTAGAGTGCAAACCTCTAAACTTCAGTGCCTATTACCAAATAAATTTTCACAAAAATTATGCCCATTAATACTTTTGCTAGACATAAAACAGTTTGCCTTTATCACTGCACCTTTGCCAATCTTAAATATTCTCAAGTAGTTATATTTCATTTTTTAATTTGCAAATTATTATAAAATGGAATTGGCCATTGAACCTATTCATAATTAGTTTTCATCTAAGGATTATCTGCTTATGTCTGTATTTTAGTTAGGATGTTAATAATATTTCTTAGTAATCTGTATTAGCTCATTCGATACTAAGAATATAGACATTTTAACTTTGGAAAACATTCTTCCAAGCTTGTCATTTGCAATTTAAGTTTACTTATGACTTTTTTCATATGTTTCAAAATCAAGCTATATAGTCCTTATTCATAAATATCATAACCAAATACCGTATTTACTTTAATAGGAAGATACTGATTTAACATATTTGTTTTAATAATTTATTTAATACATTTAAAATAAATTTAATTTGATATTTACTAATCACAATAATAAGAGAACAGGCATCATCTTCTAGACCATAATTACCAGAAATTAGCATCAAGGTACTAAAGGAAGAACACATGGAGTTCTTAAAAGTGGCCAGAAATTATTATTGTAACAAATCCAGCATATTATGCAACAGACATACATATTTTTCTTCTCATTACCATTTTACTAATACCTTATCATTTCTTTTTCTGTTACATTAAATATTCAAACTGCTTTCCAGTGCTCACTTCAGCAGCACATATACAAATTGCCTTAAAAATCTTTTGTATCTGCAATGGAATATTATTCAACCCTAAAAAAGAAAACCCTGCATTTGTGACAACATGAATGAAACCCAAGGGCATTATGTTAATTGAAATAAGCCAGACAAAGACAAATACCGCAGAGTATCATTTATATGGGGAATTAAGGAAAAAAATGTCCAACACACAGAAACAAGGAATAAAATGGTAGCTCCTAGGGGCAAGGGCACGGGAAATATAGGGATAGGTTAGTAGAAGAAGTACACACTTTCAGCTATAAGATGACGAGGTCTGAGGATCTAATGTAAAACATGATGACTGATGTAAAACTTGATAACACTGTATTGTATAATTTAAATTTGCTAAGAGTAGAACTAAATGATTTCATCAAAAAGAGAGAGAGAGAGAGGTAAATATGGAGTTGATGGATGTGTTAAATAACTACATGGGGGAGATCTTTCACAATATATGTATGTGTATATCAAGTCATCACAATGTGCACTTTAAATATCTTACAATTTTGTATGTCAATAATATCTTGATAAAGCTAAAATTGAAAAAAAAGGATGAGTGAGTTCTGGGGATCTGATGTATGATGGTTACAGTTCACAATGGTGTATTATATAATTGAAAGTTGTGAGGAGACCAGATCTTAAACATTCTGGCTACAAAAAAGAAATTATAATTAAGTGAGGTGACAGAGGTATTAACTAATGCTACTTGGTAATCATTTCTCAATACATAAGTATATCAAATCAACATATCGACTTAAACTTCAATAAAGCTGAACATCTTTTCTAGAATATGTCTATATTAGACTGTAATATTGGAACTTCAATATCCTGCCTTCTCTGTCATTTCATTTCTTCTGTACTGTTTGTGTTAGAAGAAAATACAAGGAGGGGGGAGCCTTCAATTTTTCCATTGCATTTGAAAAGCAAATTAAGTATCCCAAGCGTTCTCCACTGTGGGACAGGATGGGGCTATTGTTAGCATCATGCATGTCACTCTGTACATGAACCTTGCATATATAATTCCCCATATGCTTAGAGAATAAGAACTTTTGACATGGAAAGGTCTGTAGAGACTGCTCATTATTTTGTTTCTGTTTGAAGATTAGGTAATGGTCCTGACCAAAAGAAGATAGCACTTTGAAAAAAGAAAATATATTAAATAACTGAGTTTCTCAGGACATGATCTGGATCAGCTGGGAAGAGAGAATGGTGGCCTTGACAAATAGGATCTTTGAACAATCAGAGCACTGTGTCCCGCCAGAGCTGGTCAGACAGTGATAGATGTTGGTGAGAGCTGTTACTATCTTGTTCTACTCTCGTCCAACCTTCAAATCCCAACTCAAACTGCATGCCCCTTTCTGTCTAGCTCTCTGCTCAGCAGCTACTGGTATACTTAGGCAAGGGAAACTGGGTGGTAAGCTCTTTAGCAGAAAAATGAAAATGACACCAGAGTGTCCCCTTGTTTTAGGTGTGACTCCAAGTGCTTCCTTCAACTTTTTCTTCAGATTCCTTCAACTTGCTTTCATGAAGGCCCAAGATGGATATAGTAATGTCCTTCCTTAATGGGGAAAATTGGGCTGATTAAAATAATACTGCAGGTTAAATCTTATTCCTTTGAGATACTTTCATTTTGCATTTGTTCAAAACTTTAAAGGAGCATTTTCAATGTTGATTCACTTGGGGCACAGCAATAAAAACCTGGCGGTGTTGGGGTGCCTGGGTAGCTCAATGGGAGTGTCCAACTCTTGGTTTTGGCTCAGGTCATGATCTCAGGGTCAAGCAGTCTCCTCCCTCAGCAGAGAGTCTGCCTAAGATTCACTCTCCCTGTCCCCTCTGCTCTTCCCTCCACTTGCAGTCTCTCTTTCTCTCAATAAGTAAGTAAAATAAACAAACAAACAAACAAATAAATAAAATCTTCACAATTAAAAAAAAAAGTATTTATTTATTTGACAGAGGGAGGGATTACAAATAGGCAGAGAGGTAGACAGAGAGAGGGGGAAAGCAGGCTCCCTGCTGGGCAGGAAGCCCGATATGGGGCTCGATCCGAGGACCCTGAGATCATGACCTGAGCTGAAGGCAGAGGCTTAACCCACTGAACCACCCAGGTGCCCTTCTTCACAATTTTTTTTTTTTTTAAAAGTAAACCTGGCAGTACCAATATGGTGTAATATTCAATTCCTCATTCAGCTTTTGACCTTCAATAGTCCTTTTATACTGTCACAGGGCTAAAGAGACACACAAATTCAGCTTCAAAAAAGTACGTCAGTAGCTGGGTGTCCAGGACCTCACTCTCATGCTCAGTCTCTGGCCTAGCCCCAATGTGGTGATCCTGCCTACAGAGCCATTCTCATGCTCTGCAGATTTGTCTTCTCTGATTACATTTATTCTCTCAAGCCAATCAGCAGTTATCAGGGACATACTTCCACTGTGTTCTGCCAGTTTTCCAGGTAAAACCTTCATTAGGTAGCCACCACTTGCCTAATGTACTGTTGCCGCCAGGAACCAAAACAGAAAGTCAAACTCATTAAACATTTCCTTCTGCCACGAAGCCTCTGTCATGGCATCAGCAGCTATGCGTGATCCCTTAACACATTTCCCAAACTGCCGGATCATAACCATCATTTGGGCACTCTCTTGGGGTAAAACAAACAAACAAACAAACAAAACAAAAAACAAAACAAACAAACCACCAAAAAAAACCAGATTGATGTATCCCACCCCTGGACAATAGGGTTTTGGTGGGTTTGCCATGGGGCCCGGGAATTTATATTTCAAAAAGACCAAAACACATTAAGCATGTTGTATTAAAAAACTGTCCCAGGTTGGGTCTTATGATCAGGCAAAGGGAAAGTATCTTAATTACTGCTTCACATCTTCTGCCTTAAGGATCTGATGATTTAATTACATCTTAAATCTTCTGGCTGAAGTGTGCCTTGTGGAGAGATTTCAAAGAAACAAGAAGGGCAATTGGATTTTTTAAAAGGTGGTCATAGGAACTGGAGTGTGAAAAGATAATTAAGCAGGAGAGACAAGAAAAGTGTTTCACAAAAGAAAAAGGGACAGAGTGGGAAAGAGTGGGGAGATGGAGGATCTAACATCCAGGCAGCGTGATAATGACCTCCTTATTGGTCTTCCCGCCTCAGCCTCTTCCCCCTCAAATCCCTCACAGCTGTCACAGTCGTCTTCCTCTGGCCTCTCTTTGATTGCATTATTTCCCCTCTCAGAGTCCTGTACCAATGCCCAATTACCTCTTAAGCCAAATTAGCACTCTTAATCACAGGTGTCAAGACCCTTCACCCCCTGGTTTCCTGTAACTAAGGGCCATCCTCACCCCTCACTCACTGCAGCTCAGACTTTCCTCTCTGGCTCCCAGGCTCTATTTACCAGTCTTTGGGTGAAACTTGTCAGCTTGCTCTTGGCAGAGCCCCATCTCAGCCTTGCACCATTTTCCCTCCTTCCCAGGAGGCTACTGCCTTTCCTTTTTGAAGATAATATTCGAAAGTAACTTCTTCATTGTTAGAGTCCCCCTTCTCTTGGTCTGGACCAAGATGGCCTTACAATTTCCCTTGATGAAACTTTAGTCTTCCTTACACGAAAACCATGATCTCCTTTTCCTTATAGCATTTACTTTAGAAAACTTACACATTCTTTCTCAGCTCCTTTAAAATATAAATTTTCTCCCAGCTTCTTGCTGGTTTTACAACTCAGGATATGTCTTTCTAAAGGACCAGGGAACCATGTCTTTGAAATGGAAACATCAAAGGAGGGAGCACCTCTGTCTCCTGGTCTCTGTGTGGGGCTAAGGAGTGAGGGGTAGGAGCCAAGCTTCAATGGGCTAACAAACACATTATCACAGAGGAAAACATTTGTAAAGCTGGAAATGTGCTCCACAAATCTAAATGATCAAACTTCCACTAATGTTCTCTAGTACTTTTCCACTAGCTCATCCTGGTTCTCAGCAAACTCCCAACACTTTTTTTTTTTTTTCGTGGAACAAAGTTCGATCTCTCTCCACTATTGCGATAGATAGCTTGGATAAACTCTCCCTGGCCTGTTTAACTTTGTACAGTGTAATTTTCCCCTGACACTACTTTACATCAGAAGTACAACTGGTTGTATAAATATACAATCAATACATTTCAAAAAAAATAATGCATGTATGTATATCACTGTATCTGTATATCTAAAGTGTAAAGCTTTTGAGGTTGGTGATCAACTCTCTTAGTACTACGTTCTTCTGAATGCAAGTCTCTGTTAAAACAAAGAGTAATAGAGTCTCTCTATATGATTGGTCTGTCATCACATGTAAATGATGATAAGTTTTTAAAAAATTGTAAAAACATATTAGAACTTTTCTAATAGAAGAAAATTCTAGTAATAGAAGAAAATTCTAATAGAAAAAAATTCCACTCTTTTTTTTTTAAGGTCTGGGAAAGGTTTCCTAGGTCAGAAAATGCATTTTCTTCACAGAGTTACACACCTCTGTTATTCTAAAGGTAGGGAAATTTGCCTCATATGTGTTTTAGTGCATAGCTGCTGCCCAATCAGTAGAACCCAAACTCCAGGTGTCTTGTTAGTAGAAGGTATTAAACTCAAACAGAATAAGGGTTTTAAAAAAGAAAATTAATACAACATACCTGAACATTTTATATGTAATGTATGTACATAAAATACAACTGTAGGATTATATTGATTTATCAAGAGTTTCTTCAAATAAACTTGGAGGAGGAATATTACATCAAATGCCCATAGGTAAGCCCATATATATGTGTTCTTATAAGACCGTCTTTATGTAATATTGTGTCAAGTTTTAAAAATTTTCATTTCATACCTTAACAATAGTTTTTCTGTTAAATATGTGGAAAAGGAAGCTCAGTTGATAGATAACTTATATTAGAACAGTGAAAATCTACAGTGCTTTTTTCTGATATTCAGCTCCACCTGGGCCACCCTTGTTTTCTCCCAGGAAAGGCAAAGGATCACATCTGCTATTGAGGGCTCATTAGTTTGTGGGGGACAGAGATTCTTCTTGGCAGTGTTGAAATGCCTTGGGGATCTCAAGTTCTCTCTGCAGCCAACAGTGGGAAGAAACTACATTCTCTAAAAACTCCAAAGGGGTCCCTGTCCATGTCTTCCATATCCTGGGAATTTGAAGAATCAAACTCTACAAAACATAAAACATAAAACATAATTCATTTGTTTTTAACCAGCGCGCCTGTTGTTTTTTTTGCCTAATTGTTTTGTTTTGGTTTTTTGGTTGTTTTTGTTTGTTTTTGAACAAACAGCACTCCTGGGTTTTCTGTAAGTATTATTATTTTGGCTTCTAGGTATTAATTCAGTATCATTTAGTTTTCAGGATTTTGGTAAATCTTTAGACCCTGTTTGTAAACTAAAAAAGAAGAAGAAGAAGAGGAGGAGGAGGAGGAGGAGGAGAGGAAGAAGGTGGCTACTCTAGATTAAAAAAAAAGCTATTGATGACACTTAACATTTATTTGCATATGGATGGGAAAGTATACATTTAAGAATCACTTCCAAAACAAGGACGTGCATGTGGCAAACTTGAACAAATATGCTGTTCTCTAGCATCAGGCAAAGATTACATACAATTTTCTGTTATCATGTAAAATTGTCCTTTAAAATTTGCAGATTACTGTTCTATGGCCAAGTTTATTACCCACGCCCCTTTTTAAATAAATGACCTCTAGTTAAAACTACTTCTGTTCTTTCCGTTTCCTACCTAGAAATGCAGATGGGAAATTGATTTTGTGGATGCATTTCGTATTTAAAAGCTTAGTGAAAATCAAGTGAATCAAACTACTCATGAATTAGCTTAATATTAGAGATTGCAATTTATCACTTTTAGGGGCTTAAAGGATTTTTTTTACTTTATGCTAAAACTCCGTTTATACGTGGAGCTGAACTTCGATTGAGCACACTTTTTATCTAGACGCTTTAGGCTCTGTGAAGGGCTGGACTGTGTAAGTGATATTCTAAACTGTTAATGATATCATTTGCCTCTTGCCTCCTCCCCATCTCCCATTGTGTCAGCCTCTCTTAATTCCTTTGTCTCTTCTCCTTTCTCTAACTATTCTGCATTGAGTCTACTGAAGCCTGACCACTTCAGGTGTGTTTTTAAGCCAGTCTTCTAAGTGGATCTTCCATGAGAGAAGAAGGGTCAAGGTTTGAACTGGGTCTGTAAGAAAGGTTATATGTAAAGTTTCCAAATGTACCAGTTTCATCTTTCAAAGAATGAGGATTTTGAGCTATAAATCCAGGGGGTAAAACCAGGTGGTCCTAGGTCCTAGTGGCAGAGACTGGCAATTAGCCAAGAAAGAAGAGATTGCATAACTTTTCTATTGCTGCTGTAACAAATTACCATAAATACAGTGGTTAAAAACAATGCAAACTTATTAATCTTAGAGTTTTGTAGGTCAGGAGTCTCACATGGGTCTTATTGGGCTAATATCGAGGCTACAATCAAAGGACTGTTCTCCTTTGTGGAGATTCATTTTCCTTTCACAGCTTCTCAAGGCCTCCTTGGCTTTTTGTCCCATTCCTCCAGCTTCAAAGCCTGCAATGACAAGTTGAATCCTTCTCACACGGCCATCTAGAGCTCTATGTTTTAAAGGATTTACGATCAGATTCAGCTTGTCTGGATGATCTCCCCATCTTGCGGTCCTTTGGCTTCAGGTTGCAGTAAAGTTCTGTGTGGAGTACTGTAAGCACTGGTGTTGGTGCTTTACCAGCGCTGTGTAGAGGTGGCTGAATTAAAGTGCCCTTCATTTGTGGAAGCAGATCACAAGGCAGAAACCCTGGATCCCAAGTCAGCAAAGTGAGGTGCTCTTGAATGAGATAACAACTTGAAGAATGCCTGTATTCTAGTAGGAATCTGCACCAGTGTAAACATCATTAACTGCAGCAAGATCATCCCCTACCTTAAGACTTGATTGGCAAAGATATGGTCCATGACCAGCAGTTATAGCAGCAAGCTTTATTAGCACCACATCAAGTCTCTCGCTCCCTATTTTTACTGTTTGTGCATATTCTTCAAGCTCAAGGAACCTTATTTGATTTATAGGCCCAGCAGCAAGGATGAAAACTATGAACTTGACCCTTTAAAGAATTTCTGAATTCCTATCCTAGAGAGTTCTTTGGTATATCATGGCACAGTGATGAGAGACTGGAGTTATTAATCTTCTATGATGTGATTTGGGAATATTGCTGTGGAGCATTACTTGCTTTTCAGGCTGGGATGTGTAGACCCCCCTGTCAGCCCTGTAACACATTTGTATCCAATTGCACAAAGACAAGAAGTAATAATGGGGGACATGAGCTTGTAAACCAATTCACCGTCAGGAATTTTATACATTTTTCTTAATTTTTTTTCTTTTTGGTGGGCAAAAGGTTGAACAGTTTACTATTTACATGTATTAAGAACATGGAAACAGAAACTAGGATGAGGCACAGTCAGAAAGCTGATTTCACGTCAGCTGGTGATGATGAGCCCATCTACCCCCCAGTCTTCATAGCTCCTGTCTGGCAGGTAGCAGCGAATGATGATGGAGATTTTCCAGACCTTGAGCTCTTTCATGGTGATGAGCAGGGGATCTGTCTCGCCCTCCAGTTCCACCAGCACAGGGGCACGTGTCATTACCTGGAGGGCTCAGGTGCCTAGCATGCAGGTTCACTCATACTTGATCAAATACGGTGTGGTGATTCATTTCTGGTAGGTCCATGGTTCTCTCCAGAGAGGAGAAACCAGAGACTGAGGATCTAAATCTCTAAGCAAGGACAGAGAAGTGCATTCAGCCTATTGACAGTTTCTGGAATTCTGATATATGCACTAAATCTTGCAAGCAATTCAGTCCCAGTCAGTCTCACGCTTTGTTTTTTTAAGCTACTTCTTCTCTTCATTCTTTCTCTGTTAAATTTGTCTTGTTTATTTTCTGCAATTTGACTATAATATGCTTAAGAATGATTTTCTTTGTATTTATCCTGTTTGGAGATTGTTGATCTTCTTGAAGCAGACATATTTCTCAAACTTGGGTACATTTTTGCATTATTTTTTTAATTTTTTTTTCTATACCATTCTCTTCATTCTTTTCCTCTAAGGCTATCAAGTATCAAGACTATGAAGATACTTGGTATGTCCTGTATGTCACAGATAATCCATTAATTCTTTTAACCTTTTCCCTCTGTGTTCTACAGTGTAGATATTTTTTTTTTAAATATTTTATTTATTTATTTGACAGAGGGAGATCACAAGTAGGCAGAGAGGCAGGCAGAGAGAGAGAGGAGGAAGCAGGCTCCCTGCTGAGCAGAGAGCCCGATGTGGGACTCGATCCCAGGACCCTGAGATCATGACCTGAGCCGAAGGCAGCGGCTTTACCCACTGAGCCACCCAGGCGCCCCAACAGTGTAGATACTTTTTATTGATCTTTAAGGTCATTGATCTTTTTTACTGCTATGTCCAAATTGCCAGCAAGCATACCCAGTTTAAGTTTTTTTTTTTAAATTTCATATATTGTGCATTTTAACTCTAGAATTCCTTCTTTAAAATTTTTTTTTTTTGCCTGAGATTCTGCACCTGCATTCTCATTACATTCATTTTTCCTTTAAGTCCTTAGACATATTTGTAAATATATCTTTTAAAGTCCTTATCTACTATGTCTAACACCTGGGTCATTCTGAGGTCCCTTTTTATTGACTGCCTTTTACTCTTGATTACAGATCAGAGTTTCTGCTTCTTCACATGTCTCATAAATTTTATTGTATGCACAACACTGTAGATTTCATATGGTAGGGAGTCAGGATAATGTTGTCTTCCTTTAGAGATTGTTGAATTAGATAGCCAAATAGATAGCCAAATTACTGGTATATTTTCTTAATACTCTCGTGGTTGGTCTTTTAAATATTTTGTTTGTGTCCTCAGTGTCCTAGGATATGACCTTTCTTCCCAGCATGATATTTTTGAGGCTCCAAGTGAATTCCTGAGGTGTCCACTGGGATTTTACTCTTGCTGGGACAGAATTCTAGTGTCTCCCAGAAATGTGTGACCACCAACATCTCTGCTCAGCTTTTAGTCTGACTGCAAACATTTTCTGGTTGGCCTCCTGATATTTCTCACTGTGCATGACATCCTAGTTCTCAGTCATTGACCTAAGCAGAAGCCCCATACAAACTCTTGCTATTTTTGCCAGAAGTAAAATTTCCTCATCTCTCCTGTAACTTTCTGCCAACTCAGCAGCACTAAACTCCTGTTTCTGTCTCATCTTAGGAAGACTACTGCTCTCCAGGTGAGCTTTACTATTCTGTGCTGAGGCCAGGAAATTGACCTGAAACAGAAAGCCCAAGTAACATGGAGCCAATTTCATGCACTTACTGATATCTGATAAACGTGATGGGTTTTTTGCAATGAGGTAGATGGAACTAGAAGGTATTATGCAAGCAAAATAAGCCAATCAGAGAAAGACAATTACCATTATGATCTCACTGATATGTGGAATTTAAGAAACAAAACACAGGATCACAGGGGAAGAGAGAAAAAAAATGAAACAAGATGAAATCAGAGAGGGAGACAAGCTATAGGAGACTCTTAAGCATAGGAAACAAACTGAGGGTTGCTAGAGGGGAGAAGGGTAGGGGATGGAATAAGTGGGTGATGGACTTTAAGGAGGGAAAGAAATGTAATGAGCACTGGGTATTAATATAAGACTGACGAATCACTGACCTCTACCTCCGAAACCAATAATACATTATATGTTAATTGAATTTAAATAAAATTTTTTTTAAAAAAGTGATGAGTTTTATAGTAGTTTATGGTGGTAGGGTAAGTCCAAAACCAATTGCTTGCTCAGTCACAGCCCAAAACAGATCTCTCTCTATTTGGATGCTATTGCTTTATCCTGTAAGCTTCCGGAGTCAGGAGCCTGATCTTAACTTCTGATTGTGTTATCTACAGCAATGCACAACCTGGAAAAAGTTAAGAACTATAGAAATCATCTTTGTATTTAGGAATAAAGAGAAGTAGAGAATCAGATGTAAGAGAGTATAACAAAAATTTAATTACTTTCACTTGTAGTCACTGTCTTTTCTTACCTCTACAGAAAATTCTATCTTCTTCATTCAGAGATCTCTGATGATCTCTCTGCTCTTCTATAATACCTGCACTAGAATCTTATTTCCCATATCTTGGTTTGGACTGATTTTCTACCTCTGACATTTGGCACTTGACCTCTGACCAGTTTACCCCAAATTTTCTTACACAGTTAAGCTTAAACCATCCTTCACTCCTCAGTAATGTTGTCCTGGGGGTGATCCTATGCTCATGGGTGGTCTCTTGCATGCTTGATCCCTGACTCACTCTCTCAGGGTCTTTGTTAGTGTCAACTTTCTTCCTTGACCGCACTTGCCTGTAAGGTTGGACCCCCTAAAACGATGCTGTCCAATATCTGAAATGCATCTAATTTTGGTATGTCACATGATTTTTCTGGGGCAGTCTGTGTGGCTGGGGTAGAGAAAAGAAAAACAAGCCCTTCAGATCATGCTGGTATGCCCTAAAGTTTGGAGCTGTTGCTATAGGCAAAAGTATGTAAGACATAATCTTTCATTCCCTTATCTCTGCTCCCAATTCGCCATGCTAAATAGAACATTACTTGGTTTCTTCCAGGTCATGACTTGCTTGTTTTCTTCCATACCCCTTATTGCTCTGTACTAATCACTCAAATTACTCCAAATTAGGAGATTGTGGGAGGTTGTTAGCCTAGAATGTGTAATTTTGTTTACATAAAAGAATTCTATAAATGTGTACAAAATTTTTGAGAATTACGGTACTCTAACAATCTTGTAGCTCTAAAACTATTAGCATGTGCTTTATTAATGATTCTCACTCTTGGCTGTCACATAGATAAGATACCCTAAGGATATGGACAAGTTGGTAGCACTCAAGCTGTAACTCTGCATATTTCTCTTGAATTTAGAGAAATAAATCAGAATATACATGATTGAGTGAGACATTATTGTGAGGATATAATTAAACTCGTAACTATTTTCATGAAGTTAATAATTTATAAAAGTCATTATTTTATTAGTAGTAACATATTGCTTACCTCAAAAATAATATAATGGAGTGCCTGGGTGGCTCAGTGGGTTAAAGCCTCTGACTTCGGCTCAGGTCATGATCTCTGGGTCCTGGGATCAAGCCCCACATCAGGCTCTCTGCTCAGCGGGGAGCCTGCTTCCTCCTCTCTCTCTCTCTCTGACTGCTTCTCTGCCTGCCTCTCTGCCTACTTGTGATCTCTGTATGTCAAATAAATAAATAAAATCTTTTAAAAGAATATCAGGACAGTTTAGGCTGACATCAAGGTTGAGGACCAGTCCTACAAAGCAACTTTATAGAAAACCATATTGTCAGGTAGCACCTATGGACTTTGCAATCTCTTATACTGCTTTTCATCTCTTTTCTGAAAGTTACTGCAGTTTGTCCAGGGAAATGGGAAGGGGAAAATCATGTCTTTTGTTCATACTTTTGTCTATAGTAATAGTTCTCAAATGTAGGGTATACTAGAATGACCTGACGGGCTCCATCCTAAGTTTCTGATTTAGTAGGTGTGAGATAGCATCTGAGACTTTGCATTTTTATCAAAGTTTCTGGGTGATGGTGTTGAAAACCACCATCCTAAGATATTTCAGAGTCTCTTAAGCCTGAGAATCCCCTGGAAATGATTCTTATTTTAGATACTTGTGAAATATATTGCTAGAGACTCAGCTTTGGCTGACCTTTTGTGGCTTTGCCAAAATCACTTAATGCTTCTGTGTTTCTATATCAATGTCTGCAAGATGGAATATGTCATGTAAAGCTTAATGATGCTCAGGCTCACATGAATAGTGCTATGGATTTTCAAGTACTTATTTTCAAGTATTATTTTGCAGACTTGGAAAATTCCCCAGAGAAGTTATGGTTACGAATCCATACAGAAATTGAAATCCCACTTTGGCTTCAAAATCACTTACTGTGGAACACTGGCTTATTTGGAGAAAAAAAAAAAAAAAGCCAGCTTTTTGTTATCTCAGTCTCCATGAAGTTAGAGCTAAAAATAATTTTTAAAGTTAAATTCTCATTAAGTCCTAATGCCTATTGATGTATTTGGTCAAATTTTGCAATATTTGAGGAACTTTTAAATGTTAAGTTAGGAAAATTTAAAACAACTTTTAAAGGTGGCAGGTATAAAAATTTTAAAATATCAAAAGGATATTATTTACTGGAAAAAAGTTTGTTTCATTTGAAAACCAAATATTGACTTAATAAGAATGTCACATTACACTGAAAGCTTCTTTGGGTCAGAGTCCTACAATGCATAAATTCCAGGTTCTCTCCAAAGTACCAGCCTTGACAAATGTTTAGTCTTGACATTCTGAGTCAGAGTCCTCAGAGTCATAATTCACTTGAGATTTAACTTTCTAATCTGATATTGGTGATAATGCATCATCATCCTCAACAAAATTGTTTTAAAGACTTAACAGGATTATGTAGTAAAAATATTTTGGGATAATGTGGGTCATTAGATATTTGAAGTCTCATTCATTAAGTATACTTTTAGGTTCTGCAACAATTAGACAACTTTTTTATTAGAATTTTTAATGGATTATTGCTCTTCCTAGAGAGTAAGGGAAATCTCTAAGGTAAATCAACAAAACAAAATGATAGTTAAAAAATAAAACAAAAGAGCAGTGAGTTAAATATAGAAGGGGGGGGGACCCCAAAGGTGAAATTTAAGGTTTTTCTAGGCAAAAGTACACATCAGTTTTGTAAATGGAGAATAAGTCTTGGATAAGCAGTAGAGCAGAAGAGATGAACCTGATATTCTCATTAATTCAGGGCCCTTCCATAGGATAATAGGATAATGTGTCCTAGCTTAGTAGTAACTTCTGATTCTCAACAGAAGTAAGTACAAATCTTTTCTGAATATAAGTATGCCTGTATTAGGCATTTTGCATTCCGAATAAGTTCAACAAAATAAGTTCACAGTAAACATGCCCAAAGCAACTAGCAACTAGCCACCGTGAGAGATTTGGAAGGACAGCAAACAACGGTTGTGTGTCCCCAAGGACTTCAAATATTAGAATTTGCTGATATGAAATATACAACCTTAATTTTTTGAAGTTAAAATACGGAATAAAAAAATTAAGAAACAAGAATATATAGAAATAGACATATTTGAAAATCATCCAAATAGAGCTTCCAAATATAAAAAATGTAAATACTAAAATTAAGAGCTCAATGGATGTCTTAACCAAAGTTAATGCCACTGAAGAGAGACTGAACTAAAATATAAATCTAGACAAGCACCCTAAAAAGCAGCACAGAAAGAGGAAGAGATGGAATATGAAAGTTACATAATTATGGAAGCTAGAAGAAAAATAACAAACTAAGATGCATCTAAATCGAGGAAATATTTAAAAACATAATGGCCAAAAATATTTCACATCTGATACAGAAATCTACAACACAGGAACCTCATTTTATTCCAAGCAGATAAATAAAAAATAAATCATACAAAGTAATTTTTTTTGCAATATGGTAGAATATTAGTAACAAAGAAAGGATCTTGACAATAGAAAGAGAATACATATTACATATGAAGGAGTAACAATTATAATAACAGCAGACTTTTTTAATAGCAATAATAGATGCCAAAAGATAGTAGAGGAATATCTTCAATACGTGGGAAGAAACTAGGATTTATCAAAACTAAGTTTTAAAAACAAGAGTACGAGGTGCTTGGGTGGCTCAGTGGGTTAAATGTCCAACTCCTGGTTTCGCTTAGGTCATAATTCCGGGGTTGTGGATCGAGCCCCATGTTGGTCTGCTTCAGATTCTCTCTCTCATTCACTCCCTCAAATGTATAAATAAAATTTTAAAAATTAAATTAAATTAAATTAAAAACAAGAGTAAAATGAAAGTATTTAAAATAAAGAAGCCCTGGTAGAATATACCATTAGTTAAAGATTATATTTTAGAAAAAAAAAATGAAGACCTGAATTGGAAGAAAAAATAATGAGTGAAGAAAGAAGAACTATTTAAAGAAATCTTAAAAAAAAGAAAAGACAAAAAACCTAGATAAAAATAACCTGCATGGGGAGGGGGGCTAGGGAGCTCAGGCAATTAAGCATCAGCCTCCCACTGAGGTCACGATCTCAGGATCCTGGGACTGAGTCCCCATATCAGGCTCCCTGCTCAGCTGGGAGTCTGCTTCTCCCTCTGCCTCCTCACTCTGCTCATGCTTTCTGTCTCTGCCTCTCTGTCTCAAATAAATAAAATCTTTAAACAATTATTTTAAAAATCAACCTGTAAAAAATATTAATTTAATGACCTAATTTGGGAGTTAAAAAAGAAATAACTAACCCGCTAGAAAACAATGGTATGGTGGAAAGAAGTGATTAAAATCAGATTATTCTTAAATTCTCATTTGTTTGTTTTTTTTGAAAGGGTAAGATATATTAACTTTAGACTTTGTTTAGTAATTATGATAAAATTTTAGGAGTATTTCTCAAAAAATGAAAAGGAATATAAAACCTCCAAAGAAATAGGGGAGATATTACAATGAGAAAAAAGCAAATGAATAAACCAACGGAATCTCAGTTATGACATCTTTCCTAAAGGAAAAGGAGGTAATAGTGGGACAAATAAGAAACACAAAGTCAAAATAGTAGAAACAAACAAATAAGCATATCAATAAGAATATATTATTTAGCTATTGCCACAAATTTCTTAGTAACAAATCCTTTTACAGCTCAGTGAATTAACACATAAGCATCTATGCTCATGGGTCTCTAGATGGACTGAAGATTGATAATCAAGTTGCGCCTGAGCTAAATGGTTTGGATCTGCTCCGTATCTCTCATCTTCCTCCAAAAATCGCTGGCTAACCTAGGGATGTTTTCCTCATGGCTACAGCAAAGAAACATACAGGCATAATTCAGTCCTATGCTGCATTAAGTCTACTGCATCCTATTTGCCAAGTCAAGTCCTGTGACCACGCCAAAATCAAAGGAATGGGCAAGTACTCTCTTTCCATGATGTGAAGGTAACAACATAAACATTTATAAACAACGATCAGATACGAAGAGCAATAGATGTAATTACATTAAGTTTGCAAGTTATTTCTATCATAAATAAATAAAAATGCAATGATTTTCCCAATTACAGCAATTTAACTACTACCAGTTAAAAGAGATTATCAAATTAAATTTAAGGGAAACATAAAAACCAGGAGAGACTGACCATAAAAGAATGAAAAGAGAGATAACCAGAAACATGTCAAACAAAATAAAACAAGAAGTTGTGAATGATTGTTTTGGGGAGTACAGAGGGATAGTGATTGGTAGGAACACCAAGGGCCTTCTGGGAAACTGGTAATATTCTGTTGCTCAATTTGGTGAATGTTAAAAAAAAAAAAAAAAAAAAAGAGGCAAGGAAGCAAGCAAGGTAAAACAGCTTGGGTGGCTCAGTTGGTTAAGCAACCAACTTGATTTGGGCTCAGGTCATGGTCTCAGGGTAATGAGAAGAAACCCTTGTCAGGCTCCATGCTCTGTGGGAAGTCTGCTTGAGATTCTTTTCCTCTCCCTCTGCCCCCTCTCCCTACTTTAAAATAAATAATAAATCTTTTAAAAAATGGAACAAAAATAAAATGTAAAACACAAAGCATTATTGAGGATAAAGTAGATCCCTATAGAACTGTAAAAAGTTCAATTCATTAGAAATGTATAAAAATTCTAAACTTGTATGGATCTTTCTAAAAAGCACTAAAATATATAAAACCAGAACATAACAGAATGACAAGGGAAATTTACAAATCTACAAATTCCCTTTATCTTTACTTATTTTTAGGACAAGCGGAAGAAAAAAAAATGTAACAATACAGAGCATTTGAACAAAATATCAGCAAGTTTGATTTAATGGGCATGCATAGAACCATACTGCCAATAATTAGAGAATACATGTTCTTCTGCATTACACATGAAGCTTTATATACTAAACCTTTATGCATTTCAAAGAATAATATTACATAGATCTCAATACTATTAAGAAAGAGATCATACATTAAAGGACAAAATTTGCAGTCATCATCTGTTTGGAAAATAACAAATACCTAAAGCAGAATAATAATAAAACTACTACATAATAAAACAAAGAATAACGAGTATTTTGAAGGTGATGTATATACATGTATTTAGCCTTTAATGCTAAAAATAGAAAAAAGGAAAGGCTAAAAATTAATTTGCTGATTATTAAGCTTAAGATTTTAGAAATGAATCAACAAAATAAATCCAAAGTATAAAAATTAGATAATAAGTAAGAGAAATTAATGAAAGAGAAAGAAGATTTTTAAAATTTATTTGGCAGAGAGAAAGAGAGAGCACGCAGTCAGAGCAGCAGGGAGAGAGAAAAGCAGGCTCCCCACTGAGCAATGAGCCCTATGCGGGGCTCAATTCCAGGACCCTGGAATCATGACCCGAGCCAAAGGCAGACACTTAACCCACTGAGCCACCCCAGTGCCCCCAAAGTTAGTTATTTTGAAATAACAGTTAGTTATTTTGAAATACCACTACCTGTGGTAGTATTTATCAATCCAAAGACAAGGCACAAGAGTAATAATTTTTTATCAAAAATTTCACTAAAACATAGGTGGAACGTATAGATTTATAGAAAACTCTAACTTACAGAAATCAACTCAGTAAGAAACAGAAATTCAGATTAGTAGCTAAAAATTTCTCTACACTGAAAACAGCAAGCCCAATGTTATCAATGAATTCTTCAGATTTTTAAAGAAAAATAGGTAATTCCAAACTTACACAAATTCTTCCAGATAATAAACAAAGAGGAAAATCTCCACAACTTCTTTTCTAATACAAGTATAATCCTTCTACCAAATGCAGATAAGGACTGTATGTGAAAGGAAAATTACGGATCAATTGTGCTCGTGAACATTAACGCCAAAATGAAAAACACAGTATTATCAAATCCAATCCAATGGTTTTTATAAAAATGATAATATATCATGATCAAATTGAACTTATCCCAGGAATAAAGTTGTTTTAGCATCATAAAATCAATTAATATGTTTCACCACATTTGTAGATTAAAGGACAAATACCATTTGATCATCTCTGTTGAAGCAGAGAATCATTCCATATAATTGAACATCCATTCATGATTATCCCCCTTTCCAACCTAGCAACATAAATATTTATCAAAAGTTTATAGCAAACATTATTAATGATATTTTGAAAATATTCTTTTTAAAATTAGGAACAAGACAAGGACTTCTATCACTCCTTCCTTTTTTTTTTTTTTTTTTTTCTTCATCATTGCATTGGAGTTTGTGACCAGTGAAATTTAAATAAGAAATAAATAAAACTTTTGGGAAGAAACAAAACTTATTTACAAATAACTGTACAGAAAATCTGAACAGGTATAGAGATAGTTTATAATTAATAAGAAAAATTAAGAAAGTGACTGGATATGAGATCAAATAAAAAATCAACTGCATTTCTAAACACCTGCAACAAAGAGAGAAAGCAACCTAAAAAAGGAACTATTTTCAATATAGACAGTATTATAAAATACTCAGAAATAAGTGCAATAATTTTATTGTTAGTGAAATGTTAGTATGGAGAAAATTATAAAACATCACTGAAAGACATTAAGAAAATAAATGCAGAGATATTCTCATATTCAGGGTTAGGAAGAATCAATATTGCTAAGATGTCAATTTTCTCTAAATTAAATGAGAGTTTCAGGGCAAATCCAATCAAACTCCCAAAAGAGGTTTTTGAGGAACCTGACTAGCTTATGATAATATTTGAATAGAAGATCAAGGGGTCAAGAAGAGTCGGAATATTCCTGATGAATAAGAATAAGGTTAAGAGAATTGCCCTACCAGCTACCAGATCTATTAAGCTAAGCTAATTAAGAGAGTGTGGTATTTGTGCAAGGGTAAAAATTGATCAGTGGAATAGCCAGCCTAGAAATAGATCTCATACATGGAAATAAGATACATAACCGAGCTGGAGTCTTAGAAATGTAACAGTGATAATTATTTATCATTGGGGGGAGAAGAAATTGGAATATTCTCTCATAACATACATAAAAATAATTTCCAGATGAATTAAATATATTAAGAAAGGAAAATTTTACAAATAAGAGAAAAAGATTTAAAAGTGTATCTTTATGATTGCAGGATAGGAAAGTTTTCTTAAACAAAATGCAAAAAGGTTTAAGTACCTGAGAAAAGTTTAATAAATTTAACTGTAGACACAAGCTCCTTTACCCGCAGTTGCAAAATCTATACAGCTACAAAAGAGAGTTTATTTATTTTTCAGAGGGCGGGGGGATGAGGCAGAGGGAGAAAGTATCTTAAGCACAGCATGGGACCCGACCAGGGGCTCAATCTCAGGACCCTGAGATCATGACCTGAGCCGAAATCAGGAGTTGGATGCTTAACCCACTGAGCCACCCAGGTGCCCCACGGAAGCTTATTTTCATATGCAACTTTATTATTTGGTGGCAAAAACAAAAACAAAAAATAACCCACAAGGCTATTCGTGGTGTTTCTTTATAAAAGGAGTGAGTATTTGCCTCTTTTGCCTTGGATGTCTTAATGAGCTTGACTACAGAATTTTCTCTAGTCTCTGTTGAGAGTGTCCGTCATACACAGAATATGACATGACCTATGTGATGTTTCTGGGGAGAAAAAAACCCAAATCTGAAACACATCTGATTCTATGGGCTTTCAGATAAGGGACTGTAGTTCTGAATATTGAGAATGAGAAACATCCTTCAGGATAGAACTTACTTCTGGACTATGATGGGGAGGCAAGAGATGGGCTATGAAAGGACCACATGTACTTTGAACATGATATAGGGATAGGTAATATTCAAGTAAAAGGGTTGGGGGTGGGTCATAATTTAATTTGCTTCACAACTTATATGTATATGTATATATGTGTGTATGTGTATTTAGTATGTTATACTATACAATACATGGTTAGAAGATGTTTTAATTCCTCATCTATTTTCATTTTTTTAAACAGATGACTTTCCCCTCTCACAAAACTGATTTCCTGATTCACCAATAAGCCATAAACTACTTTCTAGGGAGCTGAACAACCCTTGCCCATGTGTACTTGGAGTCCTGAACAATGTCTTTATTCTTTTTTTTAAATTTTTTTATTTTATTATAAACATATAATGTATTATTAACCCCAGGGGTACAGGTCTGTGAATCGCCAGGTTTACACACTTCACAGCACTCACCATAGCACGTACCCTCCCCAATGTCCATAACCCTGCTACCCTCTCCCTACCCCCCTCCTCCTGCTCCCCTCAGTTTGTTTTGTGGCATTAAGAGTCTCTTCTGTAGATAACCTCACTTCTTTCCTAGCACAGTGCTGACTATCACGCCTCTGTATTGTGAATTTAACGCTCTTACAGAGGACAGGCACCAGGAAGCACACATTCTTGCTGAGAAGCAGGAGAGCCATCAGGGCAGCAAGTGTGCTGGAGTCTGACAACCTTGACTCCAGCCTCGGGCAGTCTTCCTCAAGGTTTGGGCACTTAGGCTGAGAGCGGAGGTATTTAAACAGACAGCATCTGCCACCGCAGCTGGCCCTCCTGCTGCCTCTCAACGGGGAGGACATTCATCTCCCTCACATCTCCTGTGCATTAATTTAGCAAAAACAGTCTTCCTGCTGGTAAACCAAAGTAATCAGAACACACAGGAGATAAGACTTCAAAAAGACAGTTTGGAGCCATTGGAACAATTCTACGTCTCTCTGGTTGAGACTTTGGGGCACATGCTTTGGACATACGCACTGAACATGTGTAGACACCCCTTTGGAAGTTGGGATTTTTGCCCAGTTCATAAGTGACGGTATTTATCTGAGAACTCTCTTAGCCTCTGGTTTGAATAGCAAACGGGAGTTTCCACATGACAGGCCCTTAGGGCAGTGGAGACTCCACAAGATGGGGATATCCTCAAAGGAAAGTAGAGTAGCCCTCTTCAAGGGAAAACTACGATGTCCTTACTTCAAAGCAACTACTATTGTTTCTTTTCTCCAAAGGAAGGACATCACACAGTGGACGCTCTTGAGTTTATTTATAGGCGTATTATAGGAAATAAAGCATTACTAACATGAAATCTAACACTCTGTCCAATTTTCCTCTGAAAGGGTCAACATATTTTATATAATTTGTAATAATCTGCTTTGTTAAAAACATTTATAATTAAATATTGTTTGTTTTAAGAATTACTTTAATAAACTGAATGATGAAGATGAAACAGAAAATGAAATAGAAATAAAATTAGATATCATGAAAGAAAAACTAAATTGTTTAAAACTCCTTATCAATTAATAATGTCTCTAACCTCTATGGAGTTTAAAGCATTTTATTTATATTTATATGATTTTACATCATTATTTAATGTATGCTTCTATGGGTTCTTCTCTTTATTTATCAAAGTCACATCTAATCTTTTTTTTTTTAATTTCTTTTCAGTGTGACAGTATTCATTGTTTGTGCACCACACCCAGTGCTCCATGTAATCCGTGCCCTCCCTAATACCCACCACCTGGTTCCCCCAACCTCCCACCCCCCGCCCCTTCAAAACCCTCAGATTGTTTTTCAGAGTCCATAGTTTCTCATGGTGCACCTCCCCTTCCAATTTCCCTCAGTTCCCTTCTCCTCTCCATCTCCCCTTGTCCTTGTCTAATCTTTGAAATATTTTTAAGGACATATTAGTAGAGTCCCAGATTCTCTAGGATTAAATCCCAGAAGTCCTACTTACTAAACTATATAATCTTGATCAAATTACTTAACATTTTTGAAGTTTTCTCATTTGTAAAATAGAATATCATAAAAAGCATTTTTTCTTTTTTCTTTTTTCTTTTTTTTTTTTTTCCATAAAAAGCATGTGATTCCATAGTATTGTCATGGGAATTAAATGGGCTAACTCATATGAGTGCTTAGAACTATCTGTTTGGTACATAACTAGATCCTCAGTATCTATCAACTATTATTATTATTTTCCCATAATTACAGCACTTAAAAATGCTTGATCTTATTCCGTGATGCCACACTCTTCATTTGCTGATGTCACATAACTTTGTGGAAGTGTCCTGCAATAAGAAATTTTGGCCCATTTTTTTAAAACCTAGTTTTAAATAACCAGCAGAATCAAGTTACTAAGTAAATAATGTTATTAAAGTTTCCTTCATGATTTATCACTTCATTTATCAGCAATTGCCTTCACTCTTTGCCTGTATGGTATTGAAGAACCTTGAATTTGTATTTGGGATCACAGAATATTAACAGAAGTAACATATTTTATTCTGGTCTAGTGAGGTAGGTACAGTTCTGCTCCTAACCTATTCCCAAATTTAAATGGAGCCGCTTTTAATAGTTGAGCTTCTGGGAAATTTTCATTTGAATGAACAGCATCTCATCAACTGAAACAATAAAAACTTTTGAAGCCTGTGCACTTAGCCTACTCATTTCATTTATTAGGAGAGAGAAATGAGATGTTGAAAGGTGACAGGGCTTGTTGGCTGAAGGAGATGTGCCCTCCCTAGAAGGTATGGAATGAAAAGGAACTAAAAATTATTTGTAGGTGTTTTTTTTTGTTCTTTATTTTGAATATTTATGAAATCCCAAGCTATGTGCATTTTTTCTAATGTTTCTGCAAATTGTAGAGAAGAAATACATTGATTTTTAAATGGAATTGTTCTCTAGGTGATAATATTTAATATTTATCTTGTATATGTTATGTCTTTCTATGGATTATTTTGTTTACTCTTTGAACCCTTCTATGTAGGGTTTTTTTTTTTTTTTTTTTAAGATTTTATTTATTTATTTGAGAGAGAGAAGAGAGAGGGAAAGCATGAGAACATAAGCGGGGCAGAGGTGGGTAGGAGCAGAAGGAGAGGAAGAAGCAGACTTGCCCTGAGCAGGAAGCCCGATGCAGGGCTTAGTCCCAAGCCTCAGGGATCGTGACCAAAGCTGAATGCAGATGCTTAATCAAATGAGTCACCCTGGTGCCCCTTGGTTTTTTGTTTAGTTTTGTTTTAAGTTCTCATTTACAGATGAGGAATATGAAGTCCAGGATCAACCAGTTAAAGGTGAAGTTGTGATGCAAAGCCAGCCTGTCAGGCTGCAAGATCTATGCTTTTTTCTTTTCTTTTTTTTTTTTTTTTTATCAATTCTGTACTAAGAGAAAGACCAATCGGTCTTACCACCTGTGTCATTTGTAATGAAATTATACTGGAATCTTCTGAAGATTCATTAATCATAATCCAAAATTATTAGGATTATAATGAAGACAAAAGCATGCAGTGGGAAATAAGTCATTGAAAAAATATGTAATGTAACATATAAAACATTTCACACATAGGAATAATCAGTGATGGGAATTTTAGGCACTACACTGTCCTGGTGGAAAAGCTCTTTTGAGTCCTCTTTACTTCTTATCACTGAAGCTATTGCTTACTCCATCCTACTTCCTAGTGTATAACTAGCCAAATACCATCTAAACCAGAGGTTTGCAGGAAAGCCTTGGTATAATGCTCCTTTATAGGTATTAGGTTTCCAACATTTGCCATCCCATAATGATTTTTTTTCTCTCCCTAGAAACAAATGGGATTAACAAAGGGTAATTTCATCTACGGCTCTAGAATTAGTTACACTAAGATTATTATGCATATTTCCCAGAAGATATATGTTACACTTGTAACCATTTAATTCTCAAGATTTTCCAGTGAGAAGTTTCTCTCTCAAGTTGCAGCTTGCTGTTTAATGTTATTAGAGAAAAGAGGGGCCTAACTATTGCATCCATCCCGTAAAAGAAAATAGAATTTTGAGGTTAGCAGAGTGATTCATTTCTGACCTATGAAACCGGAACCTGCCTTTTTGAAGCAGTCAGAAGGTGTAGGCAAAATACATTGTCTGCAACCACCTGTCCCCCCATCTGCCAAAAACGGGGGTGGGAGAATTAAGATCTCTTCAAGTTCTTGTCATCTTGAACACTTGGTAATTCTGAAAAGCCCTCATCACCACTTCATGATAAACACTGTTCCCCAAAGCCCTTTCTCCCCAGGATACCGAAAATACTATTTTCTTTTACATGAATATTTCTCCAGTTCTTACAAGTTACCTTAACGAAGTGCAGAAGTTAGTATATCCCTGTTATATTCCAGTAGCCCTTTCTTTTTTTTTTTTTTTAAGGAAAACATTTCTGTTACACAAATAGATAATGAATAAATGAATACTCAATTGGACATAGAATTAGCAGACTAAATGATCTACTGGTCATCAAATACACATCGAGACTTAAGAGGCAACGCAGCCTTGAAGCTTTGGAGCAGAATTATACTGCCTTGCATTATACCTTCTAAAGAAAGGATTAAGAACTCCATGCACATGATACAGGAAATGGGATAGGGGACTACAGAATACTAGAATACAGAATGCCTCTTGCTGAATTATGTCTCAGAATTTTTCTCAATTCTTGAAATCTCTTCTGAGTCTCCTGTCTGTCCAAAATACTGAAGTCCTAGGTGGGCACCTATTGCACAGATTTCCTTTGATATGACAAATGAGTGTCTCTTGCTCGTGTTAAGACTAGATTATAGTCAGTGACTTGACTTCTCCCTACCACTGAGCACATTGCTATAGTATTTACTAGGCAATTAGCTAGCCAGTTATAGAAGTTGTTAGACTTTGTTAAGAGTACATAACCGGTGATGGCAATTAATACTAATCTTTAATTTGCCATTAATACTAATCTTTTTTTTTAAGATTTTATTTATTTATTTGACACAGAGAGAGACAGATCACAAGTAGGCAGAGAGAGAGAGGGAGAAGCAGGCTCCCTGCTGAGCAGAAGGCCCGATATAGGACTCAATCCCAGGACCCTGAGATCATGATCTGAGCCGAAGGCAGAGGCTTAACCCACTGAGCCACCCAGGTACCCTTACTAATCTTTGATGGTCTTTAGGAAATGGTTAATTTTTTTAGGAAACAAACGTGGTTCTTAACTCTAATATTCCTTATGTTTGGAAAGATAAATATAGTTTCAGTTTTCAAAGTTCAGCTAAAAATAGACTATTCTAGGAATTTTCAAGTTTGTCAAACTCAATTTCCTCCAGGGAATACTGCCATAGCTTCATCCAGTATTTAAATAGTAAGCAGATTACAAAATAAAACAAACAAACAAACAAAAAACCAACCCAACAACAACAATAAAAAACCCAACAACAAAATGGTAGGTTATAAAATATTTTTTGTGATAGCATGCAATTGCTGCCAATTTGGGGCTACCTAGAAGAAAATTGCCATTCAGTAACAAAAGAAAAGCAGTTTATCTGTTTATTCATTGCAGGCACTGGAATCTTAACTACAGTGATGATTGAAATCAGGTTCCTGTATTCCATCTACAATAAGATCCAAGGGTGGTTCTATTATGAACTTCAAGAAAACTAAATGAGATTGGCTGAACTAGCACTGAACAATGAACTCTATAAAAGTAGTACACATTTAATGTGCATCATACAAATAATTTACAGTGGAGCTCTGATAGTAACTTTCAGTCATTTCTCAATAAGAATTCATAAAATCATAGCCAGATAACGACAAGACACATACTGCCCTCCTTTTATCTTCTTTCCAATTTATCTACTGTTTCCCTGTTCCATCAGGCAGTGGAATTGTATCTCCATGGATATGAAGGCATCTGTTTTGTTTGCTACTTCACCCACAGCAGCTAGCGCAGTATTTGGCATTTGTTTAGTTTTCAATAGGCAAGTCTCAATGTACAAACAAATCTCTTCCTTGACCCTGATCGGCAGGCCCTGCTTACTGTTTTTCCGGTGGTATAATCCCCATTGCTATAGGCCCGGGGTCCTCTCTGTTCACTTTGCATATTTCTTAGCTGATACTGATACATATTGAGGTGGTGGGGAGATTTTTAAAAGTTCATTATTCTTGTTTATTTAAAAAGCAACACTATTTCACAATAATACCATTTTAGGAAGATCATTTTGAAAATATGCCAAAGTATACTGAAAAAAATAAATATCCTCCATGATTTTACTCCTCACACTTAAACACTTCGTACTTCAAGGATTTTCCTTTCTGACACCTTTTTTTGCATATATGTAACAACATGTCTTTTATTAAGCAAGTATCATAATTACGATAGAATTCAATATCATATACGACATTTTCCCTAGTTGTCAAATATTCTCCAAATGAATGCTTTTCTAACAACTGGCTTTGGCCTTTTGTATTTATTATATCATTTGCATTTTCATAATTATTTTAACCACTCTCTATTTGTTCCACTTGTTTTCCTTTCTATTTAAAACCATGCTTTAACTAGAATCTCTGTACTTTTACCTCTGTATTTCTCCCGCAACCCTTCCTCAGGATAAATTCCAGAAGTGGAAATTCCGAGTTAAAGCCTAAGACTATTTTAAAACCTCTAGATGCATACCGCTACAGTTCCTCCCATAAAAATGGTCCCAATTTCCACTGGTTGATGGCTTATCTTCCACTTGGAGATGAGCCGGTAGTCAGAGCTGGGAAAACAAAAGCATCCACTACAGCGCAGGGGTTATGAAGTGTAGCCTGCTACCTATGTCCTTCTCACAGACTTTGTTTACAGCAGCCTGGGATAGTGCTAATTCACCATTGCATACCATTGCTACTTGCACTTTACTTGTTTTCTTTTTAAATTAAAGGTCTTTCCTGTGAAATTTCTGCTAAAAATGGCTGGTTCCAAGACTGAGATGTTATAGAGTTAGCATTTGGCCTCTTTTTGGCTGCTTGAGACTTACAGCTCTACCAAAGTGTACAAGGGCTGTATAATCAAATTCAGAGATAGGGTCATGGTTAAATTACCAGAGTCAACATTTGTGCCTAAAAAGCTATTGGGACTGTAATCTATTGTGTGTGCTTAGAGAAAATGCACATTTACTCTTTTGGAATGTCATCCAATATAATGTGCTAAATAGACTAAAGCAGACCATGCCCATCAATAATGACTAAAGTAGGAGTGATTATTGGCAAAGTTTAAATTCATGCAATGTGAGTTTGCAAATATGTTAGATAAACAATCAAAGCTTAGAGTCCCACACCATATCATAAGGACAAATAGTGCTGAGTGTTTCAAGCTTACTGTTACCTAAAATAATAGATTAAACTATGCCATGCATGGATTTTCATTCAATTGTCCCCCCAGGATGGAGGAATAACTTGTCTATAACCCAATTGAGACCCAAAGCCTCTAGTGTCCTCTGGCATGTACCTGAGTACAGAGTGAGTAGATGACATTGAATTGGGTACACAGTGAATGTGACTTTTGTATGTTTAACAGAAGAGTAAAGGGGTAGTCTTTTATTGATGTTTTTCTTTTTCTCCTCACTTATCTCCTCTACTGATGATGCTTCTCAGATGGGCAAGGGTAAAGAGGGGGAATGCCTGCTTCTGAAAGGAGGTGCAGAATCGTAGGTCACGGAAGCACAGAAATGAGATCTGACTCAGGGGTTCATAAAATAATTCTCTGGGATAAAAGTCTGCTGCACCAGAGTTAGGAGAGTTCCAATCCTCTTCAGGCAATTCACTGATTCAACCAATATTTGCTTGCCATTAAACATTGTCCTAAGTCCAGAGATAAAACAATGAGCAGAAAACAAACCCTTACTTGCTTTTACGTCACTTCCCATCTAACACAGGGAAGAAGATATTAATCACCTAATTTCACAAAGAAGTGTATAAATGCAACTGTGAACAGGGCCAAGATAGAGAGAGAATAGAATTACCCCTGCTAAGAGAGGGAAGGTTTCCTTGAGAAAGTGACACTCGAGTTGAGAAGTAAGAGATACATAGCCATTAATTATGTAAGGAGAGGGTAGGTGAGGATTATAGTTGGACAAACTATGTTCAAAGGCTCTGCTCAGTCTGAAGGGCTTCAAAGGTCAGTGTAACTTTGAAGGAGAGAGTAATGGATGTATAATACGAAATACAACTGGAGAGATAAGTAGGAGCCAGGCCACACACGGCCTCCTAGGTTATATTACATATTTTTATTTTGAGTTTAAGAGTAACTGGGAGACCTTGAAGAATTAACCATAACGTAATATTAATTTTTTAATATTAAAAGATCACTAGTTTTACCACAGAGAACAGATGAGAAGAAGTTATGATGAGTGGAGACCAGCTAGTTAGAAGACCTTTGCATTAATCCAGGAGAGAGTTCTCAATAGCCTGGACTAGAGTGGTAGTGGTGTGGAAGGAAAAAGTGGACAATGTTGAGGGATATTTAGGATAAAATATGAATAGAAATTGATGAGAAAGAATATGGAATATGTAGGGTGGAGGGAAATAAAAACATGTAAATTTTTGGTTTAATTATTTGGGTGGTGTTACCATGTGCTGAGTTTTAAAACAATGGAAAATTACCAGATTCAGGGGAATATATATATTTTGGTTTTGGACATCTGTTGAAGTATCTTTGAAATTCCTGAATAAGATGTATAGATAGTTGCATATAGTACTCTGAGCTCAGAGGAAATGTACTGGTTGGATGTAAAGTTTTCCAGTCCTGTGGGTGTTGGATATTAAGGCTGTGGATACAGATAAACCAGGATGAAGGTTTGAGTAAGTGAAAAAACCACAAGGCATAGGCCTTATCTGCTATATTCAAAAGATCATCTTTCCCTCCGAAGTCAACAGATAATGAGGCTTCTTGAGTTTAATTCCTAGGCCTTCTCCTCTTCTCATTTATCAAGGGATTACAGTGAAGAGATCACATGAAGGAAAATAGTTAATGGTGACATACTGCATTGCAGGACCAAATAAGATAAAAAATATAAGCTGAATTAAGCATTATTACAGAGGTCTGTTACTTTATTGAGGGGAAGTATTTACTTTATTTCAGGGAAGTCATTTAACCAGATGATAGATTAGGCTGAGGAGTGAAGAAATGAAACATAAACAAAAGGTTCAGATAACCTGAGAACTCTGAATGGGAAGAAAAAAAGAGACTGGGGAAGTAGCCGCAGAGGAATAAAGAACTGCTGAGAATGAATGAAAGAAACGTAACCTGAATAAAACTCAACGGAAAAGTTCAGTTGAGAGATGAGATGTTGAATATATAGGCAAGAGGGAAAAAAGTCAGTAACAAAACCTTCTTAATCATTCAAGATAACAATGAGTCCATAGCAGAGGTGGTAGAGAATTCAGATGTTCAGCTGGGAAAAAAGACACATGAAAAAGTGCTCCATATCACTCGGCATCAGGGAAATACAAATCAAAACCACAATGAGATATCACCTCACACCAGTCAGAATGGCTAAAATCAACAAGTCAGGAAATGACAGATGCTGGCGAGGATGTGGAGAAAGGGGAACCCTCCTACACTGTTGGTGGGAATGCAAGCTGGTGCAACCACTCTGGAAAACAGCATGGAGGTTCCTCAAAATGTTGAAAATAGAACTGCCCTATGACCCAGCAATTGCACTACTGGGTATTTACCCTAAAGATACAAACGTAGTGATCCAAAGGGGCATGTGCACCCGAATGTTTATAGCAGCAATGTCCACAATAGCCAAACTATGGAAAGAACCCAGATGTCCGTCAACAGATGAATGGATAAAGAAGCTTTTAATTTTTTTTTTTAGGAAAAAAGAAAGCTCCAATGATTGAAAATGTAAATGGATGTTTGATACCAAGGAAATGAAGTAAATACCCAGTTCTTTGTAAAGTTCCTATATCTTATGAAAAGGTTATTTTGCTGAGTTAGGGAGAGTGGTTTTAGGAGTGGTTTTAGGAGAGTGGAAAACTTTTGAAATAATTCTTGAGGTGAGCGTGAGAGTGAAGGGGCCAAACTGGAGAGAGGTGATGAGATTAGGAGGTGTTGAAGGCACCGTTTTAAGTTGGTGACTGCAGGTTTACGATGGAGCCAACCTGGCCTATTGTGTGATTTTTCTCTGATTGCATGCTGCTCCTTAAAGGGTCTCATCAAGAAAGCAGAGGCACAAACATTCAGCTACAGGGTTTCCTTAGAGGGGAGTAATGAATAAAGTAGAAAGGCGATGAAATTTGTAGCATTGTCAAGAGTATTAGTGAAACAGTGGAGCATGTATTCTAAATGGTCTCAGAAGGGAAAGAAGGAAGAGGGACATAAATTGGAGGAAAGCAGAGGAAGCATTAGATTGGAGATCATGACAAAGTCAAATAATTGTTATAGCAGAAATAATTTTTTTTAAATGAGAGAAAAAGTTAGTGCTCAAAGAATATATTTGAAATATATTTGAATTACTGCATTACTGGACATAGAGAAGCCCAAGGCAAGATCACACTCATTGGAGATGCAGAGACTGGGGACCTAAGATCCCAAAGTATTGGGCCAGGTGACCCAAGGGAACAAGGATGTTTATTGGGAATGGTGAGGACTATAACAATCCAATAATCAAATTCTCTAGTGATCATTGACAGTGATCCTGACTTCAGAAGATGGCAGAATTTAAGAGGTAGAGAATTTGACATGATTGAATGATGTAAGCCTCAAAGAGTTGTTCCTTTCCCCTCCTCCACCCCTCTCCTTCTTTCCCATTCCCATTTTCTCCCCTCCCTCTCCTCTTCTTGAGAATGAGGAGATAATGACCTAAAAGTAGCAATGAAGAACAAGAGAACATCAATCAGACTTTCTAGATTGAGGGTATATGGGATGAGAGAAAATAATGTGATGCTATCCCTTGAGAAAACTTGAGGGCATTTTAAGGTTAAGAGCAGGTTGCAGAGATAGCAAAAAGTAGACAGCAAATTCAGAGAAGAGGCCAAAATATAGAGGAATTAACAAATTCTGAAATGGTAATTTGGCAAGGCCCACTCGCAGGGTATAAAAGATAGATAAGACAGTCTGGGTTCAAGCAAAGAAGTACACAGTATTAGGAAGATTATGATGTGGAGGAGGATTGAGAGTAAAGGTCTTACATGTTGGGAATTTATTTAAGGGTTTTAATTTCAAGAACTCTCAAACGAAGGCAAATACTGGGTCCATGGGCCAGGAGAGTTGGGTTTCTTTCATGTTGGAAGGGTCACAGCAAGACCAGAAACTAAACTCCACATGATTTTGTTGACTGATAACTAACTTAGAACTTCTGATTACAAACAAGAAAGCAGATAGTTACAGATTCCAAGATTCCTCTTTTTATTCCATTTTAGAAATTACTTCCTATTCAGTGTGGTGAGTCTTTCTGTACATGTGGTATTCTTCAAAAACTTCTGATTTTTATTGACTTTGATCTAATCTTTATTCTGACTTGTCCCTCTGTGTATGTGTGTGTGTGTGTGCATCCTCTGACTTCACTGTTGCCTTTACTGAATATTTAGTATGATTATGTTGATTGGACGGGTTTCCATTAGCTCTGTCTCTGGAGGAGCCTTCAAAATACGCAGGCTCACCTGAGCCAGATTTATGAATATCTTTTGTGTGTGTGAAACCAAAACTGAAGTTAATTTAAAGACCATGTGATATCAATGAAAATTACAATTAAAGGTTGAAGATGGATGATTAAGTCAAACCAAGAATGAGGAACAGGACAACAGACAAAAGGGAGTTCAGAGTTAGGCAGCGTGATCATGCATCTGTCTTTCTTTTCTTGGGGCCTTGCACAGTGGAGGCATGAACAACTAGGAGCTGACAGGATATCGGCCTGGCTCATAGAGCCCTCCCAGACGGCTCAATGCACTAATTCCTGCCATGCAAAGTTCTGGGATCACCCTGAAATTTTGATGCCCTCTTATTTCAGTATATCATTGTTATTTCTCCTCAAAGTTTTAAAATACTTTCAATAGCATATTATGCCACTGTTACATACATAAATATATATTACTCATGACATAATAATGTGTCTACAATATATTACTGAGCGAAAAGGATAATTATCAAATTGATGTATGATACCATTTATGTAAAATTGTGTGTGTGTGTGTGTGTGTGTGTGTGTGTATGTGTGTGTGTGGTATACGTCATAGGTACAGCAGAAAGAGCCTGGAAATGCATGCCAGACTATTTATAATGGTTATTGCAAGGCGGTGGATATGGAGTTTCCTTCGCATAAACTTTCTGCTTTGATTTTTTTCTGTCTTTTGCATCAACCAAATAATAGCATATACATATACACATAGCTATCTTAAAATAAATTAATCTTCTTATATTGATTTTATGTCACTTTTTGGGATGACAGGCCCACACAGGACATTGGAATCACTGATTCAGACTATATGATTTGGTGTCATAATTTTGAAAAAGGGAAAAATTTTTTTGTTTTGCTTATATAGCTGACACACACATAAACACACATGGTCATAGCTTCCTTATCTTTAAGCTATGCTCTTCTTGGAGAGTGTGAAGCACAACAATATTTTAAGCCTGAAAGGTCAATTCATGCATTTCTTTTTGTGAAAGTACGTGATGTCACATATTAGTTGGCAAAATCTGAACCAGTTTAAAAGATAAACTGTGTGACTGAAATGCTTAAAGATCTCCTAAAAACTGGGGCCAAATGTGTAAGAGTAAGGAATGTAGAAATTTGACAAATGTTATGAAGGAAAAAGAGGATTCTAGGAATGAAAGAAAGTTAAAGTAATTAAGATATTTTCCATATTCATGAACTGTTAAGTAGGAACCATGAAACCTAGAAATTTAGAAGGCAGTTTTCAGCATGCAATGGGTGCAGCAAGGAAGAGCTAAAGAGGAGTACCTCCCTAAGTTTAGGGAACAGAGTAGACATCAGTGAAGACTTAGAGGAAAAGAGACTCTTGAAGTGAACTGAAAGGATGGATATGAGTTACCCAAGCAACACATTCCATTATGAGTGAATGGAACAAATAGGGTTGGTGGGAAAAGATCATATCAATTGGGGCGTTTACATGCAGTAAAGAATAATAAATGGTATTAAAATAAACAGAGAAAAGCCTTGGAAGGGGTTAGAATGCTCAGCAGATAGGAGCAATATTAATCACCACAGCTTTGGCTGTGGGGTTTTCTTCATGGTTAGTGCCCTCTTCATGTCCTGCCTTTGGTTTAAATTAACTTGAAGACATTATTCATTTTCCTTTTATTGCACGTCTACACAAAATTATAATTGCTGGTATTTATATTTGCTTTCTGGTGATTCTGTTTGACAGGGATTTCTCACCACCAAACACTACTTACATGTATTCCCTAAGTAAAGTTCAGTGCCTGTAATATAATATATAATACGGGGGCTACATGGATATAGTGAAATGAGTAAGTATCGGCAATTGTGTGTGTTGAGAGGGCAGATTTCAACTTCTTTGTCTTCCACCTAGAGATACAGTAAGCAGCAAATGGAGCATGCACGCTGACATCTTTCTACCTCTAAGAAGATGGAGAGAAGAATGACTAATCTTTAGGAATAGACCACCGTCAGTCAATGGGCTTTGTGATAGGTAGATTACATAGAATTGAAATGGATATTTAGCTAGTTTTAGAAGGAAAAAAAAATACTGGCATTCCTTAAGCTACTGAATTGTTTATTCCCCAAACGACAACTCTTCACTGTTATAGTAAAAGTCGTATGTCAGCACTTCACTAGAAACTTATGGGCTAAAATGACCATTGACTGAAACCTGGGACTGTAAACAGAGAGGATGCCTCCTCGCGGCCTTCTAGTTCATGGCAGTGATAACACATCAGGGAACCAGGAAATCGAAGGCTTGGGAGTAGAGTATAATAAATCTCATGGTTCTTAACAAGGGTTGCACACCAGAGTTGCCTGGATGGTCTTTTCAAACGAGTTATGCTTGAGCCCACCTTCAACACCTAAACGGAGTCCAGGCATGTGCCTGTTGAAGCTGTTCCACTGTGGATGTTCATGCATAGCCCTGCTTGAGAAGTACGGACAGAGTATACACAGACAGCAAAAACAACAGCAGCTGCTTTACAATTTATAAGTATTTTCAATGGCAATATTTGGCCCAATTTTCATAGTAACTCAGCAAGATAAATAACATTAAACTCATTTTGCTAAAGGAGAAAGAAGCTTGGTGAAATCAAGTAAATTTTCCAGGTTTCCACTGGAGAAATTGTGGAGCTAAAGTCGATCCCAAATCTTCTGCCTTCCTAACATCAAAATCTTTGGGATCATCAGATCATGTCTGAGAATTTCCTTTTCCCACCCCATTCACCATAGTTCCTTCATTATCTGTGTCCTATTCCATGCAATCCCATTCTTGAAAGCCCTGTTTCTATACAGATACATTAGAAGGAATTTGGATTTGGCAATGTAGTTTTGGGATGAGCAAATATTGGCACAGACATCACTTTGATAACTTCATAATTTCCTGTCTTTTTCACAGAGCAAAAACTATACAGGGGATTTCCAGTAACATTTTAAGGGAATTCCAGACATGAGATTACTGTCATACTAATACTGAAGAAGGAATTAGTATTAAAGGCCCAATTCTTTTGTTGTCTAGAAATTACACAAATTTTTTGACCAGCTACTAACTTATGAACTCAAAGCTTTAAAAGCAGATGTACAGATATCCTTATTGAGAAATATCAAATCCCTGGAGAAATTTCTCAGAAACAAATAATTTTGCATTTCTGAATTAAGAATTTTCAAATATCAGTCAAGGATTTAAGTACATTTCTATTTATGGTGTAAAGCAGTTTGTTAATAATTTTTTGGAGAAACTTCTCCAGTCCTTTTACCTTTATCTTCTCTCGGAGTACAAGTTCTTTTTATTTATTTATTTTTTAAGATTTTGTTTATTTATTTGACAGACAGAGATCACAAGTAGGCAGAGAGGCAGGCAGAGAGAGAGAGGAGGAAGCAGGCTCTCCACTGAGCAGAGAGCCCAATGCGGGGCTGGATGTGGGGCTCGATCCCAGGAGCCTGGGAAGATGACATGAGTCGAAGGCAGAGGCTTTAACCCACTGAGCCACCCAGGCGCCCCACAAATTCTTCTTTTTAGAGGTATTCTGGGGACACCTGGGTAGCTCAGTTAGTTGAGCATATGCCTTCAGCTCAGATCCTGATCCCAGGTTCCTGGGATGGAGTTCCACGTAGGGTTTCTTGCTCAGCAGGGAGCCTGCTTCACCCTCTGCCTGCCTTTCCCCTTGCTTGTGCTCTTTCTCTCTCTGACAAATAAATAAATAAAACCTTTTTAAAAAATGAGGATTCTCATTCACTCACTTTTTTTTTACATGTATTGTTATGCTTTACATTTCTTTCTATAATCTTGCTCTTCTTTTACATGTCTTGATAAATCATTACTTTGTCCTTTTTTCAATGGGATTTATCTACATGGAATAATACCTGTTAATATTATCTTGACCTTAAAAATAATTTTAGACAATTCTCAAAATTTCTAGAGGTAAAACAGAACAAGTTCATAGCTCAATCACAGTGACAACCCAGCACGAAAAGCGTGGAGGCAGTACCTTTGAATGAGACATATCCTAAAGGACTGACCGCAAGACTATCTTTAGGCAAGGCAGTGGCAGCTTTAACTTAGAACTAACATAACTCCCAAGTGAAGTCTCAGATTAGCCTGATTTGTTTTTCAGCTCATCCATCTAAGAAATAACAAAATTGAGTCTATTTATCAGCTCCCAATTCCTCTTTATATGTTTTTCCAGCCTATTATTCAAGGTGGCTAAACTCAGAATTGTCACCACCCGACTGAAGCACTGAGAGGTGAGTTGTGGAATGATACCATTTAGTTCATATTGTTGATGTGCCTGTGGGAAATAAAACTTCGTAAAGCAGAAAGAGAGCCAACTCTGATATCTATTTATCTAAGTACCCTTTCTGATACCTATTTATCTGGATGCACTGTCTAAGGAATGTCTTGTAATATAAATGTATTTTCTAAGTCATGGTATAAGTGAGAGAGAAGATGGAATACTTCTACTTTGTCAAATGACGACTTTCTTAAAGACTTCTTTGCTGGGGGTGCCTGGGTGGCTCAGTCGGTTAAGCCGCTGCCTTCGGCTCAGGTCATGATCCCAGGGTTTTGGGATCGAGTCCCACATCGGGTTCCTTGTCCAACAGGGAGCCTGCCATTCGGCCTGCTTGTGTTCTGTCTATGACGAATAAATAAATAAAATCTAAAAAAAAAAAAAAAAAAGACCTCTTTGCTAATTTATTCACCTTATTTTTGTCTGAAAAGCCAACTTTAAATTCTTAAATTCTGCTATGTTTTGTTCACCTTCAGCCTTTGGGGAGGCTTTGAGAACAACTGCTGAAGTTACCTAAAGGGACAATAACCCTACTACCCACAAATAGCACATGCTCTTCTTTGAAAGTTAGATTCTGACAGAGAGAATTGAGTCAGGAGATTAGTGGTCTGTTTAGATAATGGAGCTTTATATGGAAATCAAAAGCTATATGAGTGTTAAGCCAAGGCCATCACTTCTGTTCACTAAGTAAACAATAGTTGATCTGCTAAAACAAGTTTTTAAAGATAAATTATATTAGAAGCCATATTCATCATAGTGCAGATGCCTGATAAGAATATTTGTCAGGATAGCAACCATATAGAATATATTTCTTTTTAATGTAACCCTTATATCTGGCTAGAGATAGATCATGATGGTTATTATTCATTTCAGAACAAGCCATAATCATCTTAAAATGATAAGATCCTTGAAACTCTTTTGTGAGGAAAAAACTGTTGTCTGTATTTCAAGAGATGAAAGTAAAGCAAGGCAAAAATTATTCTTTTATGGAAGTTGTAAAATGTCCTTGAATGATGCTTTATCATCATAACTAGATACTGAAAGGGAAGTTCCAATGCCTAATCCAAAAAGCTGTAATAACCATAGAATAAGCATAGACTACATGCCCTTGATTATGGTGACTATAATACAGAAACCCACCCTGCAGTTAAACAACAAAAAGGTTTCAGTGAAAAATAATGACTGTGAAGAAGCATGTTTCCATTATAGAGTGTTTAGTGGCTGTTTTTAGCTCAGCAAAAGGTAGCTAACAAATGATCTGAAAACTGCTTGAACACCTTCCAAATCTGCTCAGGTAGGAACAGAAACAACAACAGCTATGACAACTGCACAGTAACTATCTGATAGGATATAAAGAACACAAAGGAAATAATAAAACTCATAGAAAACTGAAAACTTATGAGATGACAAAAAGTAAAGCTAAGTCTGTTTGTCATAGTAACAAATAAAAATGGGATAATACCATTAATTAAAAGAAAAGACTGAGTTTGATGGGGGGTAACCTATGTCGTCTGTAAGAGATGGCCCTAAAACAAAGTGATTTTACTTTAAAATCTAAAGTAAAAGGATGAGAAAAATATATAGAATGCAAAGGTAAAGTGCAAGAAAGAATGAGTGAAAACATATCAAAACATTGAATTTGAGGTTTCAGAAGAAAGCAATGTGCCTAAAGAATTAGTTTATTGTAATAGAGAATTAATACAATGGTAAAATAAAAAAATAAGAGAGAGAGAGGAGTTGGGGAGAAGAAGGAAGGAAGGAAAAACCCAAACCCAAACAAAAGTAGATAGGCAAAACCAAGAGCTTGTTAATTAGGTAGGAATCCAAAATAAAACCCTCAATTCTCTACTTTACTTTATGTTATAGGCTCAATTGTGTTCCCCAAAAATTCATATGTTGAAGCCCTAACCCACAATATCTCAGAATGTGATATATTTGGAGATAAAGTCTTTAAAAGAAAAAGTTCAATGTAGTTCATTAACATGGGCCATAATCCAATATGACTGGTGTCCTTATAAGAAGAGGAGACTAGGATACAGAACTATACAAAAGAAAGACCATTCAAAGACAAAAAAAGAGAGATATCTGAAAGCCTAACAAAGGGTCTCAGAGAAAACCAATCCTGTTCACACTTTGATCTTGGACTACTGGCCTCCAGAAAATATATTTCTGCTGTTCAAGTCCTCCAGTCTGTATTCAAAAAGTCAGTTATATTTCTGTATGTCAACAATAAACATAAATTGAAATTAGGTAGCAGTATCATTTTCAATAATACCAAAAATATTAAATCTTGGGGGTAAACTTGATAAAGGAGATGCCAATGTGTACACTGAAATCTATGAAACAATCCTGAAAAGATTAGAGTAAACCTCAATAAATGAAGCGTTATACCCTGAGAAAATTCAATATTGTCATTCTCCCTAAATTTTTTATAGACTAAATGCAATACAATCAAAATACCAGCAAACATGGGAAGCCTGGGTGGCTCAATGGGTTGAAGCCTCTGCTTTCAGCTCAGGTCATGATACCAAGGCCCTGGGATCAAGCCCCACATCGGGTTCTCTGCTCAGCGGGCAGCCTGCTTCCCCCCCACCCCGCTTCTCTCTGCCTGCCTCTCTGCCTACTTGTGATCTCTGTCTGTCAAATAAATAAATAAAATCTTTGGGGGCGCCTGGGTGGCTCAATTGGTTAAGCGACTGCCTTTGGCTCAGGTCATGATCCTGGAGTCCTGGGATCAAGTCCCACATCAGACTCCCTGCTCAGCAGGGAGTCTGCTTCTCCCGCTGATCTCTCTCCTCTTGTGCTTGCTCTCTCTCTCTCTCAAATAAATAAATAAAATCATTAAAAATAAATAAATAAATAAATAAAATCTTAAAAAAAAATTACCAGCAAACATTTTTTGTAGAAATTGACAAACTGTTTCTGAAATTTACATGGAAATGCAAAGGACCTAGAATAGTCTAAACATCTTTGAAAAATATTATCATATTTAGAGGACTAAAACTACCTAATTTCAACTTATTTTTAAGTCTATAGTAATCAAAACAGTATGATATTGGAGGAAAAATAGACAAAACAATCAATAGAACAGCATAGAGCATTCAGATATAATACCATATGTATATTGGCAACTGAATTTTTTACAAAGATGCACTTCTATGGAAGAAGTCTTTTCAACAAATTGTGCTGAAACTGAACAGGGGTGCCTGGCTGGCTAGTCGCTAAGTGTGTGCCTTCGGCTCAGGTCATGATCCCAGATTTCTGGGATTGAACCCCACGTAGGGCTCTCTGCTCGGCGGGAAGCCTGCTTCTCCCTCTCCCTTCCCCTGCTTGTGTTCCCTCTCTTGCTGTGTCTCTCTCTGTCAAATAAATAAATAAAATCTTAAAAACAACAACAACTGAACAACCATAAGGAAAACAACAATGGACAAATAAGAACCTGTGAAACATAACTCATACCATACACAAAAAAGCCACTTTTTAAAAATAAGTCCTGGACCTAAATGTAAGATCTGAAATTATAGATATTCTAGAAGAAAACAAAGGGAAAATCTTTTTGGTTTGGGAGAGACCAGGGTTTCTTAAACCCAGTTCTACTGACATTTGGCGCCAGATAATTTTTTTGTTGCGGAGGGATGTACTGTGCATTTAGCAAGTTTAGTAGCATCCCTGGCCTCTTCCATTTAGTAGAAGTTAGTAGTATCTTTCCAGTTGTGGCCACCAAAAATGTCTTCAGACTTGCCAGATAATCCCAGAGGAGCAAAATATCTCTAGTTGAAAATCACTAGATTAGGAAAAATTTCTTAGCTATGAAAATCAAAAGCATAAACTATTAAAAAAATTTGATTAGTTATATATGAACAAAAGTTAAAGTCTTCTGCTCCTCAGAAGACACTGTAAAAAGAATGAAAAGACAAACCACAGACTGGGAGAGAATATTTATAAATCACATATCTAAAGAAGGATTTATCGAGAATACACAGAGAACTTCCAAAATTCTAATAATAAAAACAATGCCACCAAAATATAAAAAAGATTTGAACAGACACTTCACTAAAGAGGAGATACAGATGCCGGGGCACCTGGGTGGCTCAGTCAGCTAAGCGGCTGGCTTTGACTCGGGTCATGATCCCAGGGTTCTGGGATCGAGCCCCATGTTGGGTTTCCTGCTCAATGGAGAGCCTGCTTCTCCCACTCCCTAGGCCTGCCACTCTGCCTATTTGTGCTCTCTATCTCTCTATCAAATAAATAAAAACCTTAAAAAAAAACAAAGAAGATATACAGATGTGAAATAAGTACATGAAAAGATGTTCAATAACATTAGTCAACAGAGAAATGCAATTTAAAACAGGATACACCATTACATAATTATTAACATAGCTCTAAATAGAAAGAATGGCCATAGCAAGTCATCAGTGAGGATATGGAGGAACTGGAACCCTTACACACTACTGGTAGGAGCATAAAATGACACTCCATTGGAAAACTGGCAGTTTCTTAAAAAGTTACACATACACCTACACATGATCCAGCCATTGCACTCTTTGGTATTCACCCAGGAGAAATGAAAGCATATGCCCATACAAAGACATGTATAAGATTGTTTATAGTAGCTTTATTTGTTATAGCCAAAAGAGGAAATAACTCAAACGTCCATCAACAGATAAATGGACAAATTGTGTTATATCTATATGATAGAAAAGTACTCATCAAAAAAGGGAATAAAATATTGAGGCACCTAACAACATGGATAAATCTCAGAAAATAGTGAGGCTGAGTGAAAGAAGTGAAGCGAAAAAAAAATGGATACACTGTATTATTTCATTCACAGAAATCTGAGAAAATGCAAACCCACTGATAGTGATAGAAAGCTAAGGTTATTGGTTATCTGGGAAGGGGTACAGGAAATGAAGAGGGTAGCAGTACAAAGAGGCACAAGAAAACTTTCTGGGGAGATAAATATGTTCAATATATTGATTGTGATGTTAGATTCATGGCTATACACAAATATTAAAAGTTACCAAGTTGTACACTTTAAGTGCAGTTTATTGTGTAAAATACAAAATAGAGGGGCACCTGGGTGGCTTAGTGGGTTAGAGCCTCTGCCTTTGGCTCAGGTCATGATCCCAGGGTCCTGGGATGGAGCCCCACATTGGGCTCCGCTCAGTGGGGAGCCTGCTTTCTCCCTCTCTCTCTCTGCCTGCCTCTCTGCCTACTTGTGATCTCTGTCTGTCAAATAAATAAATAAATAAAATCTTTAAAAAATATATAAAAGAGAAAGGTGCCATTTACCACAGCAACATGGAGTATGATTATCTAGGGATAAACTTAGCAAGAAATATCAAAGGCAATTATGAAGAAACTTTAAGACTCTACTGAGGATATGAAAGAAGATTTAACTAGAAAGGGACTCATCTTGCATCTTTATTATTGTATAAAAAGATTCATTATTATAAAATGGTAAATTTCCCTAAATCAATCTATGATTTTAATGCAATGACAATATGGCTTCCAATAAAATTTTGTTTTTTAACTATGACAAGTTTATTCCAATGTTCATATACATGAAATATGTGAGAATCATCAGAAATTAAAAGAGAAAGCTATAGGAAGTTACTCTTACCTACTACATTTTAAAAGATGTAATAAAGCCAAAGTAATTAAAAGTGTCAGTTGGATGCATAAATTATTAAATAGATCAATGAAGTAGACAAGCACCCAGAAATAGAACCAGGTACACATGGGAAATAAGCATATGGTAAAAGCAGCATTAAAATGGATAGAAAAAGAGAGAGATTATTTAAAAAATGGTTTGAGATAATTAACTAGCCATTTGAAAAAGAAAATAATAGGGGCACCTGGGTGGTTCAGTCACTTAAGCATCTGCCTTTGGCTCAGGTCATGATCCCAGAGTCCTGGGATCCAGCCCAGAGTTTGGCTCCCTGCTCAGCAGGAAGTCTGTTTCTCCCTCTTCCCTGCCCCTCCACCCACTTGTGCACATTCTCTCTCTCTCTCTCTCAAATAAATAAATAAATAAATAAATAAATTCTTTAAAAAAGACAAAAATAAATTTTAAAAAAATTTAAAAAATGAAAAAGAAAATAATAAAGCTAGAACATCACTACAGTCCTTACAAAGATAAGATCCACATTGACAAAGATGAAATGTTAAATTATTAATCAACCAGAAGAACATATAAATGGATACTTTTATAATCTTGAAAAGTAAAGACCTTTCTTAGCCTAAAATAAAAGCCAGAAAGGTATATAACTAAAGATTTAAAACGCTGAATACATAAAAATTGAAAACTTTCACATTCCAAAAATCACCATAAACAAGGCTAATGAAAATAAAATATCTGCAGTTAATGTGATAGGAAAAAGTTAGTATTCAAAGCACTCTTAAAATTGAAGAGAACAGATGATTTCTGAAAATAAATATAGGAGATATATATATAGATAAATATCTATCTATATATATATATATATAAACAGGTACTTCATCAAAGAAGAAATATAAATGGTCAGTGGATTTTATATATATATGTCTTATTAGTAATCTAATAAACACAAGCAAATAGAATAATAAGATATTACTGCCTTTTGGACTAGCAAATATTGAAAAACTGATCAAACTCAGACTGTCAGGAGAATGGAAACTAACTTTCTCATGTATTGTGAGAGGGAGTATGTAAACTGACACTTCTCTCCAGAACACAAATTTAGAAACATATGTCAAAACTTGAAATACTTAATTACACTTCTAAGCAATTATCCTAAGTGGATAAATATATGTGAGATCAGAATTTATGAACTACGAAGTTCGCTGTTGCTATATTTCTTCTCTTTTAAAAAACAGTTTCTTTATAGAAAAATTTTAAACATACAAGAATAGAGAGATTATGGTATAATAAACCACCTAGTATCAACAATTACCAACATTTTGGTAATCTTGTTTCATTTGTCTGTCCCTGTGCTATTATTTGAGTGCACTTTTATTTGGATATGGAGACCTAGGATATTAAAGTAAGCCCAAAACAATATAACAGACTCCATAGATATTCAGTATCTATACTGAACAAATAAAGATTCTGTCATGAAACGTACCTGGAATACGCTATTAAGATTACCTAATACCCACAGCGCATGTTTAGGTTTCCTGACTTTTCTTAAAAATGTCTGTTTAGGATTGGTTTGTTTGTATTAAGATCTTAAGTTTCATATATTAGATTTGGTTCACTATATCTTTTAGTTTCTTTTCTTTGAAATCTATAACAGTTCTTCTACTTTGTAAAAAAAAATGCTGTTTATTGAAGAAACTCAGTTATTTGTACTGTAAAATTTCCCACAAACAGAAGTCAGCTGATTGCTTCCCCATATGCAATTTTAAATTTTTCTTCATTTCTTTTCATTTATTGTAAAATGGTAGATATATAGGCTTAATTAAAAAATTTTTACAAGAAAGTTGCATAAGGGATGCCATGTACTTCCTGGCAAAATGACTGATTGTTCTGTTTAAGAGATGCTAAGATCCACATGGAGGCTTAAGTGGGTAGGAGAAGAATAAATGAAACAAGATGGGATTGGGAGGGAGACAAACCATAAGTGACTCTTAATCTCACAAAACAAACTGAGGGTTGCTGGGGGGAGGGGGGTTGGGAGTAGGGGGGTGGGATTATGGACATTGGGGAGGGTATGTGCTTTGGTGAGTGCTGTGAAGTGTGTAAACCTGGTGATTCACAGACCTGTACCCCTGGGGATAAAAATATATGTTTATAAAAAATTAAAAATTAAAAAAAAAAAAAAAAAAAGAGATGCTAAGATCCAGATGGATCCAGATGATGTCAACATGATGCATGCTTCTCACTCATTGTTTTATATCTACATTGGTAATTATATATATTCATTATTTCATTAGCAATGACAAAACTGTGATATTCTGTTATTCCCTTTGCATTTACTAGCTAGATTTATCTAAAGAACTTTCCCTTACCAGACTAATTGATTACAATGAAATAGATTTTGTACAGCAAAGTCCAGCTTGATGCTGTCCCTTTTTGGTTATATTTTAGAATAATTGGTTGGTTTCCAAGAAGCCTCTAATGGTGACAATTGTGTGTGTAGTACTTACATCATTATTAACTTGTGGATTTTCCTATGCTCGATGTATTTCAACCTTTTGCAGGCATTATTCTTTTGATGCATTCAAATAGACTCTTTCATCTTCTTTAAAAAAAAAAAAAAAAGATATGCTTTGGGGCACATCTAAATGTCCTAGGTTAGCTTTATATATTTCTAACCCTCGACTTAGATTCACCCATTTTCCCAAGGAGCTTTGGTATTTTGGAGGAGTGAGGATGGGAAATAGTATTTAAAGATAAGAATCTGGCCACCGAGGAAGCTCAGTCCTTCATTATTATTGTTGTTGCTAGGGCTTTTCCATGGACACAGCTAGAAATTAGGCGTTCTTAGAAAAGATAAAGAATATTGATATGTTCAGTTTAAGTTAAGTTTATGTGACATTACTTTTCTTTTTTATATTTGTATTCCTCTTCCACTGATAATCATGGTTCCTAATGATATTAATAAACTTATTTGCTCAGTCGTATAATACGCCTATAATAGCTTCAAGACAACAAAAATATTATTACAACTAACTGAGTATAGTTCAAGATCACTTTGCAATTCATTTTGTCTTTAGGCTACAATGATTAAGGATTTACAGTCAAAATACTCTATTTTGGAGTCATTTACAGTAATTAATTTTCTGTATGGTTATATAAACAAATTAGCATAGAATCAGATTTAATTTTTTTTGTGATTTTTAACATTTTAATTTTTTATATAAAATATGTATATGATTTGAAAGGAATATTATAAAACCAGGTATATTTTTAAGTCTAACTTCAATTCTGTCTTCTCTGTCCTGTGTTTCCTCCCTACACTTATAGGTAATCATTTTTGTTAGGTTTTAGTTTGTTCTCTTAATTGCTTTCTTTTGAAAATATAAACAATATGTGTACATGTATCCTTCTACCTTTTATACATAACTCAGCATATAAATGCTTAGAGAAGAGCAATGATTTAGGAGTTGGAAGAACTGTGTCTTGGTTTTGCCTGAACTAGCTACTGAATATAAGACTTTGGAACACTTAAATCATCCTGTGGTTTGGTTCCCTCATCTGTAAAACAAGAGAAATCGCCCAGATTACTTTACAGTATTAGGACTCTATATTAGACAATCCCTATTTCTTGGGATATACAAATAAAGAGATGTAAAATTTACCACACACACAAAAATACAACTTCACCTCTTGGCACAGTTAGCTCTGTTTATCCTAAACTAAATACAGGGCCACAGTGGGAAAAATCTGGGCAACCAGTGACCTTAAATTGATTTGAGGTATTTGTGTTCGGAATTTAGCTTTTAATTATGCAAATGGTTGTGTTATTACTACATTTTACTCATGCAAAAATGGTAAATCACAGTCCAGTTTTCATAATTGGCCTGTCCTCTTCTCCCCTTCTTCCAGATAACTATTTTATAGTTTTTTTCCTTCACATTAAATTCATATCTCCTTCCTCATCCACATATCAATGGATCATCTTACTTTTTTACATTTTCCGCACCCCCCCCCCAAATTTGAGGCAAATTTCCAAAAACTCCCACCACCACAGCTTCTTACTCATTTGCATCTATGCTTATTAACTTTCTCTTTTCTCCAGATTCCTTGGCGGGAAGTCTCCCTCCCACTCGCTAGAGCGGGCCTCCGCATATGTGCGTTACAGCTTATCCTTTCACCTACTCACTGATCTTGCTTTTCCTCAAGCACCATCAACTTCTCACTCTCTATTTTTTCCTACCAGATAAAAAAATATGCAATTGGTCCTCCTTCAGTGTCATTTTGTGGTAGCGAGACCCGCAAATAAAGGGGAGCACCAGGGCTGCGGCAGGAGGAGGAGAGCGGGGGTGGGGAGTGCAGCCAGCGGGCAGCGTGGCCCTGGCCTATGTGACTGGGTGGCACCGCCGTGGCCGGTGGAGAGGATTCAAGATGACCAACGAGGAACCGCTTCCCAAAAAGGTTCGGCTGGGCGAAACAGACTTCAAAGTTAGGGCACGAGATGAGTTCATTCTAAGTTGGAAACCATATGACGCGTATGTCCAAGCTTTGGAGGGCAAGTACACAGATCTTAACTCTAATGATGTAACTGGATTAAGGGAATCTGAAGGAAAATTAAAGCAACAGCAGCAAGAGTCTGCGCACAGGGAAAACATCCTTGTAATGCGACTCGCAACCGAGGGGCAAGAGATGCAGGAGTGTACTAGGCAAATCCAGTACCCCATGCAAAGTCCAGCAGCCTAGCATTGCCCAACTGAGATCAACAATGGGAGACCCAGCAATCAATTTGTTTTTCCTAAAAATGAAAGGTGAACCGGAACAGACTGAAGACAAACTGGAACAAGCCCAAAATGAACTGAGTGTCTGGAAGTTTACACCTGAGAAGTAAACAAGTCACACCCCCCAATCAAGACTTCCCCGACAGCAACGCTTCGAGAAAGCTGTGGTGGGACAGCCAAGTACCGGTTTCCACACCAAGACTCAGACTTTTTGAGCTCCCTAGCCACCTTCTTATACTATCCAGCCTGTCATGGTTAATGTAAAACTTAACCAGATGAACTTTGTGTTTTAGCTTTTTTCTCTTCCCCCTCCCCTTGCTTCAGAGGCCTGATGGTGTTGGACTATTCCGAAGAAGTAGCCACCACTGAAAAATTCCCCTTCTAGAACATGTAGACACTCAAGAAATGTTTCTGTTTGAAGAAAATAGAGGGATAAACTGAAGTCTTAAGTCTGTGGCACACTGTGTCTTCAGACAGTTTGGAGGAATGAAAGCCTAGAGATTTAAAATCATGAACTGAACATGTAAAATTCCAGTAAAATGTAAAAATGGAATATGCATCGCTCTTAACCTTGAGCACAGTGACTTAGAGACACTGTATATCAGTTTTGCCAATAAGACGGTGGACTTCAAGACTGTTGTTGAACTTCTGGGTCAAAACTTAAATGAGCCAAACAGGCCAAAAGTTAATGGCGAAGTGTCGAATGCTTATCCAGGAGAATCAAGAGTTTGGAAGGCAGCTGTCCAGGGACATATCACACAACTTGAAGCAGAGCTGGCTTAACAGAAGAAATACAGTGAGGAACTTAAAAGCAGTCAGAATGAACTGAATGACTTCTTCAACTTGATGAAGAAGCAGAGGGTTTGCAGAGCACCATTCTAGTTCTTTCAGCAACTGAAAGAGACTTGCCAACAGTTGGCTCAATACCAACAGCAGCAGTCTCAAGCTCTGGCCCCCAGTACCAGCAGGACTATGTCTTCTGAGCCTAAGGCCACAGGTAAACACTGCAGTCGGCAGGCCAACGGAACAAGTAATGGCAGATCCTCCCGGCAGAGGACGTCCGGGTCTGGATTTCCAAGGGAGGGCGACACAGCCGAAGATGACTTTCCTTCTTCTCCAAGGAATGGTAACAAGGCCTCCAACAGCTCAGAGGAGAGAACTGGCAGAGGAGGTAGTAGTTATGTAAATCAACTCAGTGCTGGGTATGAATGTAGACCCTCCCACAGGCAGTGAAAACTCTCTCACACACCACCCAAATGACATAGACTCCAATCATGACCCTCAAGAGAAGAAAACAGTGAGTGGGAAAGGTAACTGTCTTGCGGGTTCCCGCCACGTTCAGAATGGCTTGGACTCAAGTGTAAATGTACAGGGTTCAGTTTTGTAATATTTTTTCCCAGCAAATTTTTATACAGTGTCACTTAATTTGGGAGAGGATGCTGTCCAGAAAATTAATGCATACTTTTGTCACAATTTGCCTTTTATTGTGGGTGTGGTTCCCCTCCCCCCCCCTTTTTTTCCTTCCCCTTCTTTGCTTTAATACCTCTGCCACTTTGGAAATTTTAAGAGTTAATTAACTTTAATGTTCCTAAAAGGACATTTTGTGTAGGGTCAAGTTATTTTTATGTGAGTTAATGTGAAATTGTAGATGGAAATCTTTCCTTAAAGTATAACACAATGATGTCTGCATGAATCTGTGTCTCTCCTAGAACCTGTGCTGTGTAAGGGCATTCTTACTCATGCTGTTATGATACTTAAGCACCATTCAGACTTAGAGTAGCTGGGGGTTTATGACTGCCAAGTTTGCCCAGTATAGTAGTTTTATCACTAAAAGCTGGACTTGCTGATGGAGTCCTATAGTAGTTTCAGTGTTAATACAGTTTTTCTACCATACATCTGTGCATTTTCTCTTTAGGAGACTGAATGTTTAAGCAATTTGTGTGCATAGTTAATCAGCTTTTATGAACTGTTGTATCCTATTAATGCATATTGCTCTGTGATTCCAGTATATCTTATCTGTACTGACCTAACCTAAATAAAGATTTTACTATAACCACCACCAAACATATGTGTGTGTGTATGTATATATATACATATATATATATGCAATTACTTTTCCCTTCTAAAAACACTCTCTTAAATCACCCCCCCCCCATACTACCCTATATCATGGTCCCTTTGATAGCAAAGCTCCTTGGAAAAGGAATCTATATGCTCACTACCTTCAACTGCTTTCCTTCCATACTTTCTCAAACATACGGGAATCTAATTTTTGCTCCCTATATAATTTCTCTTTTGCATAACCAGATGAAATCCTCTCATCTCTACCTTCCGAATGAACTAAGAATCCCAGTACTTCTTAACTTCCCAAATGCCATTAGCCTGGCTTACACCACTATTATTTCACACCTGTGATGTTAACAGAATCCAGACTGGTCCGCCTGTTTCTGACCTTGATTTACTGCTATCTATTCTCAAAATAGCTGCAAGATGTATATAGTTAAAACATATCTAGGTTTTAACAGACCTCTCCTTTCTCTGATTAATGCCCTCTAATGGCTTCCCACCTCAGAATAAAAACCAAAATAGCTATTATGAAGCTACAAGGCTCAGACATAGCTACAGTCATACATGTAGCTTCATTCATACATGTAGAATGTAGCTCACACAAAGCTACATTCCTGACTACTTTTCTGACCTCATATCCCACTGCCTTCTCTATTATTTCTCCCATTCCAGCTCTTTTCCCCAGGACCCTCGCCCTCCCCAGCCCCTGCCCCCCAGGACCTTTGAACTTGCTCTTCCCTCTGCCTGGAACGCTCTTCCTCCAGTACCTGCATTGCTTGCTTTCTCACTTCTTCACATCTTTACTTTCCTGACTACTCTATCTAAAACTTCAAACTTTGCCATTGTGTTAGTCAGCTCAGGCTGCCATAACAAATACCATAGACTGGGTGACTTAAAAAACAGGAATTTATTCCTCACAGTTCTGAAGACTGGAAGTTCAAGATCAAGGTGACATCAGGGTCAGTGTCTGCGAGACACCTCTTCCTGGCTGGTAGAAACGCCTCCTTGCTGAGTACTCACATGGCCTTTCCTTGGTGTGTACACAGGAAAAGAGAGTGAACTCTCCTGTCTTCCTCTTTTTATAAAGGCAATAATCCCATCAGGAAACCACCCTCCTCATGATCCTACCTAAACTGAATTACCTCCCTAAAGCTCCACTTACTGAACTGATTGGAGGTGAATTTGGGGGGAACACAAACATTCATTCCATAATCGCTTTCTCCATTGTACTTCATAGTCCCCGGTTTTATTTTTTCCTATACACTCGTCACCTTCTAAAATAGAATATATCTTGCAGATTGTATTCCCCATTAGAATTACACCTCCATGAAAGCAAGGATTTTCAACCTTTTATTTATTGATTCTCTAGTACCTCAAAATATGCCTGGCACGTAGTAGATGCTCAGCAAATATGTGTTGAAAAAATAAGTGCCCAGAAGGCCTTAGAAGTTCAAGTAGGCCGTAAATATAAAAGAGATGGAACCTTATAAGGGAGAATCTGCTCAACTCTGAAATAAACAATGTACTATGGGAAATCACTATATTATGTTCACATCCATAATTGTGAACATTTTAGCACTCAGTGAATTTTTGAATTAAATCCCTCTTAGAAAAGATATCTAATTGATAAAACTACAATGAATAAATTAGGCTATCTGAAAAGGGAGTAGTGAAATAATTTAAAATCCAATGCTGATATGGGCATCTGTTTATTATAAAACAAAAGCTTTTTTTTCCTTTACTTTAAAATAAACAACTGTGACAAATTGGCTCAATATTTCCTTTAGTTATGCTCATAATATATTTTAAGCAACATAATAGGCTTACATTACCCATCTTGTTTTCAATATCCATATGGCAACTGTTATGTAAATGTTCTTTAAAAATAAATGATGCTGTTTAGTATACAATGTATGTTGTTTGCTACTAAAACCATGATTATGTGAAAGAAAAGAATCACTAAATCAACTTAAGAAAAGTATTAAATTCTAGGAGAACTATAAATAGGAAATAACTGATACTATTAAACTAATGTCAGAAACACTTTACTTGAATTTATCAAGAAGGCGTAACTTAGAAGTTTTAAGTTGATAATAGAACACATTTTCTGTTTTTGGAGAAATACAGTTTATGAAAGTCACTGAAAACTAGTTGTTACAAAACTGAAATCATATGATAGGAAATTATGAGTGAGGTAACCCAGTATGTTAGTTTGTTTCAAAAACCCAAATGAATGTAATAAGGAGAGGAGCTCTTGTGGTTATTAATGGCTATTTTAAATATTTCAGAAAAAGTAACAAAGGGGTAGAAGTATTCTCAAAATTATTTTTATTTTGTGGATTTCAAGCTATAAGAATTTGGGATACTATTTGTAGCCTACTGAATTGGAAGAGCTTTATAAGATACTGTAATTACACAACAACATGTCAAGCAGTTAGAGACCACACTATAGATGTACCTGCATCTCAGGCAGACTCTTCTAAGGGATCCTTGAAATACTCTTTTTAACTTATAGGTGTTCTGCCATAATCAGTTATGGACACGTAGAACCTTACCATGTAGTTTAATTCCTTTTTAAACCATGTGCAAGTGCAGATCTTGCAGGAATAAGGACCTTTCCCATGGTCACATGAGCCAAGTTATATGAGATCAGGACTGAAACCCATCATGTCAACCAGTTAGATTCACACATACATATATGTGTAATTTTATTTATGCAGCCTAACTTCATTCACAATGGGGACAAAGCCAAGTTCATACACATTTAATGATAAGTTCAGTGACATGAATATTTGGTTAGCATGGGATCTTCAACTGTTTCCTAGGGCACCAAATTTTCTTAGCAGCACTGAGAACCTGGGATGATAGTGATACACATTTTTTAAGGCTGATGAAAATGGTGGAGTCTTTTTTTTTTTTTTTCTTCTTCCTTTTTTGGTAGCTGGCATTTAGGATAGATCAGAAGCAAATAATGACTCTGGCTGCAAGCACAAGTACTTAAAATTGTCCTATAAAGCTAGGAAACAAGAAATAGACAATAGCATATTGGCTGCCTCATTACCTCCCGCATACCAGCAGAGATAGGGTGGGGGGGGGGGCATGCCAGGATATTGTCATTGACAGAACTTTTTAAAATTCAAGGAAAGAATTTTAAATAAGAAGTAAAGAGGATATTGCTAAAAGTATAGTTTATCACAATTTTCAGGTTTTCTATGTTTTAGAACATATGACTGTCTTTCCAAATTTTAGGACTATGCATAAGTCTTCTATCATTAACATCGTCTACAGATTATATTTTGCTTTTTATAATTTCTGAAGATAGCCATATAAAATCTAAATTATACCAAGATTTAGTTTAAACTAAAGGGTAGTAGTTCATCAATATTGAATCTGATTTGGGAGACCCTTGTCTTCTTTTCCATGCACTCTTAAGAGAGCAATTCAGTAACTCCATAAAGATGAGCTTCTCCAGGTGGGGCATCTGCCTTTTGTATGTTAATACATTTTTCTGCTTATCAGAGACACAGTGATATGGGAAACAAAGGCAGAAGAAAAATTATTAAATGTCCTTACTACACAGAGCCCACTAACAAGTCTTAGAAACAGGCAGAGTGACATTCCTCTAGAGATTCAGGGGCCTCAATGTTAATACTTTGTTAAGGGCAAAAGGCAATCCTGGCCCCAACCACCCCTCCCCGCCCCCACCACCAAGATCCTGTAAATCTATTTTAATGTATAAAAATTCCTTTGGAAACTTCCTTTATCTCCAAACCCCTCAAGATATGTGTTGATAATCATCCCCCAAGCATAAGGCCCACTGATATACATCTGAAGGGTCTCATGACTAAGGTTTTATTAGACAGTAATAAATGACCTTTTCCCAACAACAGCTAGCTCCCTCAAGGTCCTAGAAACCTTGCTTCCAAAATACCTTAGAGGCTTATACTACCCCCTACCCCTTCCCAACTTGAAAGTATATAATGGGCCACTCTTCATGAGCCCTTTGCAGCTATTTCTGCCCATGGGTCCTGTCCCCGTGCTTCAATAAAATCACCTTTTGCACCAAACACGTCTTAAAAATTCTTTCTTTGCCATCAGCTTGGAACCCTAATGTCTTTCCTACATCATATGGAGCCCAACACGTTTGTGGTTTGGGTCAAGGAAGTGAACTTGTAAAAGCACAAGAATATGGGTTGAATAGTGAAAAATCTTAATGATATCCAAGGGTGTGTGTGTGGGGGGGGGGGGGGTTGCTGCTGATGAATTTTGTAACCCCAGTACACACCAGGCATTGTGGTGAGGGGTCCTGAGAGTGGATTAGAAAACTGAATGTCAGCCCTATGGGAATGTCCTTCTGCACAGAAAAGGAGTCTAAGAAACCTGGAACTTGCTCCCATTTGTTCTTCCCCAAACTTAGAATGTCATAAAAATTCAGGTGGCTTGCTAGATTCAAATACAAATAACAACTCTATGGACAAAATAACAGCTTGTGATTTAAAAAAAAGAAGAAAAGACTAAAAAAATGCTTACTCTTTCAAAAATAACTTTCAAGTTGAATTTAGGAGATGAGATATCAAATAGATACTCTTATTTAAAATATTTCTTGCTTGTTCATTATATTTAAGAAAAAATAATATAAAACAAAATTGGAGTTGTAACGAGACTATAAGTTTCAAAAGAAATGCATTTTGGAATGTGAGATGATCCATCAAGAATCATAGGGGAAACCGCAAGGACTTTTAAAATACTAGAATGAAATACTAGTGAGGACTATTGAGCTTGCCCAGGAATTCTTTCTTGGTTATAATGGGTATGCTAGATTGGTTCTTAAACACCATTTCAATCTCCTTCTAATAGGCAGAGGCTGGACAAAAATCCCAGATGTGCTGGAAATGAGGATTGCCAGATGTGACTTAAGTCCTGCCAATCAGATGCTCTCAAATGACACTTGCATTCAGAACTGATTTAACCTAAGAGCAAGGCGTAGTGTGTGAGACATTAATTTTGTGGATGTTGATTTAGCAAGATTTGCATGCCTCTGGGGCCAACAGGGGCAGCGGCAGGCTCTTGGACTCAGATTATAGCTAAGGCAAGAGTGACTCTGGAATCAGGAGCTGGCTCTTGAATTCCCTCCCACAAGTCATAATTTTCTTGGCAGGTCAGCTCTAGTATGTGATTCTGGGAGTAATTGCTGAAGGCTCAAGTAGAGCCTGCTTCTACAGCTCTTTTTACAATTCTATAAATACTTTATTCTCTGTATTAAATTATTTTCTAATTTCCTATTTTAAAATTTTTTCCTGCTTAAAACAGCTAAAATATTTTCTATTGCCTGCAGCTGAACTTCTACATGATAGTAGACTCTATCCTTATCATATGCTTTCAGTGTAGTTCTGCCAGAAGGGCTTAGCAAAGGACTAAGGAAACTGAAAATCTAGGTCCTTACCAAATATAACTGCTCTCTTCCTATTGTGTTCCCTCTAGAATCAGAACAACTACCACCTCTTTGATCTCTGGCAACTTACCTGACCTCTTTGTGTCTGAGAATAATAATGTCTACCTCATAGAGTTATGAGAATTAAATTATGGAAGTGTGTAAGCCACTTAGCATAATTCCTAGTACATAGTAAGTTATCAGTAAATGAGATATGTTAGCATTATTACCTCTATAGATCTTCTGTCATTTGTAATGATCCATACATGAGATATGGTTTGCATACCCTTGAGGGAAAGAACTAGGCTTTATTCATTCATCTTTCTGTCTCAAGAGCCTATCACAAACCTTGACATTTTGTAGATATTTAATGTTTCCTGACTGTTTCTAAATAGTCTATGAGTTCGCAAAGTTTTTTCAAAGTTCTTAAGGTATTTTATTCTTTTATTTTCTTCTGGGAAATTAGAATATGCTTAACCCTTCATGGAATCTTACTTGAGAGGGACAGATAGAATAAAAAAATCTAAAAGAAGCTTTGTATATTATCCATTCAGATCCAGCACCTCACTCATGATGCAAGTTTAGACCCAAAGTTACTATTCTGTGCTAAAGTTCACAAATCTCTAAACCTGCAACCAGTTCTCTATAGTCGCCCTACTAGGTTTATCTATGACATTACATTAGGTAAGATATGATCATTAAACTCTTGTCCATCCCTGAGAGTCTACAATTTTAAGAGATGAATTTTCAAAAATTACATCATTTGGATGTACTCTTCAAACCGTATTAAAAACTTTCACACTTTTCTTAATGATATGATTGTATCTTACTTTGATTACTGAAGACTGCAACAACTGCACTCTGAAATAATACAGTGACATCTCGGAGTAATTACAAGTGTGTAGGGACTTCCCCTGAAACTAAATAGTTCCAGTGTTTAGAGGTCTTAGGTTTTCTTTTACCGTTTTGTGTTCAGTTCCTTTTCTCACTACGAGGCATTTCGCTGTCTTTCCCTGTCGCCACCAATAATCTGGTCTCCAGAAACTCTCGCCAATTTTCTACTAATCTTCAAAGGTTCAGAAAATCAGAAGTTAAAAAAAGAGTAAACTGACTAGGAGTGAGAGCTTATAGGATTTTTCTAGGGATGAATATGAATTTTAGTGGGTAGACCATTTGGTATTGGTTTTGGCCCCTTAGGGCTTGTTTCTCCCCTTATTCTGATTTCACTGGAGTTTTGATAATTGACATGATGACTCAAAGAACCATGTGTCAGAATAAGTATCAACACTGAAACTGCAACAAGATCAAATTCTGATAAATTAATTTTCTTTCTTTCTTTTTTTTTTAAGATTTCATTTATTTATTTGACAGAGAAAGAGAGAGAGAGCGTGCACAAGCAGGCAGAGTGGCAGGCAGTGGCAGAGAGAGAAGCAGGCTCTCCACTGAGCAAGGAGCCTGATGTGGAACTCTATCCCAGGACCCTGGGGTCATGACCTGAGCTAAAGGCAGCCACTGAACTAAATGAGCCACCCAGGTGTCCCATAAATTAATTTTCCATGTAATGTAAAATGCTACAGTCACTTTGAAAAATATTCCAGCAATACCTCAAAAGTTAAACAAAAATTATCATTTGATTCAACAATTCTACTCCTAGTTACACAACCAAGTGAAATACAAAACATGTCCATATAAAAACTTGTACAGGCATGCTCATAGCTATCATTATCCCTAGCAGCTAAAAGGCAGAAACAACCCAAATGTCCATCAATGATGAACTAGTAAACAAAATGTAGCATATCCAGATAATGAAATATTATTTGACCATAAAAAGAAATGAAGTATCAAGACATGCTACAATATAGATAAATGTTGAAAATATATGTTGATGAAAGAAGGAGGTCACAAAAGACCAAATATCATATTATTCCTTTATATAAAATGTTCCAAATAGGCAAATTTATGAGACAGATAGAGGGTTATGGTTAGCTGGGGCTGTGGGCTGGGGTGGTGGATATTGTAAGGCAATTGTGAAAGTGATAGCTAAAAAGTAGAGAAGTTTCTTTTTGGGTGATGAAAATGTACTAAAACTGATTGTGGCAATGATTGCACAATTCTAAATATGCTAAGAGCACTGAATTGCATATGTAAAATGGGTAAACTGCACAGTATGTGAATTATATTTCAATAAAGCTGTTACCAAAGAAGTCTCCATGTAGCAAAATGATGATCATATCTCCAGGTATCATCCATCTACTTCAAACAATATTTTATTCAACAAACTTAGAGTCAGTTCTTTAAAGCTTATTGTAAAAAGATCCTGAATGTAATAGTATTTTGAAGAAAACAAATGCTTTTCTCAAATTGCCTATTCATATAGTAGGGAATTTGGCCAAATATCACCACTCCAAATTATCATGTAAACTTTTACATGAATGCCTTGTATTCCATGTAATTTTTTGGTTTCTTTACGAAAGACGTCACTGACTGAAATCTCACTTACAGAGTAACGCAAACAGGATTTCTTAAATTAAAGGCAGGAAGGTTCAATAGCAGAGAGATGATTAATCAGCACAAAAGAATTCCTAACATCCTGGTCAACTCTAGTTAAGTAAAAAATTTGCTTCTTTTCTTTTTCATTGTTACTGTAGAGATTAGGTAACTGCAAGCACATGTGGTTTGGACAGGAAGCTTCTTACATTTCATCAGAAACAAAAGGCCAGAGGGCAGGGGCACTGAGTCGGGGGCAGGATTGCACTGCAGAGGCCAAAGTCATGTTCTTGGTCCCGTCAGGGGTGGCTGGCTGATGCTGGTGACTCATTTGGGTCTCACAGGCCTACATTCCCCGTTTGTTACAAGTTTTCAAATTAGGTCCTGGAAAAAGATGTATCAGCTTATTGACCTGAGGTGCTTTTCTGAAAGTCTCCACAACAGGATTCTCACCTTCCTGCATTGTTATTAAAACTTTTTTTTTAAAACAAGACAATAAAATGACATTTCATTATCAGCTAAGTTTAATAGGGGAGGAAGGGGGAAAAATTGTTAATGGTTCAATCTGAACTGTCTAGAAGCAAATAGTTACATTAAGAATAAGTGTGTTTTAGCTACAAATCTAGATTGTTTGAAAAAATATGCAAGAAGTTGATAAGAAAACCTCAAAATAATTACCTACCATCTTATTTTTATATAATATTGGATATTTTTCTTCATATGAAAAATTATGGCTGAGGGAAACGCTATCACAAGAAACCGTTTCAATGTGTGTATGTATATATCCGTGTGTACATATGTTCATAACTCAGACACGCAGTATTTATAAGAATTCAGCTACTGCAACAGGGCAGGAAGTGAAATTAGCAACATTATCAAGTGGTCTAAATGTCTCTCAGGTGACAGGCTATTCAGAATTTTAAAAATTAAGGTAATTTTTAAAGTAAGAAGTATAGTTTGCTAATAAAAACTTCATATTCATGTTGATCTTTTGCAAGACGTTCTTTTAAGTGCTTATTTAAATGCTCTACAATGTAATGCATACCATTTTCTAGACTTCAGTCCTGTAACACTGGGTGTCAAGCTATTATGCAGAAGCATTCCGAGACACTCCTTCCATGAAATGTCTAATGCCATTGCACCCATGTCCCATGCAGTGCAGAGAATCCATTTTCAGTTTTAACCCTAAGTATAAAGTGACTAATTTTTGACAAAATGGATAAAACACCCCTCTACGTTGTACAGCTCTAAGGATGCTCTAAGGCATTCTTGATCCTAAATCCCCATCCCAGTTCCTCTCCCACCTCCAGCCTAGTGTGCTGATCCTACAGGAAAAAGGCACATGCCAAATATTCCCCATATCTATTTTGTAATTATGTGGAGAACACTCAGGATGTAGAGCAAGAGAATTCCATCATCACACTGACCACTTGGGGTTAGGAAACAAAAACTGAGCACATGTTACAGGCTGGTCATATGGACCCGGGTCAGCTCCAATGACCTGTGACTCAAGAGAGGAGTCCATTCCATTAGCCACACTCTGGGAGAGGTGTCCGCAGTCAGTGGTAAGCTGGTTCAGAAGAACTATCTTCTCCTGTTCAACTGTGAAGTTGGAGTATGAAGTTCCTGTTAGAGGATTCTATTTTAGCAAGGGGATTTGGCAATACAGTAGCAAATTCTTATTCTGTCTTTTAAAATCCTATATCAGTGAGAGCAGATATTATGTGGAACTTTTATCTCATAAGGAGCTGTGGCATAGCTTCCTATTATATATATAATGTAAATGCTAAATGGCTGGGGAAGGGTGCTAAGAATGATCAGGCTATACTATTGAAAGTCTGATATTTCCTAGGAAAACATGCATTTTTCATGTTACTTTATAATATTTAGACTAATTATATCAAGAAAGTCCTATTTATTTAGGTAAATTCACAAACAATTGGAATAGTTGATTAATCCCAAGGGCTAAATTGCATAAATCAATCAACTTATGGGACAATTGGAAATGAGGTTAGGGCAGGAACTATGTACACATTAAAAGTGAACTAATGTAAACTGAAGTGCTTTAAAGCAGTATACTTGCTCAAGGTAAGATATTATTATAATAATTGAAGAATATTATGGGTTTAACATCATTACTAACTGATGATTTAATTTTAGATGCTTGCTAATAAGAATTATGATAAATACATATTTTTGTTATATGCAGACTTTCTTAAGGATTATGCAAATTTCCTTTTTCATGGAACTTTTTTAAAAGATTTTACTTTTTTTTTTTTTTTAGATAGCACGTGAGTGGTAGGAGGGGTGGTAGAGGGAGAGGAAAAGAGAATGCCAAGTTGACTCTCTATTGAGTATGGAGTCTGACACAGGACTTGATCTGACAACCCTGAGTTTATGACCTGAGTCAAAATCAAGAGCTGGATGTTCAGCTGACTGAGCCACCAAGGCGCCCCAGCCATGGGGCTTTTCTTAAGTGTATAGAGAAACTTTTTTTTTTCCACTTGAATACAATAAAGATGTCCCCTAATGAATAAGCCTGGGGTCAGCGTCATTACTCATTAAAAACTTTTTTAATTCACTGCTTAGGAATCAGCAATTTAAATTCTGCTATTCTGAAAAACTGTGGAGAAGTAAAAATCTTTTTTCCCCCTATTCTTTTCTTTTATTTCTTTCCTTTTTTTTTCCCCCTTAGTTATATCTGAAACCAGTAACATCCTTAGACTCACGAGGCATCCAGAATATGATAGGACAGTGTGCCGAGGGACATGCATCTATTAACTCACTGGATCCTTATGCAAACTTGAGGCAGGTAGCAACTCCAGTTTACAGATGAGAAAGATGAACCCTCCAAATTATCCACCCTGATTAAAAATAGGCAGTTCACAGCTCTGTGTGTCTCCAGGTGAATCACCTCTTTGCTTCTCTCTGGATTTCTCTGTGCTGTAAGTACATTCTTTGCTGGAATATTGCCTTATAGTCTCATATACGGGAGAGCAGAGGAGGGAAGGGGAGCAAAGGGGAGAAGAAAATTGGTAAGAGATGCTCAGCTGTCAAGCTTCTGCTTTCAGAATTCTCCCTTATGTACTCCCTGATTTTGTCTTTGACCTTCCTGGAATGGATGATCTCATTCTTCATGTGTGATTCCTAAAAAAGTGTGATAGGCAGAAGAATGGCTCCAAAGATAACCAAATCAAACAGGCTGTGAAGAAGCTCTATGACATTGCTGTGGCCAAGGTCAACACCTTGATCAGGCATGATGGAGAGAAGAAGGCATATGTTCGATTGGCCCCTCACTATGATGCTTTGGATGTTGCCAATGAAATTGGGATCACCTGAACTGAGTCCAGCTGGCTAAATCTAAACACAGTTTTTTCATCATTAAAAAAAAAAAAAGTGGAGGAGGGAGGCAAACAGATTCAGAGAGAATTTTGAAGCTGGAGGAAGGAACCAATAGCCAAGGAATGGGAGCAGCCTCCAGAAGCTGGAAAAGGCAAGGAAACAGAATCTTTCCTGGAGTTGCCAAAAACAAACTACATCCTGCCAAATTCTAATTTTAGTCCAGTGACATCTGAGTTGGACTTCCAAAGAACTGTAAGATAATAAGTCTAGACTGTTTTAAGCTACCACATTTGTGTAATATAGTATAGTAGCAATTAGAAAACTAATATGTAGAGCCAGTCCAGTGTTCATTGGGGTCCAGGAGTGCAGGGGGGAGAGAGCATCTATCAACCTCTCCCCACTCCTGTCCACTTGTATATTTTCTTAGAGATGGGTCACTTAGTTGAACAAAGGGAAAACAAGGGCCCATGGGGATATGCTGTGTTTCCCTAGTATAATCCAGAACTTCTCTGACAACGAAAGACCTACTCATCCTGAAAGGCCAAAAGGTACAGTTATGTGAGGATGCTTAGAGGACAAACACCAGCAAAGAGTTGGATTCCTATCAACTATGTTTATAAGTAATACCAGGGAAGAAAGATGTGAAAGTTAGGGTAATTTTTCCATCCTCAAAAGTAAAACTTCTCATGTAAATATAGGTAGTCCCTGTCATGTAAATAAAGGTAAGATGGTATGGCAGGTTTTCAAACTCTGCTTAAGCGAGGGTAGCATAACTGTTATGGGCTTTGGAGTCTGAGCCTGATGGATCAGAGATCAAGACCCTGCTCCACCCACTAGCTGGGTGACGTGAGGGATCCATGCAGTCTTGAGAGAGTTCGAGCAGAGAGCTGAAACTCAAAGGTTTCTAGTTACCACCTCACCCACTGAGTCAGGAATACTTACTATAAGAACCTTCTGAACTACTTTAAACTTTCTGAATTTACTTTAAATTCTGAATTACTTTCAATGTACACATGATTTCTTAATGTTAAGTTGTTTCACACTTAAATGTAAGAATACAGGGGTTTTGTCTATAATGGAACAAAGAAAGGAGGAGGAGGGAGAGTAGAAGAATGTAAGTGGAAAAAGCTGAGAAGAATTTGACCAGTTCTATATCCAGCTGTGGGAGAGGGCTCAGACCCCCAAGTAACAGAGTGGCTGCTGGCCTCAGCTAAAGGAGAGAAAAGAGCTGAGTTGCTTAGGCCTGTGACAGTGAACCAAAGTCTGGATGCATCTGAGAAAGAGCTTTGGACCTTTTGGATATCTGAATGGAGAAGTTACTCCTTGTAGGCCATACTCTCCTTATGGGCCTATCTTATTTCATCTATTCTTAACAATTTCCTGAACAACTAACTGATCGGTTGGGTATTACTGATATTGGGAACCTGCAAAAACAAGTGGAAAAAAAAAAAAAAAACAACAACTAAACTAAAGCACCTTCCATAAGGGTTCCCTGACTGAAGTTGATTGGGAGGGATACCTAGTAGGACCACAAGGAAGTTATTACAGAAGGGGGCAGAAGAACTGAGGACCCCTGACTCCTGTGGCAGAGATTTTGCTGAAAACTGAAACGAACTGGAGACAACAAAGCACATGAAAATTACTTTCCTGTAATTAAAATTAGAAAGGATTTTGTGAAGCCTTGAGTCAGATTCCTTGAATCATCTTTGGGAGACTAGGAGCTTCCTATTCAAAACACTAGGGTCAATTTATACCATTTTACTGAAAAAGATTTTTAAAAAATTATTCCATGCTTTGAACCCTGGTAATGCTAACCTTAGTTTGGCTTGAAGGCTTGGAAATTATTTCAGTCCTGGGGACTGCATGGATCAGGTCTCAGTGCCCACGGCTCTGACCCATTGTGATTTTGGCCCTAAAGGGCAAGATCCTCGTCAATGAAAGATCACTTCTGTACCAATCCATGTTCCTCAGTAGGATGAAAGGACTCTCAATGATAAGTGGCAGGCCATACTTGTGGTTAGAAGGGCAAGACAAGAGCAGCAGATAGGAACTGATGGGAACTAATGCCATTTAATAATTTTTTTTAACTTGTGTTTCAGCGGTTTCCTTTCCTATTTTCATGGTGATCACTTCATCCATTTATGACTTCTCTTACACCCCCCAGACGAATCTCACTGATATCAGGAGACCTGATCTCCTATCCCATGGGAAAGAGAGAATTCTTGATAGCGCCCTTAATTTTCTATTAAATGTACACTAATGCCCAACCCTATTTTCTGCCCTTCTTTGGGCAAATATTTCTTCCTCTCTAATGGCTCCTCCTCCTCTGCTATCTACATCTTAAAATTCTCATGCCCTACAACTAAGCATTCTTTACACAAGTCTCCCTTCTCCTGAGGCCACCTACCTCACTCTCCTCTCTCCTTCATCAATAGAGCTCCTAAAAGGAAAGTATCTTTTTGCTATTTTCTCACTCCATTTTCACTGCTTACCCCACAGAAATTCAGCCTCTGTCCCTTCCTTTCTAGGATGCTCTTCCCACAATGGTCACTTCCATCTACTTCCCAACTACCAGACTAGTGTGCTCATCTCCATCTTCACTGTATTTGACTTTGAAATAATTGTTGCCACCACCATTTTGTCCCTGACATTATTTTAAGCATTGTCACCTATTCTATTCAGTCCTCAACATAACTCTGTGTATTAGGTGTTATATTCCACATTTTCTACAGAAGGAAGCAGCTTTGCTTGACACCTTTAACAACTTCCTCCATCTGGTCTATCTTCCTCTCTTAGGAAAAGGAATGGACAAAAGTAGGAGTGAGGGAATGAGAGCAAAAGCAGTCCCCAAACCAGGTGGCGAATTGTAGTTTTATGGAAACTAAAAGAGGAAACAACTTCCTCCATCTGGACTGTCTTCCTCTCTTAGTTTCTATGAAACCACTCTTTCCTGATTCTCCACCTGGTTTGGGGACTGCTTTTGCTCTCATTCCCTCACTCCCTTACCTTTGTCCCCTTTTCTCGCCCACACAGGCACACATTTTTTCTCAAAGATCTAAGTCACTCCCGCATCCATAGTTTTGAGCCATCTCTGTTCCTGATCTATTATTTTCAACTGCATAATTAGTATTTCCACATTCATACGCAAGACACCAAACCTAAATTATCTTCCCAGTCACATTTCTAGTAAACATTTGTAGAATCTATATCACATTTTAGGTATTTGTTTGCTGCCCTGGAGACATTCAGATGAGTAAAACACAGCCCTGTCCTTGAGGAACAGGAGCTGGACTTGTAAATAATTATAGTACAAAATGTAGGTATTATAGGAGAAGTATCAGAAGTAGGTCTAGAAGCAAGAGAAGGGAGCTTGTAGCTGTGTGATGGCTCAAAGAAACTTTCCCAGAAAGGATGAAAACTTTTCATATGACTTTGAAGGAGATTTCTAGGGAGACAAGGGAAGAAAAAGATATTTAGTGCAAAGGGTCCAGTTTATGGATATGCACAGAGATTCCAGAGAGAACGGCATACCTAAGAAAACTTATGGGTTGTTAGTTTGAATGCTTAGGGATGAGTATTCTATACTGGGGTTGACAGTACTACCATTTATTAAATTATTTACCTGGTGTTTCCCTCCCCCAGTAAATACTATAACTATCAGTATTATTGATTCCATTTTCCATTGGACTGTCATAATCTCCCTTTCTTCCCATGCTCACTGACTGAGTTAAGGTTCTTATCTTAAATCACTGTGGATGATTTATTGCTTGAGATCTAAGAAAAAACTCTGCTTGCACTGTTATCAAGACCTTGACCCTGTTCAAAAATAAATATGTTTACAAATCTAGATACCCTATTTTACTTATGTAAAATTGTACTGGTTTAAAAACATCACAATAACTTTTCTCAATATGCGAAAGACCTACTATATACTTTTTTTTTTAATTCATAGAAGCTGTTCTTGTCCTTATACTTATCAATATGGAGTAATCAGCATCAGAGACCAGGCAGAAGGAGTCTATCAAGTGGAAGAAGACTTAAAGGATCAATGAAGATGTCTCTGAGAAGCATTTTAGGAGAAGGATGTCAATGTGTCAATAAAACGATTTGAAGTTTGGTGATTACCAAAGAAACTTGGGAAGAAACTGGAAAAGTAAGATCTGTATTATTAGGAGAGAAGGGGAGAAAAGGAAACAGTGATGAAGTGATATATTTATGTACACAGGCTCCCAGCTGTGCCATATCCCGAGTCGAGATGCCTTTAACTTTTAATCCTCACCCTAACAAATGGCTTCTGTGCAATAATATTTTATATCTCTGTATCTATAATTCATTTTCAAACAGATTTATAGATTTTGTTTGCTTCTTATTCTAACTTTATAGATAGGAATTATTATTATTTAGTTCACAAATGGAAGGAACTGTGGCAGTGTTTAAGAGGCTTGTTTGAGATGAAAAGAGCTGGTTAATAATCAGTAGATCTGGAATTAGGTCTGTCATTGTAGAACTCACTATTACATGAGCCTGACTCCTAGCGATTACAGCAAGAACTAAAATTAAGTACCAAATAAAGGTTTATTGAAGTCTGATCCTGAAAATTTTTGGAAATCAATGTGAAATTTGCAAACAGGCTAAGATATATTTTCAAAAAGGTGTCTGAAAATTGTCTCAATTTTTTTAAAAAAATATTTATTTATTTATTTTAGAGGGGATGGGGAGAGAAACTCTAAGCAGACTCTGCGCTAAGTGTGGAGCCTGACGGAAGCCTGTCTCATGACCTGGAGACCACTACCTAAGCTGAAACCAAGAGTTGGATGCTTAAACAACTGTGCCACCCAGGCACTCCAGTCCCAATTTTTGATTATATAATTTTGTCTTCTGTGAATCTGTTTGTTCAGGCACACTCCCAATCTCATATAGCCAGCTTATTTTCTTCATATAGGAACATACATTAGTATCTATCACAGTGCATCTCCTGATTTGGGATTTGGTATATTTGGTTATCATATAAATAGTACGGGTCTTAAAAGACTTTTTGTATTGTTTACTTCCTGCCAATAGATCTCTTTTCCTCTTGGAAGCATTTTAAAAATTTAATACCTTTTTAAGAATCAGTTTGAATGAGTATTAAAAGGAGAAAAATGTGTGTTTCTCATAATTCCTCTTCATGGGCTGGAGTAACAGAGTCCTGGCTAAGGGCTCAAATGCCCTCTTAGAATTTTTAGACAACTTCAAAATATCCAACATACATTAAAGAATAAGAAAAGGTTAACATCGATGATTCTTTAAATGTATCTTGTATAATTTACTAAGACTTCTGAGATTTCATAAATGTACTTGGTACAGACTCTTGCGGGTACTCTTTCAAGACTGGAACCACTGTGGCCGAACCCAAGTCATGTGGCAGTCTCATTAACCTCTCTTTCACTTGCGGCAGAGGTAGATGAGTGCCCCCTCATTGTGAGAGCAGTCTTCCAAATGGCAAGTCATTCTTCAGTCTTTAGGGGAAGACATGCTACCCACGGTAAAGAGGGGCCTTTGAGCCTTCTCTTTGATCTCACTAAAATACTCTCTTTTGCAGTGGGAGGTAAGCCATCAAGGTAGCAAACAGACACAGAGGTGTTCTGTTGACAGAGCTTCTAAACTCTCACAAGCTTAGTTATCTTTTCTAGCAATGCACAATTTCTGATAATACATGTATATTATCTAGAATTTGTTTTATGGCTTCATTGTGGGCAGGGGTATCATTTTTGCTGTGGTTTGTCAGTTTGACCTATTTGAAAGGGACTGCTGCTCATCTTTCTCTTCTTGGGATTCTTAGAAAGCTCTGCCCTAACTTTATCCATATTTTGCGGCAACCTGAAAACTTGGAAAGAGGGATGTACTAAACATTGAGGTGGTGCTTACCTCTCTCGACCTTTCCTTTATCCTATTATATAGCTCTACTTTCAGAAAAAAAAATACTTCAAAAATTTACTTAAAATATTTCAGTTTTTAAGAAGATTTTATTTATTTATTTGTCAGAGAGAGAGAGAGAGAGAGAGCGCACAGGCAGACAGAATGGCAGGGAGAGGCAGAGACAGAAGCAGGCTCCCTGCCAAGCAAGGAGCCCAATGTGGGACTCGATCCCAGAACGCTGGGATCATGACCTGAGCTGAAGGCAGCTGCTTAACCAACTGAGCCACCCAGGCGTCCCTAAAATATTTCATTTTTAATTCCAAGTCAAAGGATTTGATTAGTATGTACCTGTCATCCATCCTGATTTTTTGAGGAAAAAAACCTGGTCCTTTTCCTAAAATGATAGTACTTGACCATGGTTTGCAAAATTATATTTAGTGATAAAATAATCCTAAATTGACTATAATTAGGTTTGTGAGTTCATCCCTAATCCTGTGAAGAATGTCAAAACTGAATCTTCTACCAGGGAACACTAACATTTCTTAAAAGGATTCAGAAATTTTTTTAAAAATGCATTATGATGATTATTATGATTGAAATATCTCTTGAATTTGGCCCCACTAATGTATATATCTCTCTCCTTCTCTCTCTCTCTCTCTCATGCCTGCACGCACACACACACACATATTTTGGCTAATTCTCTAAGTATATATTCTATGAAAATACATAATATGGTGATGACCACATAGAACAAAATTCTTCCACAATATTTTAGACACAATAGGTATTACTACTGACAAGTATGGTGGGGATGGGGATTGGAGTGAAAATTATGGAACTTAAGTAACATTTTAAAAAGTAAATTAATTAATTTTCAGAGAACACAGATAACCTGAGAATAACTCAGTTAACTCTTCAGGTTTGGAAATGTAGCAGTTCTTTAAACCAACTTTGAATTAATCAGCTTGCCGGCTTAACTACCACTCTCCATTCCTATTGTAAATCATACCAACTGATATCCATGGCATATGACGTCCTCATGGATTACTAGGTCACTCTATGGCCTGCCCATATATTTCTGCTACTTCAAAGTGAGTCATAGACTTACTAAGAGTAAGCTGTGGTTCTTAGTGCCAAAACTGTTAGTGTTAAATATGTGTGACATTGAAATTATGACAATTAGTATAAATAAACCAATAAAATACAAGTTTGAAGAGTTCTGGTTTCTGTGGAATCGAACTTACATACTTTAGAAATACTCAGTTAAAGTGAATTGTTTATATAGGTCTTGTCATATTAGGTGTGGATAGGTACACTGAAATATGGGGTGTGATTAGGAAAAGTTTTAAGACATTTCACAAGTGTCTTAAAGAGTTTTGCTCCTCATTAGAGAAAGTGAAACTAAAACTTGAGGATGATACATGACTGGTTTGGGAAAGAAATATGTGGAACTCTGATCATCTGATCCATGCTTAATAAAAAGGCATTTGCTCTACTGAAAAGATTGGCAAATGGACATATATTTGTATTTTTAAAGTTAAAATGTTTAAGATGTATGTATTACTTGTATGCCTACTCATTTCAAAACTGCTTTTTGATTAACTGAACAACTACTGGTTCCAATCATGTTAGATAAGTGAGCACCTACCCTACCTGAGTTCAAATCAGTATTCCATAAATAAGCAACCTTGGCATTTATAATATTTCTTCCTGGTATTTGTAAGGTCAACTAAGGTGGATGGGGAAAAAGATTAGTTATCTCAAGGGACAGAAACTAATAAAGTTACTACCAGCACAACACAAAGAAAATAATTATTTTTGGAATTTACTTAATAGGGGTATAAAGATTACTTCAATCAAAATGACTGCAGTAAATGCTGAGCCTCCCTTCAAAAACTGGAAAAGAAGAAACACAATGAAAAGTAAATATCTGAAACACAAGATACATGCTTTAGAGAAAAGAGAGAAAAGATCAAAGAGAAAGAGACCTAGAGAGAGGAAGGTAATGGAGTAAGGGAGAGAGAGTAGGAGGGGAGGAGAGAGAGGAAGAGAAGGGGGGAAGGGTGGGAGGAAGAGAGCATGAAAACATGAAGAAAATCAGAAAAAGAGAGAAAGAGCTAGGACAACAAAATGTGTATTCAGATATTCTTAAAGATCTTACCTGGTCCTCGATTTTTCTGTTTTTGTTTGTTCTGCTAGAAACTCATTTATTTGTCAAGACTGGGTACAGGAGTTATCGACCTTTTCAGTAAAATCACAGTTAATATTTTTAATGGAGCTCTGAGCACCCAAATTATAAACCATCTAACATTATAAGGAAAGGAACAGTTTTGTGAGCCGTTCCTTATTGTCTCATCAATCTAGAAAAGCAAAGGGGTCTATCTTTGTCATAGGTTAGATTCTCTGGGAAGTGGTCCCTGAGTCGGAGATTAGCACGCTGACAATTAATTAGAGAACATTGTCAGGGTCAGCCATTATGGAAGGGAAGAGGAGGAAGCAGGACTGGGTAGAGGGAGTAGTTGGACTGTGGTCCAATTACAGGAAGGTCTACCAAGGGATGTAAGACTTTATACTACCTCCATGTCACCCTCAATGATTAGATACAGGCTACTGCAGGAAGGAGTATGACAGTGGCAAAGCAGTTCTCTCTCATTGAGGGCAATTCCCACAGAAAACTGAAGCTGAGAGCTGTCAACTGGCAATATTCTCAGACACTGAGGGCAAAGTCCTTCAGTCCTGAAGGCCACCTAGCATCCACAACAGTCTTCAAGTTCTACTTTGGTGTCAGTGTGGTTTAGTGGGAAAATCATAGTCATTGGAGATACTCCTGGTTTCTAGTACTAACTTTATAATGAGCCATGTGGTTTTAGACATGCTATTTCACTTCTCACGGTCTGTTTCCTCATTTTAAAATGCAGGGCATAATATCTACTACATGGATTCGGTATGGGTGGGTGTAGGACAAAAGGAGTTAATGTTTATAAAAGACTGGCAAATAGTAGATGCTCAAAAAAATATTGGCTTCCTCCCACCATTTTCCAATAGGGCAAAGTGCTTTAAAAAAAACAGTACATTTTTCACCTGGATAATTTTCTCTTTACATGCTCCCTATTCCATCCATTTGCCCTTTGGAGAAAAGAAAGTAACAATATGTGCCAAGGTATGTAATTTAACGTGCTGCTTTTTATGTTCCTAAAGAAGCAATTTTTATATGAAGTTTTTCTAACTAGGTTTCATTTATTTCAGGGAAGAAAAAAAGTAAAATAAAAGAGATAGTATTTTTCTTTTTTCATTCACTGAAATCACAGAGAGATTGAAAGAGAGACAGAAAAAAAGTATTTGTTACCACCTAAGACGTTTTATAACCTCCTTCCCTGCTCTTAAGTATCTAGGGCTTCTGGCACATTACCCCACTCAAGCAACATCCCTTCCTCAAAGGAGTTTGTGTCTTTTTGACCAAAGGCTAAGCCCTGCTGAACTTGAAACAGATATTACAGCAGTTCTCAAAGTTTGGCCCCTCACTATCAAACCATAATGGGAGACTATGAGAGATGTAAATTCACAGTTCGCAACCCAGATCTATTGAATGAGAACCTCCAGTGGTGGTGCCCCACAGTCTGTAGTTTAACAAGTCTACTAGCTGACTTTAATACACACGGAGGTCTGAGAACTACTGGGACAGTGTACCAATCAGTGTTCCAGCGAGAAATAGCATATTCAAGTTAGGATAACTCAAGAAAGGTTTGCTAATAAAGGAAGTATTTTTAGAGGTTGGCCAGGGAAGCACAGCAGATGGTGGGATACCTTGGAGACTGTAACAGCAACACAGTTATGGGATACCTTGGAGACTGTAACAGCAACACTGTTACCGTATCCAGGCCTGAAAGGATAAGGGGAGTAAGAGGTTACTAGAACTCAAAATGAGAAGATCTCACGGAGATGATCCCTTGAGAGGAGCTGACACCTCTGGAACATAGACCAGGTCCCACAACAGCTTTTTCCTTCCTGTTTTCTGTTGGAGTTCTCCACAGCTGAATCCAACCGGAAGCCAGATGGCAATGGGTCCTGAAAAGGTCAGCCTCCCAGGATGGAGAGCAGGATGGTGAAGGGTGGAAGGGTGGAAGTTAATCTAAAATGGGCAAATGGAAGAGATCTGATACAAGTAATAAATCCTAAATGTCATTATTAATTCTTATTCATTTAAAAGTTCTGCTTCCCTTAATTGTAGCTTTTCCAAACAGTTACTTCTGGCTTACTTTAGAAGTAATTGTCTTGTGACTCCCTGTGGGTATGCTTTACTTTTATTTTTAAAAATTCTTATTGGCAAAAGTCTGAAAAATATGTGAAACTCTTGAGGCTAGTAATAAACTTGGGCTCGAACTGCATCATTTTTCTCTTTTCCTGGTGCTTATTTATCATCATAGGTATTCCTTCATTTAAAAGAGAAAATACGCCTGTGGCAAAAAATGAAAAGTATTAGTAAGGCTATAAAGCCATAGGACTTTCAACATGCTGATGGATATTGGCACAAAAATCTTGGAAAACAGTTTGATGCTACCTAAAACACTTGAACCTACACCTACTGACCCAGCAATTCCCCTTACCTCCTATACCCACTGACCCAACAATTTCACTTACATTTATCCTAGATTAGTTCATATCTGCACAATTAACAAGGTGGCACTGTCTCTAATAACTGGAAAATTGACACATCCTCCAAGTTCATCATCAAAAGTAGATTGTTAAAGAAAAAGCAGCAAAAATAAATTGGCAATATAGTCATACCAAAGAACTGCAACAAAAATAAATGAACTGCATGTGAGAACATCAACACTGGATAAAGCTCTCAAATGTCTTCTTACATGAAAGAAACAATTCAGTAAAGCATACATATCATTCCATTTACATAAAGTTCAGAAGTAGATAAAACCAAGCTATATATCATTTAGGGATGCATCTATATATGGTAAAATGAATAAGAAACAATGTAGTGGCTAAAATAAAAGTCAGGATTCTGGTTATACATGGTTAAATAGGTGGTTATATCTTGCAAATCTGTTGAAACACAAATAGTCATTTAAATTTATGTTTTTTAAAATTTTTATTTATTTTTTACTTTTTAAGATTTTATTTATTCATTTGACAGGGAGAGAGAGAGCGAGAAAGAGCACAAGCAGGGGGAGCGACAGGCAGAGGGAGAGGGAGAAGTAGGCTCTCTGCCAAGCAAGGAGCCCGATGTGGGCTTCCATTCCAGGACCCTGGGATTATGACCTGAGTGGAAGGCAGACACTAAATCAACAGAGCCACCTAGGCACCCCACCATTTAAATTTACATTGGCACAATGGCACATTTAAATACCTTTGTGGTATTTCACCTTAATGAAGGTACACATTTAATGTGTTAACTTTAGATTTTTCTGGTTCTTGGGGTGTTGGGACGATACCCAATCTTCTGTAATTTCTAGAAGGGATCTTCTCCTTTGATTGGCAACTATTTCCAATGGGTATATTTTACCCCCTTTACTTATTTCCTTTTGGAAGCTGACTTCCAGAGAAAGAGCCACATTGATTTCCTACCAGCAGTTAAATAAATTGGCTCAAGTGTAAATAACTTTTTGTTCATGTAGAGTTCTCACAATGATCACAACACTTCTTATTATGTAAATTTTCACAAAATTTCACAGAAAAAAGTTAGGGAACATATAATGAATCTCCATGCACTCCTCACTCAGCCTCAACAATTATCAATGTTTTTCAAATGTTTTCTTCTTATAATGAAATTTAGATTTTAATAAACAACACTGACTTTCTCGAGTGCTAGTTTATGTGTAGAAGTAGAATGAACGAAGTTTTGAAGTTTAATGGGTTTGAAATATGTTTCAGTTCATTGCTTACATCACTTCTGCGATTTGAAGCATTTTTAGTTATTTTTATGTAGTAGAATGAATTGCATTTTTAATAGTATCTCATATGGTTGCCTGAGGTAACACATTCTCACACTGAATTATAATTCAGTGAGAAAATACATTATTTTTTCCTAAAATCAAACACCAGCATTCTGGGTGGAATTAAGATTTAAGGCCTGAAATCTAAAAATCATTATTTGGCTAATATTCAACAGTTTCTACTGGGTGGTAGTTGAGATATGATTATAACTATTAACAGAAAAAAATTAACTTTCCTCTATGTATACATTATCACTTTTGTTATATTAACTTTATACCTTTGGGTTATTAGATATCAGGTATTATATTTCCACATAATAATATCAACAGATCTTTTATACCTCTCAGTCTAAACACTTCTAACTTGTTTCAAGTACAAGGAATGGAAAGAAATGCTCCACTCTCCCACTGCAGATAGTTATCCTGCAGAAGAACGAAGTGAACCAAATGTGAATCTTAAAAGGCATTTTAAAATTTTAATCACAACAGTGAATTAACTAGCCATAGTAATTACTGAATTGAACCTATATATTATATGATAATACTCAGACATTCCCTAAATTTAATTCAGGAGCAGAGGACAAAAGAGCCCTCACAGTGTACTCTCAGAAGTGCAATGAAAATAAAAATAAAGTTGCTTTTTGATTATTATACAATAAATTCTGCTTCATATACACAGTGGTTGCACATATAAATGATCAAAGAAGGCTGGGGCTCAGGTTTTGGATAGCAAAAATCACCAAATGGTCTTACCCACAAGCTTTATCAAGTACAAAACAGATATGAGAAGAGCATCAACACAGACACCCTGAGTGATCATGTCCTCCCTACCCTCCTTTCGTTCCTCATGAGGAGGCACCCAGGTTGGTCCATGCCCTGCTCAAATCTATGTCAGGTCTATACCCTGCTCAAGAAGAGGAATATTCTTAGTCTAAGGGGACCAAAAGGGAGAGGTACACTAGACTTTAAGCTTCATTCCTGAAAAGGTCACGCTAATACCGATGTGATTACAATTCTATGTAGGACAATAATTCTGTTATTCATCAAAATCATGGTGCTTAAGCTTTCCACATTGCAAGTCCTGAAATCTTGCTGAACATTCTAAATGCAAAAATATCTCTTAATTGCATAGGCTGGAAGTTAAACCATTAGACAAAGAAATGCTACCTGCTGTCACAAATAACTCCAAACTATGAAATAGCTCAAATGTGACAGAAGTTTAGGTTTTACATAACTTCCAAAACTGGTGTTCCTGATTGGTAGGTAGCTCTTGTTTGTGTGGTGATTCTGGGCTCTGGGCTTGTTCCATTTTGTGGCTTTCTCTCCAGCCCATAGCTTCCAAGACTTCTGTGTTTATTTCATCAAGCTGGCAAATAGGGAAGGGCAGGGAGGAGTTTTTATGAGCCAGCCCTGAAAATCCATCACTTTTGTTTCCAGATTCTACTGGGTAGCATTAAGTCATGTGGCTATCTGCAACCTTAGTGAATAGCATAGAGAAAGAGGAAATGAGTTCTGTGGATAGCTGGCTATCTTCAGCCACAATTATACACTTCTTTCTCTGTGCCTATTGGGTCCAGGTGTTTTCTATTTACCTCTACTTCGGGGCTTTCCACGAACAAAGTTGGCCATGGCCTGCCAGACAACAAAGTTAAGATATTCATTCAACTTTATGTAATTAGTTCCCCATGGCTTTTGATGTCAAGGACTAATAATATCTAATTCTTCTTGAAGAAATTGTTACATTTAAGGAAGAAATAGAAAGGGCACTAATTTTGGAGAACTAATGTAGCAGCTTAATATTTGCTCATTAGAGTCCATCATTGCCAACCGATTTTGTTCTTTGAAATAATTTTCATAATTACTTGACAAAATTCCTCCATGAAAATAAATGGTGACAATTAACTCAAATTTTGCTTTAGGATGTAGATAATTAGTGAGTCTGTGTTTTCCAAATGTCTCTGTCAAGAGGGCAGAGATGAGAATTCTAAATTCTTTCCTTGCAAAAGGGCAGCACTGAACTATACACAGAGCTGATGCTCGAATTATGAAATCTGAATGGCACCTGGACACTCAATTTCCATGTGATTTTAGAACAGTCACTTCACTGTTCTATATAACATGATGCCACTTACAAAATACCTCTTCAGGTATGTTCTGAGGATCATATTAGGATGATATCAATAAAAATATTTTTGGAAACATAGTTGCTATTTGAGTTCTAGATGATATTTCTTCAACTTTTTTTTTTTCATTTACTACTAAAGATTAGAAAAAGGGACAAAAAATGATGCCCTGGTTAAACAGAGACCACTCACTCAGCCTCTAGCCGACCTTATTTTTATGAAGACTGTTCACTTCTGGCTATCTTCTGAATGCTACTTGGCAGTGCCTTAAAATTTCCTCTGTGCTTAAAGTGTCAGGGATGGTCTTGTTGTCTCCCCTATGACTCTTCTACTGGAAATCTGGGCTTGCTATACCATCATGAGCAAAGGTATAAGCTCTTCTGAATAACCTAAGGCTTCCTGTGAAGGTGCACAGAAACCCATGCTCCCTTTTGTGCTTTGAGAGTCACCAACAAGAATGTGAACATTTTAACTTAAACCTGGAGATACAGGCACATTCAGAAACAAGAATCATATATCTGGAGTTATTAATAACAAGTAAAACTACTTCATGCCTTATGGAGTAGAGCTCTATCTCTGGCGAGGAGAATTTAATGATTTTCCTTCTGAGAATCACTTTTCTATTGATCTCTTTACATAAACATTTACACACACACACACACACACACGCACACACACACTTTTTGCCTTGGGGAAAAATCAGATCAGAGAAACGAAATGTCTTAATGTACTAACACTTGAAAATGAATTAAAAATATGAGAGTGCAACAACTCCTTTTTATGGTTCATAAAATCCCCAATATCCTTAAGAGTATCCATAGTTAATACTTTTAAAAATCCCTGAGTTTACATTGTTACATTAGTTAGGTGAAATTTAAATAACTCTACTAACAAGACTGAATTTTTTTTTTTTTTGCTTTTTTAAAAAAACAATTTAATTTTCTCAAGGAATTAATAACTGGTTTGGTTCAGGAATGTTGAAACTGTTCACAGCATTATTGTGAAAGGAACTGCAAAGCCAATAAATAAATAAATAAATAAATAATACGATAAGAGGAATATTTTGCGTCGATGTTGCTTTTGGCTTCCTTCTTAATACGTGCATTACTCTCAACTGGGATAAAACACTTGCCCAAGCTTCTAGAACTCTTTCAGCGGCCAGTTCCTGGAAACCACCTGTGTGCTAGACACTCTGTGGGTTACCACATACATAGTACCAAAGTCATCTGTAAGGACCATTCTAACCTGAAGCTTAAATTCTTCTTACAATGCTCTCAGGGCAGAATTAATCCTTGACAGTGTTTAATATGAGAACAAAAAGAATACTTCCAAAAGTGAAAAAAAAAATATGATGATGCCAAAACTAGTCCCCAGATTTTTCCTAAAAAAAAAAAAAAAAGAAAGAAAAAAGAAAAAGAAAGAAATAAAAGAAAAAGAGAAAGGAAGGGAGGGAGGGAGAATGGATTCAGAATTTGGGGAAAAAAAAAAAAACCAAAAAAAAAAAACAAAAAACAAAAAACAAAACTGCCCTGAGAACTATGTCCTTTATCCGCTGATATTTTTAAAACCAGTATTATTAACCATCAATATCATTGTCTAAATAGCTTTCATAAAAGTTAATAGTTTAGAAATAATAGCTGACAGTTAAATGTCACAATGTGAATTACAGAACCAGTGTAGACTTCTGGATCTTTTCTTTCTCAAGCAAACCGCACCTTTCCCATTGAAAGGAAAAGAAAAAAGATAGAATCCAACGGATACATTTTTTTCCCTTTAGGCAAAACGTCTCATAAATTGAGATTCATTGAAATGTATACCTAGATTTTGGTGTCTTCATGAACTATAAAGGCCTAAGATTACTGCCTCCAAAAGGAAAAGGAAATTAATTAATGCTAACCTTTTTAGCTGTGACTTCAATTTTCTGTGATTCCTAATTTCATTATGGAGGATTATATTGAAAATCATCCCAATATCCATTACACATTTCAATATCCATAAATTATGCTATTTCTAACTTCAGGTCAGTTGCTAATGTGTTTATCTTCTCCTTCTTGATACCTCTAATCAGTTGCCTTACCAGACTTATCAGCAATACTAACAATGAGTCAAGGTCATGTATTATCAGTCTCTGTCCCTGTAGTCCAGTTCTGAGTGAGACAAGAAATCTTTAGGACACCAGAACAAACTGCCTTCCTCTCAGTAACTCTTGCTTTGCTTCTCATATTGGCTGTCCCCTGGAGCTTAGTAGAATGGATTCAGCCTTCTGTATGGGAGAGTGATCGAGTTATAGCACCTGTCACTTATTATTCAGGAGGTTATCTCTCTAGCTACAGTGTTTCCCCATTTTTCTCACAATCCCATGTACTTCCCATCAAAACTGGGCCCTTGGCCAGGCAGGAGATTATTCCTATATGCAAGAGGACACTTTCAAAATCAAGGCTATGCAAGCTGCAATCTTCACACCAGGCAGTGCTCTGTGAAATTGCATGAGAACATCTTCCAATGTTGATCACTGGACTCTACTATTATCCCCTAAGACCTGCATGTTTTCCAGTATTTGTACTGTCTCACATGATGGGCAGGGCTGTAACTAATATTAGATATAGCTTGCAGGTATTGCCCACTTTTTAAAAATTAAATTTATTTATTTTCAGCATAACAGTATTCATTATTTTTTCACCACACCCAGTGCTCCATGCAATCCGTGCCCTCTATAATACCCACCACCTGGTACCCCGACCTCCCACCCCCCCCCCGCTACTTCAAACCCCTCAGATTGTTTTTCAGAGTCCATAGTCTCTCATGATTCACCTCCCCTTCCAATTTCCCCCAACTCCCTTCTCCTAACTCCCCATGTCCTCCATGCTATTTGTTATGCTCCACAAATAAGTGAAACCATATGATAATTGACTCTCTCTGCTTGACTTATTTCACTCAGCATAATCTCTTCCAGTCCCGTCCAGTTGCTACAAAAGCTGGTTATTCATCCTTTCTGATGGAGGCATAATACTCCATAGTGTATATGGACCACATTTTCCTTATCTGTTCGTCCGTTGAAGGGCATCTTGGTTCTTTCCATAGTTTGGCAACCATGGCCATTGCTGCTATAAACACTGGGGTACAGATGGCCCTTCTTTTCACGACATCTGTATCTTTGGGGAAAATACCCAGGAGTGCAATGGCAGGGTCATAGGGAAGTTCTATTTTTAATTTCTTGAGGAATCTCCACACTGTTCTCCAAAGAGGCTGCACCAACTTGCATTCCCACCAACAGTGTAAGAGGATTCCCCTTTATCCACATCCCCTCCAACACATGTTGTTTCCTGTCTTGTTAATTTTGGCCATTCTAACTGGTGTAAGGTGATATCTCAATGTGGTTTTAATTTGAATCTCCCTAAGGGCTAGTGATGATGAATATTTTTTCATGTGTCTGATAGCCATTTGTATGTCTTCATTGGAGAAGTCTCTGTTCATATCTTCTGCCCATTTTTTGATATGCTTGTCTGTTTTGTGTGTGTTGAGTTTGAGGAGTTCATTATAGATCCTGGATATCAACCTTTTGTCTGTACTGTCATTTGCAAATATCTTCTCCCATTCCGTGGGTGGGTTGCCTCTTTGTTTTGTTGACTGTTTCCTTTGCTGTGCAAACGCTTTTGATTTTGATGAAGTCCCAAAAGTTTATTTTCGCTTTTGTTTCCTTTGCCTTTGGAGACATATCTTGAAAGAAGTTAGTGTGGCTGATATCGAAGAGATTACTCCCTGGGCTACAAGGATGGTTCAACATTCGCAAATCAATCAATGTAATAGAACAAATTAATATGAGAAGAGAGAAGAACCACATGGTCCTCTCAATTGATGCAGAAAAAGCATTTGACAAAATCCGGAATCCGTTCCTGATTAAAACACTTGAAAGTATAGGAATAGAGGGAACATTCCTGAACTTCATCAAATCTATCTATGAAAGACCCACAGCAAATATCATCCTCAATGGGAAAAAGCTTGCAGCCTTCCCACTGAGATCAGAAACAAGACAAGGATGCCCACTTTCACCACTCTTGTTCAACATAGTATTAGAAGTCCTAGCAACAGCAATCGGACAACAAAGAGAAATAAAAGGTATCCAAATTGGCAATGAAGAAGTCAAACTCTCTCTCTTCGCAGATGACATGATTCTTTATATGGAAAACCCAAAAGACTCCACCCCCAAACTACTAGAACTCATACAGCAATTCAGCAACGTGGCAGGATACAAAGTCAATGTGCAGAAATCAGTGGCTTTCTTATACAGTAACAATGAAAATACAGAAAGGGAAATTAGAGAATTGATTCCATTTACTATAGCACCAAGAACCATAAGATACCTGGGAATAAACCTAACCAAAGAGGTAAAGGATTTGTACTTAAAGAACTACAGAACACTCATGAAGGAAATTGAAGAAGACACAAAAAGATGGAAGACCATTCCATGCTCTTGGATCGGAAGAATAAACATTGTTAAAATGTCTATACTGCCTAAAGCAATCTATACTTTTAATGCCATTCCGATCAAAATTCTACCAGTATTCTTCAAAGAGCTGGAGCAAATAATCCAGAAATTTGTATGGAATCAGAAGAGACCCCGAATCGCTAAGGAAATGTTGAAAAACAAAAATAAAACTGGGGGCATCACATTACCTGATTTCAAGCTTTATTACAAAGCTGTGGTCACCAAGACAGCATGGTACTAGCATAAAAACAGACACATAGACCAGTGGAACAGAGTAGAGAGCCCAGATATGGACCCTCAACTCTGTGGTCAACTAATCTAAGACAAAACAGGAAAAAATATACAGTGGAAAAAAGACAGTCTCTTCAATAAATGGTGCTGGGAAAACTGGACAGCTATATGTAGAAGAATAAAACTCGACCATTCTCTTACACCTTACACAAAGATAAACTCAAAATGGATAAAAGACCTCAATGTGAGACAGGAATCCATCAGAATCCTAGAGGAGAACATAGGCAGTAATCTCTTCGATATCGCCCACTTTTTAAAAAAAGATTTCATTTATTTATTTGAGAGAGAGCGCATGAGACTGGGGAGGGTCAAGGGAGAAGCAGACTCCCCCCTGAGCAGGGAGCCCATTGTGGGACTTGATCCTGGGACTCTAGGGTCATAACCTGAGCTGAAGGCAAGTTATTATTCAACTGCTTATTAATCACCTGAGCCACCCAAGCGCCCAGTGTCACCCGCTTTATATGTACAGTGACTAATTTACACAGGGTTGGGTACTATTTCAGTAGGAAAAAAATAAATAGTTCCAATGCCTGGGACCCAGGGAGAAAACTTATGGTAAGAAAAGAGTCTGACACCATGAGTGGTATTCTGCGACAAGGTGTGAATATTGGAGAGGGAAGATGAAGCACCCAGAAGTGCCTGGGTGGCTCAACTGGCTGAGCATTGGACTCTTGATTTCAGCTCTGGTCGTAGTGTCAGGGTCTTGGGATGGAGCCCCCTACATCTCCTTGGGGTGGTGGTCCAGGCTTATCAAAGAGTCTGCTTCTCTCCCTCTCCCTATCCCTTTGTCCCCCGTCTCTCTCTAAAATAAACAAATAAATCTTTTTAAAAAAATCATCTAAACCAAGTCCTTCCCCTAGTGGAATAGCCCCCCGGGAGAAATACAATTTTAAGGTGAGAGCAGCACCTTCAGGTCCAACCCTTAAACTGTGTAACACAGCGGAGAGGGGGGATTTTTCTTTTCTTGTCTCGAAGCAGCCTAAGAATTGTCCCATCACTACCAGTTTGGGAAGCAAATGAGGCCAGCATGGAAGAGTTTACAGTAGCTGTAATTAGAGTCAAGAGGCCTCTTCTCACTCATGGATATGTTAAAACACTCCATGGGAAGTTCTAATAATTATTACCTATAAAGAGTGGACTGTGCCAAGATGATTCATCCATCAGCTTGTCCCCCCAACCCCATTTCTACACATTCCCATTTCTGATGATCTCGTCCCGAGCCTTAGTCACCCACCCTACTGACCAAGACATTCTTGTCTCCTTGTCCTTGTCATTAGCAATTACTGGTCTTCTCTAATGGTCAATGAACTCTGTTTTATTTAGGACTTATTCCTTCACGAGTACCATTTTCACCTGCTCTAGAACTCTGCTGTTCCAGTGACTATCCCTCTCTTCTTTCCCCTCCCAATTCAGCATATACAAAATCTCCAATTAAAAAAAAAATTACTCGGGGTGCCTGGGTGGCTCAGTGGGTTGAGCCTCTGCCTTCGGCTCAGGTCATGATCTCAGGGTCCTGGGACCGAGCCCCGCATCAGGCTCTCTGCTTGTCGGGGAGCCTGCTTCCTCCTCTCTCTCTGCCTGCCTCTCTGACTGCCTCTCTGCCTGCTTGTCATCTCTCTCTGTCAAATAAATAAATAAATATTAAAAAAAAATTACTCTTCTACCCTTTTAACAGTAGGTCATTGTGAATCACTACCACATTTCTCTGCTCCTCTTTATGGTTTACATCTTTTCAAAGCAATGATGCCCATGTCCTTATATAACACTTTCTTATCCCAGTCCAGTCCTCATCACTCCACAAAACTGTTTTCTTTTCAATTTGCAAATGATTTTCACATTACCAAGCACTGAGGTCAATTTTCAGCCCTCATTTAAATTTGCCTCTGACTGTCACTTGCCATTATTGCTCGATGCCTCCTTCTTGGAGTACTTCTGAACTGTTGTTGCAAGGCATTGTTCTTTTTGCTTCCTACTGCTATCAGTCTCCTTGTTTGGTTTTTCTCCTCTTCTTGATACCTAACGTTAAGAGAACTAGCTTCTATTTTCAATTGTCTTTTGTTTTCTATACTTATTCCCAGTACCCTCCTTCTTTTCCAATGGCTTTAGATATCATTTATATGCCTAACCCTCAAATTAGTATCTCCAGCCTAAACTTTTCCTTGAGTTGATTATAGAATGTCTACTGGATCAGTATATACAATGTATAACAGATACCTTAAACTTAGCAGGTGCAAACTGGTTTCTGGATTTCCTCTCCTCTCTTACCAAAACTTGTTTTTTTCCTCAGAGTTCCCCATGTCATTAAATGTTACTAAACAGAACCACTGTTTGTGGGTCCTAGTTGTGTTACAAATACCAGCAGAGACAGAGGGATGTAAGTGGTGGTTGCACCCTCCAGTTTATTTATTCGTAATTGTGGCACCAGCTTCTTAACTACCCTCCAGCCATATGTCATGTTTCTAACCAATGGCTGCACCTGTGGAAGAAGACAAACACTTTTCCACAATGTGATAAGGCTAACCCCTCCTTGTTTTGTAAGCAATCAATTGCATATTGTGGAACCAGTTCACACTGATCCTGATTTTGTTTGTCCTGTGTTCTGCCTTAAACATGTGACAAAGTGGTAAGTTACAGCCCAGATATTTAAGGAACAAGTAATTTACTAAGTTATACCAAGGAATTAAAAATGGCTCCAGGGGCACCTTCTGAACACTTTTGGCTTTTTGTTTGTTTCTCTCTTTTTTTTTTCAATAAGAAAAAATAGTTGTATTTTTTATTTCAAGTGTAGCTGAACTCTTTCCATTTTTTTTAAATTTTTTATTTTTTATAAACATTATTTTTATCCCCAGGGGTACAGGTCTGTGAATCACCAGGTTTACACACTTCACAGCACTCACCAAAGCACATACCCTCCCCAATGTCCATAACCCCACCCCCTTCTCCCAAACCCCCTCCCCCCAGCAACCCTCAGTTTGTTTTGTGAGATTAAGAGTCACTTATGGTTTGTCTCCCTCCCAATCCCATCTTGTTTCATTTATTCTTCTCCTACCCACTTAAGCCCCCATGTTGCATCACCACCACAGCAAAGGAAACAGTTAACAAAATCAAAAGACAACTGACAGAATGGGAGAAGATATTTGCAAACGACATATCAGATAAAGGACTAGTGTCCAGAATCTATAAAGAACTTAGCAAACTCAACACCCAAGGAACAAATAATCCAATCAAGAAATGGGCAGAGGACATGAACAGACATTTTTGTTTCTCTTTTTTAATGTTTCCTTTTTAGTTCTCTCTCAACCCATTTACTGGAGTTCTGTTTTTCCATTTGAATTTTTCTACTTAGTATAAATTTCGGAGTCAGAACCTCCAGGAGTCCTAGTTCTTCTTAGCTCTAGGCTTATTCTCAGGACAAGTCAGTTTGCCACTGTATTTAACAAGGTATGTATTTATTTGTCTGCCATCTTGTTGCTTAAAGGATTTGGGAGATGTTCATCTAAAAGTCTGTGAGGACCATACTGGTCATGAGGGCTTTTTGTGTGTATATTTTTGTTTTGTTTTGTCTACTGGCTCTGCCACGAGTATTTTGGTCTGTTCACCTGCTGCATCAAAGTAATGACAAACCCTAAATAGCAATAAACAGAAAATTAAGAGCTTGAAAAGCATCTGGAAAATATATAACACTCTAGATATACAGAGTTTAATCTTCTGATGAAACTGGAAGAGAAACAGTACCTTAGGAATTTTCCCTGTAAATTTCCATTTTAATTTTTCTCTGTGAAATTGAAGAACTAATCACACTTTGTATGTAAGCTAAAACGAAAACCCTGGCATATTTATGGATATTGAAGCCTAGCTAATTTTCCTTTTATTTTGCTATGTTTATTAAGCAACATGTTAAATTTAACTTAACCAACTTTATACAGCACGTTTCTATGTAGAATTATTTCAAAATGTGAAAAAGAATAGTTTCTTTCTTCAAAGAGCTTAAACCAGAGAAAAGGATTCACATTACTAACTATAACATGTTGTATTTCTACAAAAATACTTAATACAGGCCTAAATATTTCTCCAGCTAGACTTTATGTGTCATCAAAATCTTCTAGTTCCTGATATCTTAAATTTTATTTTGTAATTCTTAAATTATTTGCAAATATTAATAGATAGAGTACAACTTCAGAACATTGAGATGACTTTCCTATAATCAAGAACTACTATAGACTTAAGATATGTCTGTTTTTTGATCAAGCTGGTACCCCAAGTGGACAGGTTTTTAAAAAGAATTTTAATGCATTGATAAGCTTGCCTGGTTGCTGCCAATTTCCTAATGTCAAAGTGATAGCAATAGCCCAATATCTGATGAATACTCAGATTGAATTATTCTCCTAGTTTAAATACAAAATTTCTCTTCCAAAATTATAATTTACAATTGAAAAATATATCCTTATTTTACTTGGCTTTTAAATATATTTTAAAATATGACTTTATAATGTGACACAGAAAAATTGTGGCAGACTAATTTTTTTTAAATGTTGCAGGTTAATAAGACAGCCACAACCAATCATATTAATAAATGCCAATGCTGGGTTTGTACAAAATGTTGAATTCAGATGGTGTCATGGTACATTGTATATATTAATTTCCACAGTTACTACAATATAAAAAATAAGAACCACTTTCATCAAACATTGTTTTAAGCACTCCCATGAATTAATTTCTCTAATATTGTGGTATAGGCAGAGTAATAGCCCTTTAAAAATGTCCACATCCGGGGTGCCTGGGTGGCTCAGTGGTTTAGGCCTCTGCCTTCGGCTCAGGTCATGATCTCAGGGTCCTGGGATCAAATCCCGCATCGGGCTCTCTGCTCAGCGGGGAGCCTGCTTCCCCCTCTCTCTCTCTGCTTGCTTTTCTGCCTACTTGTGATCTCTCTCTATCAAATAAATAAATAAAAATCTTTAAAAAAAAAAAGTCCACATCCTAAATCCCAGAACATGTGAATGTATGACATATGACATATATAGCAAAAGGGACTTTGTAGAGGTAAAGTAAGATTATGGACCTTAAATAAGAAGATTATCTTGAATTATCTGGATGGACTCAATTTTATCATAACAAGCCCTTAAAAGCAGAGAACTTTCTTTGGCTGGAGAGCAGAGAGATGCAGCAGAAGCAAAAGAAATTCAAAGTATGAGAGAGACTCAATCCACTATTGCTAGAGAGAGCCACCTGGAGAGCTGAGAAGAAATGGGTACAGCCTGTAGGATGGAAGACTGACCCCCAGCTGACAGTCAACAGTAAATGATGACCTCAGTTCTGTTAACTGCAACTAACTGAAGTTGCCCAACAATCTAAATGAGCTCAGACACAGATTTATGCCCAGAACCACCAGAAAGGAACGTGGTCTTACCGATGTTGCTCTCAGGAGACTCCAAGCAGAGGATTCATTGAGTCATGCTCCACCCAGAATGCTGACCCAGAGAGCCACAAGATACAATAAATGGGTGTTCTTTAAGAAGTGAAATTTGTGATAATATGTTATGGCAACGTTAGAAAATGAATACCAATTTCTATAGCAGCTTGTGAATTGTTACTATTATCCCCATTTTACACGTTAGGAACCCGAGGCACAGAGAAGTTAGGTAAGATATCAAGAACACCCCATGGTAGGAGAAATGAGCCATTACTTAACAGACTGTATTAAGGGTTTGTCACAGCCAAAAAAATCATCTTTGTAGTAGTCAGAAATATATTTTCATTGAAAGAAGATGTAATGTGTGAATTGTGTCTTTTCCATCTAACCTATAACAGTTCATTAATAGCAGTATACCAGTAATTATTAGTAAATTTACTAATAAATATTTGTACATTTTCCTCAAAAAATATTTTCAACTTCATGTTTACTTTTTAGAGATGCACAATTAAGTTGCTGGACCTATCAAACTAATGAATTGATGGCCAAAGAAGGAGAACTCCTTACTGAATCAAAGACATAATAACTGAAGATAATAATTGAAATAACGGTTTATCATGTTCAAAACCAAAATTAAGTGGATAGACAAAGCATAAAACATTCAAATAACACAACACTTGTCATAAGAATTGTTGTAAGATTTAAATGTGGTTGACCACAACATGAGGTTCATTGTTAATTGTTATAAAGTGAGTATTTAAATCTGCTTAAACGTCCTAGATCTTTGGAATATAAATTATGTTAACATTGTCTCTTTACTTTACAAATTGACTTGTGAGAATTATGTGCAAATATGAGCCCTAAACAGTATATCTGGCCATAAGAACAAAACCCAGCACATGCTTCTTATAAAGTATCCTTATGAAATTCAAAACTATGTAAACTATATATCAACAAAGGAGACCACAAAAATGATGGTGATTAAAATGCTATAGAGAGGGGTGCCTGGGTAGCTCAGAAGGTTAAGTGACTACCTTTGCCTCAGATCATGATCTCAACACAATAAAAAAAAATTGACAGCTTTGATTATGTATTTAAGACATTTAAATGAAATAGAAAAAAAGGAAGCCTCATTTACCTTTAAACATCTGTAAGTTCAGATATATTGTTTCTAAATTAAAATGACATAGAGACCTAAATTAAAATGGCTAAATTAAAATGGCATCAGTTAGTTTTTATACATGACCTAATGTTAAAATCAGGCAGACAAAAAGCAAAAATAATATAGCTTACCTTGCTAAAATTAAGTCTCAAATTCTCGAGGTTAAAGATATATATGTCACAAATGTATGCATATATTTTATATATTCTATACATAAATCTATATATCCCCCCCCAATAAAAACTTAATAGTCACACTTAATTGTAACCAAGTGGTCTCTTACAAACCTTGGATGTATAATTTAAATATATTTTTACTTTGGTCTAGATTTATAACTACTTCTGTATGTGCTAAAAGTAAGAATGAGCTGTCTTCTAACCATAGATTCAAGTGGTATGGTGTAACATAGCTGTGTCTAGAAACCTATGAATAGCATGGATTTGGCAAACTCCACTTATAATTAAAAAACAAAAACAAAAACAAAAACCAGTTGGCTTATAGCATTATTAGTCCTATGGTTCCAAATATGGTTGTACAGCTCCAAGTGAATTTAAAAACAAAACATGGATCATCCTATCCTTAAGTACGCTAACCTCTTTTAAGAACAACTTCCAAATTCAGGCTAAATAAAATCTCTCTTAAAATTAAAAAAAAAAAAATTCAAATAAAATATCTCTTAAAGTTTTTGTGTAAAGACCTTGGCTTCTTTTAGGTTTCACCAATCCTTTAACTTCTCTCTCCTAGGCCTTTAACTCCTTGTCTTCTAGCCTCTCAAAAAAAGACAAGGTGAGGGGTGCCTGGGTGACTCAGTGGGTTAAGCCTCTGCCTTCGGCTCAGGTCATGATCTCAGGCTCCTGGGATTAAGCCCGAATCAGGCTCACTGCTCAGCAGGGAGCCTGCTTTCCCCTTTCTCTCTCAGCCTGCCTCCCTGCCTTCTTGTGATCTCTTTGTCAAATAAATAAATAAAATCTTAAAAAAAAAAAGACAAGGTGATAATGTCAGATTTTTTTGCTTTTTTTTTTTTTTTAAAAGAAAACATGGCTTAAGTCACGTATTGCAACAAGCATTTGTGTCAAACTTCCTGCAATATGCTTTATTAGTTGCTGGAAGAGGTGATAAAGGGAGGTTGTAGACTTCTTCCTCACGTATCTGAAAATCAAGTGCTCTAAAATGTCTGGAATTGGAAATCCAGATAACAAATATTGGTGTTGCTGTCTATTCAAATATAATTTTCACTATTTTTTCCATTCTAACAAATCCTAATATCTTGTGTAATTCTCTGCAATAAACCACCAGCATATGAAAAAACATTTGTGAATGAAACAGAATGGTTTTATGAACGCTAAAAGTTCTAGAGGCTTAAGTTAAACCCATGCTTGCAATGAAAGAAAAAGTCTTACTGAATTAAATCATTTAAGTATACTGGAACTATATTATTTTTCTGATTATCATTTTAAAGAGTTCAAAATTTATCTTAGGAATAAGAATGTCTGTTATACCTGCCAATATATTTTTCCTATAAAATTTAATACTTGAGGGCACCTGGGTGACTCAATTCGTTAAGGGACTGCCTTTGGCTCAGGTCATGATCCCGGAGTCCCAGGATCGAATCCCGCATCAGGCTCCCAGCTCCATGGGGAGTCTGCTTCTCCCTCTGACCTTCTCCCCTCTCATGCTCTCTCTCACTCTTCCCCTCGCAAATGGATAAATAAAATCATTTTTAAAAATTTAACACTTTAAATGATCTGTTAACTCCTTTATATTTCACTTGAGCCATTCAAATTATGTTAGTGAAAATTAAATCACTCTAAAATGCAAATTTATTCAGCATTTAATAAGTGCATTCTGCTGTCTTTCATATTAAATGATGATATATTGAATGATGAATAGGGATTTTCTTGTTGAGAAATTACAATTTTTCCTTGAGATATAATTTTTAAAGGTTTTTACCTGGCTTTAAATGTCACAAACCCTCTTTCCATTTTTAAGATGATAGCCCTCTTTATGTTTTACCATCATCTATTTCCAAGAACAACTCTAAAGTATTATACAAACTTTTCAGTAATCTTTTAAGTAAGTTTCTCTCATTCATACAAAGATTGTCTTATTTACATATTAAGACAACTCCCAAAATTTGAAACAGTACTGAATCAATTATTCTTTTAAAAATATAATAGAAAATCTAGAATTTATGATCCTCTGAAAGAAAAAAAGAGTAGACCATTTGAAATAGTAGCAATTTGTTCTCTTCTCTCAGCTATTTACAAATATTTGATGACTTCAGCTCATCTTGAGGTGTGTTAGCAATTAGAGAAATTCTAGAATATCTTAAAGCAGATATTTCAAAATCTCTTATTGTTTTATAGTATCCCCAATCTAAATGTTGACCACCACAGAGTTCAGAAATATTGAGTCAACTATGAAACAGACCCATATGAGTCTATGTATATAAGGAACTAAGAGAACTCCTGGAAGGAATGTCATCCCAAGAAATCAGACGTGAAAAGACTGACAAATCCTTAGTCACTGAAGGGAAAGGCAAATCTGCATTTACGGTGTCCACATCCCAATTCATATCCTGTAATAACATAATGGTTAATGCCTGAAGGAATAAAATGGAAACCCCCACTAAAGAGTGTAACAAAGAACACAGTTTTCTTTTTTGGAACTAAAGGCAGAGTTTTGTCAACTGCAGGGCTCTTGTGCCTTCCTGGGTGCTGTGCACAATCTGGAGAGTTTGGCATAAGAGATTTTTCACTCTTCGAGTCCTTAAGGAACCTCAGTGGTCCTGTGTTGTGCTTCCACAATGTGGAAAACTCCTAGAAAGTAAATGTAGTGATGCTCAACTTTAGGAGGTCGGAGCAAAAGATAAAAGAAACAGGAACCCCACATGGCAGCTGACCCCATAGTGTTGGATTCATGGGAACTCATGTGAGGCACTCCCAGTAACGCATGTGGAGGGGAAGTCAGGGTCTGGGTCTTCCAGTAGGTTTAGATGGATTTTATTTATGACCATTCTCTGTGCCTTCTTTATAATAAACTCTCAATAATTACAGATTGAATGTAGATTGAATTGTTGATTTAAAGGTAATCTGATAATACTCAACAGAAGTGGAAGAAAAACTGGAATATAAAAGATCAACTGTAATCCTTATTTGTATAATTCTCCATTGGCTACCTAATCTGTTTTTAGGATTTGAACATTTGAAAGGCAAAATTAAAAGGATGCAATTTTCAATCATCTGATGGTGGAACAAAACTCTCCTATTTTGTAGAATTCAAACGTTAATTTTGTCATATTAAAGTAAAAAAGTTTTAAAAATTAATGCACATGTTGTCAAAGATGTCTTGCCTTTCCATTTTATATCTAGGATGATCTCCTAAATATCAAGACTATATATTTACTTCTTAATCCGGATAATTTCCTGGTTATAAAAGTTCTGAATATAAAGATTTTACTTTGTAGTTCCTTTGCTCTGCGACAAAGTTTAATGAATTCTGATGTTTTAAAAAATCCTAAAAAAAAGATGAATATGATGTCAATAATGAAGAAAAATGATGCGTTATAAAAAAATATCAACACTACATGCTTCTGCAGCTGCCATACCAGCTTTTTCAGCCCTAAAGGAATAATCCCTGATGAAATAAATTAATTGATGTGCATTTTTGTTTAAAACCTAATTAGTTTTTGTATGTGTGGGAAAGCTCATGTTGAAGAAATATATATTTGATTATATCACTTTCTTGCTTCATATCCCTTGGTGACTCGTTACTACCACCTGTTGTAAGTTGGTTTCCTCAATTTAACAGACTTGGAAAATAGTTTTATTATAAGCAGGAGTTTTATTAAGGAAGAATTTTAGGATCTATGCTTATGGAAAGGAAGGGGAAAATAGCAGAATTAAGCAGAGGGAGAAGTGAAAATGTTAAGTTGTCTCAGCGGGGTCTCAGGGTCTCAGCTGAGGAGTTCTGAGGTTGGGATAACACTTTTGTGTTGGGGTCAAAGAACCAGGCCTTATCCACTTGTGTGAATCAATCATGGAATGTGGGACAACGTGAGAAGGGGGCACGATCTTGGACAAGAGGGCTTTTTCCACATGAGGCAATCCCCTGAGGGGCCAACAATGGATTGCTAAGGGCTTTCTCTTAGTAGCTTTTCCAGCAGCTGGGGAAGTTATTTATTCTTTAAGAAGCATCTGGGCTACACACTACAGCATCTACATACCACCTAATAGGATGAGATCATAACTCATTAATATAGCTCACAATCCCAGGCCAGATCCAACCTACCTTTCTAGATTTATTCTCTGCTCTTATTCTACCTCTACCCTAAGTGCCAATCAACTCCCCTGCTTTGTATGGCTCTCAGCTGTTGAAAACAATAACCTAGGCACACTCCTTTCTCACACTTCAAAACCCCATATACTCCCTTAATCAGAGTTAATGCTTCTTCTGTGCCTCAACTATTAGCATTTATACCATATTATTATTATCTATTTACTTATGAACTCCTTAAAGAAAGGTAGCTGTTTTTCATTCACTATACAACCAATACTTAACACAGAGCCAAGTATACAAAAGTCCTATAAACATTTAGTGACCAAATGAATAATGAATGAGCAATAATTCACAAGATCAGAGGGGAGGCAGTTGTAATTTATTCCTTTCATGGAAACTGATTATCTTCTTAAACATGCCCAATTTATTAAGGGCAAAAATCAAATCTAATAGAACAACATTTACTCCAATCCTGATATATGTCAGAAACTAGAAAATACAAATGACAGATACATTCCTTGTCTTTAAGGCCCCCATGATCCATTTGAAGAGACAGAAAACAAAAAATATAGAAATTAAGTGCTACAACACGAAATAGTATTTAATACAAAAACACATGAGAAATCATGGGCAGCCAACCTATTTAAAGATTTACTTATTTTTGAGAAAGAGAGCACATGGAGAGGACAGGCAGAGGCACAGGAAGAGATAGTCTCAAGCAGACTCTATGCTGAGCTCTTGATCTCAGCTCTGAGAAGCTCTGAGTTCACAACCTGAGTCAAAACCAAGGATTAGACTCTTAATTAACTGTATCACCCAGGTGCCTCTCGGAGAGCCCACCTATTATAATTGGGTATGTTACAGAAAGATGTTTATGAGTTTTTTATCCAGAATTCTGGACACATCTTCCCAGGAATCAATATTGACACATTAACCAATTTCCCTAGACAACCTATATAAATCTGTTTATTAAAATTAAAATAAGCCTTAGTACTAACAGTGATATATATAATGTAGTAGCACTTATTGTAGCATTTTTATTTGTATGTCCAATTCAATTAATTGATTAATATGTTCAAATAGTCAATAAATGTTTTGATGAGCATTCACTACATGCCAGGCAGCGAGTATAGCTGTGAACAACTCAGGTAAGTTCCTTATCATCTTACAACACACCGTCTTATGGGCAAAGGAGACACTGAGTGGGGCTCATAATCAAGGGAGACGGTGTTATGAAGGGAGCTGCAACATTCTATGGTAGCGCTCAACAAGACACTGGGACTTAGGTAAGGCAGCATTAGACTGAGGTCTTAAGGGCAAGTTAGATGTGAATTAGAGTTTAGAGGGAAGAAGGAGGAGGGGTGGGTTCTAAGTAGAGGGACGATCATGTATAAAGGTCAAGACATGGGGGGAAATATGCACATAACACCCATTTGAGTAGCAGATAAACCTGCAATATGGCTAAAGTCAAAGAAAGCTATGTGTTGAAAAGATACATAAAGGTTATATCGTGACAAGGTTTGTAATGAGATTGGTCTTTGTCTTAAATATCATGGAGAGTTAAAGGTGAACAGTAATACTCTCGGATTTGCATTTGTAGGTTATTCTGGAAGCAGTGCAGGGGAGGGGTTGTAAGGGTTAAAAGTGACCACAGGGAGACAGATGGGTAATACGGCCGATGAAATTGCACAATAGCCTGGCCTAAGGGATTGGCAGAGGAGATGGACTGGAAGAGGATGGTAGCAAGTTTGTGGAATAAATGATGATTTGAGATTTATGAATTGGGGGAAGTAAGAGAGAAAAAAAGAACTAGGGATGCCCAGGTCCCTCTAAGTTCCAATACGGTATGCCTGCAACACACCTGTTTCTGCACCTGATCCAGGCAGTATGAAAGGGCCTTGATACTGTTCCTGTGTAGGCACTGGCCACAGTGCAGGAAAGGAGTCCCTGGGAAGGTGGCCACAGCAGAGGCAAGGGTAGGAAGTGAGCCACTGTAGGCAAAGCAGCCTGAAGAAACAGAGTAACTGGGGGGAGGAGGGAGGGCGGTGCTGTACCCAGAAAGGGGAATTCCTGGCCAGGCCAGAACAGAAAACACAAATAGAAAGAGAAAGAGGGTGGGGGGTGTTGGGGAAGAAAGAGAGAGAGAGAAAGAAAGAAAGGAGAGGAGAGGAAAGGGGAGGGGAGTGGAGGGGAGGGGAGGGGAGGGGAGGGGAGGGGAGGGGAGGGGAGGGGAGAGGGGGAAAAAAGAGCCCCTGACATCTGAAACTGATCTGATTACCCCAGGTAGACTTTAATGTTATTACAAGCTGGTCTCATGTTCACAGCCAGGTCATTCTATTCTGTCGGACATAAACCATCTCTAACCTCAGATGAGGTCACCCTGAGACAATGATAAAATGAAACAGAACAAGACCACTTCGTGATTTTGCCTAAGCACAGACAAAAAAACATGGTTACTGTGTTACCCACAGAACACCCAGACACAGAAACGCTCTCTTTTTCTAACAGCATCCAGTCCAGGGCAAACTTTTCTTCCTTATACCTTCTCTCAAATCACTCAATCCAAGACCAAATCCTTTACAAGATTCTTTGTAACTCCCTCTTACTGAGGTGTCCCGCAGTTCCCCGTGCCATGTGTTCTTTCCCACTGTAATGAGTAATAAACCCAACTAAGAAAAGGTGGTTCCTGGTGGTCTTTGGCTAAAGGCACTGACAGTATTAAGTTAGGAAGTCATAAACTGTCACCTGCTTGCCTAAATGTGATGCACTGGCATCTCAGTTCTGTAGAATGGGACACCACAGCCACACAACAAACATTTATTAGACAAACAAGCAAACATTTACAGAAATGAAGAGGAGACCCCTGCAATTATTTACCTGCTTACAATCCTTTCTGACCATTCTCTTGGTCTCAAATTTTGATCTAATCCTCCACTGAAAAAGAAAACAGGGGAAAAAATAAAACAAAAACAAAAGCACAAGCCCCAGAGGATTTATGAGTAATGCTACTTCAGTCACGACAGTCTTTATTTATTTTTTCCCTTTGCTTTGATTTTGCTCAGGGAACTTTTAGCTTTACTCATCTTTAATTACCTTGATTTCATGCTTAACTCTGGCACAGAAGAGATCTGTTTGTAATTTCAGATGAGAGAAAATGAAATTCCCCTCAGCAAAGTCCAATTTTAAAATTCAAGAGGAAGAACAATGTGCCAGCTCACAAAAAGTATCAACTTTACATTTCAAGGTAATTCAGCAGTAATGCAGTATTAAAGAGCTCCAGTTCTGTTTTGAAAACAAAACAAAGCAAAATAAAATCCAACAGTGAGAGAGAGAGAGAGAGAGAGAGATCGATCCACTTGGTTCTCTCTCTTTTTTATTATGGTAGGAACATTTGACATGGAGTCTACCCTCTCAACTTGTACAGTGAGTCATATGGTACTATGAAGCACTACAAGCACAATATTATACAATGAATCACAACTGGACTCAATCACAATTGGAACATTATGCCTGTTAAACAGCAATTCCTCCCTTTCCCCCATCCCAACTTCTGGCCACCACCATTCTACTCTTTGTTTCTATGAGTTTGCCTATTTTAGGTACCTCATGTAAGTGGGATCATTCGTCCTTCTGTGACTGTCTTATTTTACTTAGCACAATGTCCTCTACTTCATTCATGTTGTCACACATGGCAGGATTTCCTTCCTTTTACTTAAGGTTAAATAATATTTCACTGTATGTATACACTACATGTTCTTTATCTATTCATTTGTTTATAGACTCTCAGTTTGTTTTCACATCTTGGCTGCTGTGTATAATGCTGCAATGAACATGAGAGTAGAGATCTCTCTTTGAGATCCTGATTTCAACTCTTCTGGAAACCCAGAAGTGGGACTGCTGGATCACATAGTTCTATTTTTAGTTTTTCAAAGCACCTCTATACTGTTTTCCACAGTGGCTGCACTAGTTTACATTCCCACCAACAGTGCACATGGGTTACACTTTCTCTCATATCTTTGTGAACAATTTTTTTTTTTAATAATAGCCATCCTAATGGGAATGAGGTAATATCTCATTGTAGTTTTGATTTTCATTTCCCTCTGATTTGTGATGTTGGGCATCTTTTCATATACCTGTTAACCATTTGTATATCTTCCTTGGAGAAATGTCTATACAAGTCCTTGACCCATTTTTTTTTTTAAATGTGTATTCTGTATGAGGTTTTTTTTTTTTTTTTTGACCCATTTTTAAATCAGGTCACTGACTGATTGATTGATTGCTATTGAGTAGAGGAGTTCCTTTTACATTTTGGATATCGATCCCTTAATAACTATAAGGTTTACAAATATGTTCCCCATTCTGTAGGTTATCTTTTCATTTTCTTAATTTCCCCTTATGATGTGCAGAAGCTTTTACTGTCTCTAGAAAGTGGGTTATTCAGCAGATATTAATATTTTTCTTTAGTTTCCTACATTTTTCAAGCGTTCAAAAAAGAACAAGACTCATTTTGTAATTAAAAAAATAGTAATTCATAGCAATTAACATAAGCCAACTCATGAAGCTAAGGAGAATGGAAAATGTGGTAATTGTGTGAGCCTTGATAACAATCATTTGAGGCAAAGGAGAAGATATGGACTTACCATATGTGGTTGTGTATATAAATCATGTTCACCAAGACCTTTTCTTTTTCTACAGTTTATTTGCTGGTAATTAAGTCAATGGCCCAAAGATCAAGAAACCACCTCCTGAAGCTTTTGATAAATTTCAGTTTACCAACTTAATTTTCTGAGTTTGAGAAAGGAAGTAATGAGAAAATGGAAATATGCAAAAAGTTACCAACTCTTGTGCATTATGGATGATAGCATTTAGCAGTTTCTCTGAAAGGCAAATACAGAGATCATATTTTGCATTTTTAATACACTTCCTATATTTGTTGAAAAAAACTAGTATAAACAGATGCATCTCCCTAATGAGGATGCTACAACTGATACTCATCTTTACTGTGAAGAATCCAAAATTTTATGAAGAATATAGAAAACATAGCTGAGGGCAGAGACATGGGTTTTTTTTTTTTAGTACCATAGCTAAGTTTCTCTTTCATGACTGATATATTAATCAGATTAAGACTGTGATACTGATGAATAACATAAAAAATAAAACAATGCCTAGGCTGCATGGATTAGAGGACATCACTGTAGGGCTGCAGGCTTTGTAATTCAAAACTGGAGATAATGTTGGGCACAGTGATGTTCATTTTGTAGGATTCTACACCAAAACAGTGGCATCCCAATAGGGTGATGTCTGCATTCTACTCTGTGATTTTTCTACCATATTTTCTAGCTATACAACAACTCAACCTCAAATTCTCAAAACTCCTTTTTATCTTCTTTAAATATTTATGTAGCATTCAGCACTTTTTGGAAAGCTGTGAGTCTATATCAAACAAATATAGGGTTGTAAGCTAAAAAGCTGGAAACCACTGTCCAGGGGGATCAATTCAGAAAGTAGTATGTCTTTATATAAATTGGAAAAGCAACATGACTAACTTGCTATTGCAGGCCAAAGTGATGTTGATGTCAGACCACGGAAAATCTTAAAGGTGAAGGGGATTACAGAGGCACAGATGCAGTGAATCATCCATATTCAAATGAAAGCTTCTAACTTATGTGTAACTAATATTTTTTAAGAAGGTAGAAAGAGGTTTAGGGATTTTTTTTTTTTTTTGTAGCTTCTGCCCAATGTTCTCTGCAACCATCTGCCAGTAAATAATGATTAATTCTACTTGATGTGGGTATCGCAACTTGATCAGAATTATAAAATGATACACATCAAAGTGAAAAGATAAAATAATTATAAGAATTAATAAATAATCCAATTCCAAAGCTGAAATAAAGTTGAAGATATTGGAAAATTTTTTTATCCAATACAATCAAAATCTAAACTTTCACTTATTTCACTCTACCACAAAAGGTGTTATCTTTGTTGTGGGATATCCCTGTAGGACCCAAGAAAAGACTGAGTTGTGAAACCAGTGAACCTTTCTCTCCAGGAGTTGTGTGCATTGACTGAAATACTTGAAGTGGAGGGACCTTCCGGTAGAGGACACTGGTTATGGTGGTGGGGAGGGAAGAGGATGTCTATAAAAGAATCCACCATATAAGACCACATCTGATATAAGAAGCCAGACTCAGAAGCAGTTCCAACATGAGAATTGTTCCAGGTTTTATGAGGTTATTGGTATTTGCATGGATCATACCTTGGCATGCTAGCTGTATGTGTGCTCTGGAGGTAAGGCTGAGTATGTATAAATCAACAAAGTGTAACACCTCAACATGGAGACTAGTGCCTAGGAAAATGGCACGCTTTATCTGCTTATGCTAGGTACGGGAATACAAATCTATTTCTCAGCTACGTAATGAGGCAGGGCAGAAGTGGAGTGGGAAGAGGTGACTTCTCAATTCTGAGATCTATCTTGGAAGGAGGCAATCTTTAACAAAGGACTATAGGAAGATAGCATTGGGAACCATTATATCCATACTATGAAGGTATTATAAAACGAGATTTATAGTTACCAACTGATTTACTAATGCATGATAATATTGAATAACACACAAATAGTTTCTAATATTTACCTCACTTCTTCCAAAAAGACTACATATAACATTTAGGTACAAATTTCAGAAAAATAATAAGATAACTCATGTAACCACCACCCCCCTAAACAAATGGAGTATACCAAATATAGTGTTTTCTTGCTTTACTTTTATTTTATAGCTCAAGTATGGTATCAAACTGGATATGTTCTTCCCTACTTGTTGAGTATACTCCTAAGAGAGTTATTGCTACATCAAAGGATTGTTGACCACGCAGAAGGGAAGGAAAATTGTTTCCTTGGAGGACGTGCTGATTTCTTCTACCACCAGTATTTCAAGGGTACTCTTGTTGCCCCACATATTTTTCAACAGTGGCTACTGTGAGATATTTTGTTGTTTTCCTGGTTTGTTGGAGGTGAAATGGTATTTCATGGTATCTTGTTTCCCCTTGATTACTAATGTAATTAAGTATATTTTAATTTGCTCTTGAACCATTCATGTTTCCTCTTCCACGAACTGCCTTTGTCTTTTTTCTTGGTTTGACTTTTTATGGTTGATTTACAGAAGTCTTTGCTATGCTCTGATTCTAGTCTTTGACAGTTATACATTTTGTAAATAACTTTCTCCCAGTAGGAGGCTTGTATTTTTATTCTCCTTATGGGGTCTTTGATGATAATCAATGCCAGATATAAATTTTAACATATTTTTCAATCTTTTCCTTTATGTTCTATGCTTTTTTAAAAGGTCTTAATGAAATCTTTCTGTGACTCTCAGGCATAAGATATTCTCCTGTATTGTCTTGTAAACATTTTAGAGTTTTCTTTCCACATGTAGGTCCATCTGGAACTGAATTTGGTGTATGGTGTGAGTTACAGTCCTAGTTCCTTTTTTTCCCCCATCTGTAAAACCAATCTGTTAAATAGTCCATCTTCTCAGGGTGACTGTTGGCTCAGTCATTAAGTGTCTGCCTTTGGTCATAATCCCAAAGTCATAATCCCAAGGTCCTGGGATCGAGCCCCACCATTGGGTTTCCTGCTCAGGGGGAAGCCTGCTTCTCCCTCTCCCAATCCCCCTGCTTATGTTCCCTCTCTCTGTCAAATAAAAAAAAAAAAAATGTTTACAAAATAACAACAATAACAGCAGTCCATCTTCTCTCCTCTGATCTGTCAAGACAAATATCAAGCTACATATGTATGTTGTTCTGTTTCTGGACTCGCTTTCTTGTTTCATTGCTTCATTTCATGGGTTAATATGGCACTACTAAATTGTTATGTCTTTGTAAATATTGCTGCCTCATAACACTAGTTCTGTCGTTTTTTGTTTTTGTTTTTTGTTTTTTAAGATTTTACTATTTGAGAGAGAGAGAGTGTGTGTGTGTGTGTGTGCATGTGCGCACGCGCACAGAAGGAGAGCTGCAGGCAGAGGAAACAGGGACCCCAGGATCATGACCTGAGCCAAAGGCAGACAGACAATTGACTGAGCCACCCAGGTGCCCTTCAGCCTATCCTTCTTGAGAGGCAGTTCCTCCCAATATTTTCAACTCCACATTGAGACGTCATTATATTATTACTTTAAATACTCAATGTCGTTTAGTTTTCTCCTCAGCTTTACCAGTTCATCATTATCTCTTGAATTTCAGACTTTGCTTCAGAGATCATTTTCCTTCTTCCTGAAGCATAATTTTAGAATATCTTTGAATGAAAGTTTGTTAATGGTAAATTCAGTTTTTGTTTTTGGTACTAATGTTTGAAAGCCTCTTTATTTTGTTCAGATTCCAAATAAAAAACAGTTATTTTTCTGGATGTTCAACTCGAGGATGACAATTATTTTCTCTCAAGATTTCAAAGATTTTTTTTTTAATGTTTCTCCAGTTTTATCACTATTGATACAATGTCAGTTAAAGTGTCATTCTTGTGGGTAATTTGGAACAATTTAAAATTCATGTTTAGGGACGCCTGGGTGGCTCAGTTGGTTAGGCAGCTGCCTTCAGCTCAGGTCATGATCCCAGTGTCCTGGGATCGAGTCCCACATCGGGCTCCTTGCTTGGCAGGGAGCCTGCTTCTCCCTCTGCCTCTGCCTGCCTCTCTGTCTGCCTATGCTCGCTCGCTCTCTCTCCCTCTATCCCTGACAAATAAATAAATAAAATCTTTTAAAAAAATAAATAAATAAAAAAATAAAATTCATGTTTACCTCTGGCTTTTTGGCCATAAAATTACTCTGGATTCCCATTTGTATGGGGATTGTCTAAAATCTGTATGGATTGCCTACAATTACATGGGTATAGTTTCCATGGAGAGATTTTTGTCTGTCTATCCATCCATCTATCTACTTCACCTGGAGCCAAAACTGAGGTAAGAATATTGAGCTCTTCCCTCAGCTTCATCATTTTTTTGCTTGCTGATTTCCAACAAGAGTGCCACTTTTTTACAGTTTTGGTCTCCACTATAGCCTATGGGTTTGGCTGAATGCACAGATCTTCAAAGCCCTAGCTTCTCAACCACAAAGGAATTTTCAGATATCTCCATAATAAACGCTTGCTCCAGTCCTTATTTATCTTTCTGAATTCATGATTCCTTACAGCTCTGGTCTCTAGTGATTTCCCCAACTCTCCCAAAAGCTCAGCGATGCTTTTAAAAAGACACTATTTACATTTTATCAAGCATTTCAGGTATTCTACACAGGGAATGTTTCTTCAGATAACCAAATCAAATGCTTGTAAGAAGCAGAAAACTCAGATATTTCCAAACTCTTCTTTAATATCCTTGAATACTCCTTTAAATTCAATATCTTCAACCCTCTCCCATTAAGGAGACTGTAAAACTTCATTTCAGTTACAGGCCCACAGGCACCTTGCTTCTGCTAATATCTTAATTCAATACCCATTCAATATCCCACCTACTAGTCTTCCTAATCTTTACAACCATTTACATTGTTTGTTATTTATTCAACTGACCTCTGCATCCTTCTACTTTTCTCTCCCTTGGATTTCTTTGTCTTACATCTTCTATTGACTTTGAGTATAATTGATAGAATCATCAGATAAAGATCAAACTACTGCCCTAATAAAGCCTTGGCTTAACAGAGGAAAAATGTATACAAAAATGTAAAACAACATGTGTCTTTCTGAGGTCTACCTGGAAGAAGATAAAGTATGATAGGAAATGGGCTTATATTATTTTTGTCCTGTACATTTTTGAAATGGCACCAGTTTTAGACGATGTTTCCCCCACCTTTCTGTCATGCCTCTACATCTGCCACCACCAAGGACTGGTTGAGTGACAGCAAAAAACTAATAGCATGGAAGACAGAACTTGAAGCTTCCAAGATGAGTGGAGATGTGCTAGTAAGCAGTAGTTGAGGATACATCCGAATACACATGTATGGACAACGCATGTAAAACATGAGCTGTACAACCACAGGAGACAAGCTCTACAAAACAGAGATTTTTGGTGGTTTTATTTCTAGTTCCTAGCACATAGTGGGTACTCAATAAACATTTGCTGAAGGAATAAATAAATAAGTGAAAACAGTATTCAATTTGAACTTAGGAGGTTTTGTTTTCATATTTTGGTCTGATAATATTGCAATATATAATAGTAATACCACAATATAACACAAAGTATAAATCAGTCTAGCGAGATTCACTTTTATTAATTTTTTTTAAAATTTATTTTATAGAGGGAGAGAGAGAGAGGATATGAGCTCAGGGAGGGATGGGTAGAGGGAAAGGGAGACAGAGTCTTAAGTGGACTCCCTGAACTTAGAGCCCCAACTGGGGCTCCATCTCCCAACCCTGAGATCAGGACCCTGAGATCAGAACCGGAGCAGAAACCAAGAATCAGACGCTTAACCAACTGCGCCACCCAGGAGTCCCTAGTTAGAATCACTTTTAAAGTTTATTTTGTACAAAGAACACTGGGAAGTTAATAATGTATTATATCCTTGTTTTTCTGCATTATCCATGCCTGAAGTGAGCACAGTCATTGAGGCTATGCTACTCAAAACAGACATTAATATTTATGTGGTAGCAGCTACCAGAAGAGCAGACATAGTGCCCCAGGGAAATAATTTGCTTCCTTTGGATCAGCCTTGCATCCCAGATCCTCATCAGTGAAGAAATGCCCCAGAATCTCATTTGTTAATCGCCACTCAAAACCCCTCACACTTTTTTCCTCTCCCTCTTATTCCAAGCTTTCCATTATTTTTTCCAGGGTTACATCACCCTAACCTTTAAGTAAGGCAGGTGCTAATGAATGTATTACTTTTTTTAATTAGCTGAAAATGTTATCACAAAGTGTACATGAAACTTCCTTTATATAAAAGTGAGCTATAATTATAGGTTATTAAGTATACATTGGCTGAATAATTATGTATGTTTTAAGTGTGTTAGGAGAGGCTGCTTTGTAAAATAAACCCCATAATGAGTTTCGGTAAATTTTAAAATAGACCTATAAAGGTCTTTAGAACACAGAATAATCATCTGCTTTTAAAAATTTGGACTTTCATGCTTTGGAAATTACCTAAAGTGGAAATATGTCTACAAAATAAACTTAAGGGTTTTTTGTCAGCTCTTAAGAATAGCATTTCTGTGTATGTCATTTAAACAAATATTTAGTCTTGTTAAACAATATTCTCTAAAGAAACCCAGGAGAATTTTGGATTCCTAACCTGGTTCATGGGCTTCTGGGACAGGATCCTCAGTTCAGATGCTTCTAGGAGTCAGATGGATAAAATAAATGAGTAAAGTAGGCTACTGGTAATATGATAAGGAGTATTTCAGACTGTAGAAAACCAAAAGGTGTATGGCCTAGCTCAAGATTTCCTGTCAACTGTCACCTTATGAAAAAGTTGGCAACTATTGCCAGATGTTGCTTCTTAAGAAAAACAAAAATCAGAATGTAATGTGAATTTCCCTACGTGTAAAGCATTGAGAAACAAAATCACAACACGGCAAAGTTATGACCATGCCATTTACAGAGGAGAAGACCCAAAAGGACAATAAACTTTTGAAAAAGTGAATTTGAAAGAAACAAACATTAAAACAACAATGAGATGTCATTTGGTCCCATCAGATTTAAGGGTTGCCAAGGAGTTCAGCAAATGGAGCTCTCATTCATTTCTAGTAGCAGTGTAAGTTGACACAATCACTTTGAAGAGGCTTTGGTGATATTCAATAAGATGAAAAATTCACACACTATATGACCAGCAATTCCACCCCTGGATTTATATGCTAGATAAAACCACACACACATTGGTATATTAAAGATAATATATGAATATTTGCAGCATCATTACTGAAAATAGCAAAAACTAAAAACAGCCCTAAATATCCTGTATAAAATGTTTAGAAAAATATGCTGCAACACATTCTTACAATAGAATATTTCTAAAATATGTTACTAAGCAAACACAAATCAAGAGGTGTAGAAGGCAATGTACAGGTTATACAGAAAAGCTTAAAAACCTGGAAAATATATTTTTATTTAAATATAGATATTTATTTGCAAATATTTATATATATATATATATATATATATATATATATATATATATATATATAAAATAATGTAGAGAACAAAGGCAAAATAAACCAAAAAATTTAACTTCCATATAACTTACAATCCATTGACAAGTCCTTGAGAGAGGCAGAATGACCTTCTTCCAGGAACTCAACTGCCTCAACTTTAGTAGTTAGCTAGAGGCGAAAGACAACTTTAGCTTGACAGTAGCCAGACCTCCAGGATCCTGTAAGTCTTCTTTAACATATGTAAATCCTTTTGGAAACTTCATTCATCTCTATCCTTCCCAAGATATATGTTAGCAATCATCCTCTAAAGATAGAGTCCACTGATATACATCTGAAGTGTCTCTTTTTGTGACTAAGGGTTTACTAGATAGTAGTAAATGACCTTATCCTAACAGCTAGACCTTCAAGGTCCTGGAAATCTTGCTTCCAAACTCCTTAGAGACTTCCACTACCCCCTAACTCCCTCCCAGCTTGAAAGTATGTAATCAGTCATCTGTCACAATCCCAGAGCAGCTCCTTCTGCCCACAGGTTCTATGCCTGTGCTTTAATAAAACCACCTTTTTGCACTGAAGATATCTCAAGAATTCTTTCTTGACCATTTGCTCCTAAACTCTAAAATTTCCCATCCTATAGTATGTATTGAAGGGAAGGAAAAATTCTGCTTCTACCCTCAAGTTTTTCCAGCTGGACTAAGATTTAAATTTACAAGACCATTAACGGGAGAAAAAAAATCAAAGTTTTGTTACATGCACATGGAGGTTTAATAATAAAATCGAGACCTAAAGAAGTTCAATAATAAAATTGAGACCTAAAGAAGTGTCTTTGTTTAGACAAAGAGACAAGCTATCTGTGAGAAATTGACAAGACAAAGAAAACTCTGGGAGCTTCAATTAGTAAGGAATGCTGAACAGAATTTGGGCAGGGGTAGTAAAAAGTTACAAGGGTTGTTTTTAGAGCTTCTCAGCTCTAAATTTCCCATCTCTGGAGATAGGGATGTCTCTTTATCTTCTAGTACAGGGATGGTTCCTTTCCCATGGGAGATCTATTTCCTGTTTTAGGGGGACAGAAGAGGGTCTTAGTGGTCTTGCATAGGCTGACTCTTAAGTAATTTTTATTTAAAATAATCAATATGCCAAACTGGTACATTTTGAGACAGTGTGTTCTTAGCCCCTACAGAATATACAAACATATAGTACAAAAAAATTATTTACATATACTTACATATGAAAATATGCATAATAATAAAAGACATTAATTTTGAAGTGGGGGTGGTGACTTCTGAAGGGAGAGAAAGAGGAATGGAAGCTGAGGGGTCCACGGAGGTGTCCAACTACCTATAGTGTTACAGTGCACTAAAAAACATCAAGATTCCATAAAGCAGAAAGATTATATCAATTTTCACTGTATTTTCTATTTTATTTTATTTCTTTTTTAATTTAAATTCAATTTAGTTAATCTATGGCATATTATTAGTTTCAGGGGTAGAATTTAGTGATTCATCAGTTGCACAGAATACCTAGTGCTCATTTCATCACATGCCCTCCTTAATGCCCATCCCCCAGTTACCCCGTCCCCCTACCCACATCCCCTCCAGCAACCCCAAGTTTGTTTCATATAGTTAAGAATCTCTTATGGTTTGCTTCCCTCTCTGTTTTTATCTTATTTTGTATTATTTTTCTCTCCCTTCCTTTCTTCTATGTTCTTCTGTTTTTTCCTAAATTCCACATATGAGTGAAATCATATGGTAATGTCTTTTTCTGACTTATTTCACTTAGCATAAAACCCTCTAGTTCCATCCAAGTCCTTGAAAATAGCAAGATTTCATTCTTTTGGTGGCTGAGTAATATTCCATTGTATGATGTACGTGTGTATGTATATACACACATATACTACAACTTCTTTATCCATTCATCTGTTGACAGACATCTGGACTCTCTCCATATTTTGGCTATTACGGACACTGCTGCTATAAACATATTCTATTTTTTAAAAGATTTTATTTATTTATTTGAGAGAGAGAAAGCATAAGTAGGGGAGAGGCAGAGGGACAAACAGACTTCCCACTGAGTGTGAGCCTAACACATGGCTCAGTCCCAGGACCTGGAGATCATAACCTGAGCCTTAGATACATAATCAACTGAGCCACCCAGGCACTCCATCGTATTTTAAATAAATTTTTAAATAAATCTAATGAAATATTTCATTAAAAATACTTATACACCGAGAAGCCCTGCTCAAATAAGAGAAAGCATATCTCAAATCCTACAACTACACTGGCTATGCCTTTTTAGTCACTTTTGCTCATTCTTCTTCAACTCTTAGATATGTCAGCAGTTTCATTCTCCAAAGCTTTGCCCTGAGATATTATGTCATCATCTACAGTAGTTTCTTACATACTTCCATCTCTTCTCCTGAACTTAAAAGCCATCTCTAAGCTGATGACTCTTAGATTTATATTTCTGGCCAGAATTTCTCCCCTTAACTCCAGACTCAATTATTCAACTGTATACTTAACATCTCCACTTGTACATGGTTACACATCTCAGATCATCTATTACCCAATTTCTGGCTCTCACTCTCAAGCCTGCTTTCTGCAGCCCTTTCCATCCCAGTAAAAAGCAATTCCATCGTTCTGGTTTCTCAGGTCCCACTTAGAATTCTCTTTCTCTCATACCTCATATCTAGTCAGCGAGTTAAATGTATGATTTCATCTTCAAAATATATTCAGAATCTGGGCACTTCCACTGCTACAGTCTGGCCAAAACCAGTATCAACTTTTGCCCAGCTTGCTGCAACAGTGGCTCTGATTCCTTCTACTCTTGCACCGCTTCAATCTATCCTCAACATAGCAACCTTTCAAAAAAGTTAAAATCTATTAAAATGTAGGTTAAGCGTGTTACAGTTTGACTTGAACTCTCCAATGGCTTCTCACTTTAAGTAGGTAAAAGCTGAAGCCTTTCCATGGTCCACAGGCCCTACAGGGGATAGTCTCTCTATTTTTGTATTCATTTCCTACTTCTTCAACTCTCTGCTATAGCCACTGACTCACCACCACTCCTCCCCAAACCCAAGGCTGGCACAATATCTAGAGGTTTCTACACTTCTTATCCCCTTTATTCTACTCTATGTATCTTCAAAATTCACATCACTGACTGAAGTACTACCTACTTTACTGTCTTCTTTTTATTGTATATCTCCTCTCCTATAATTTAAGTTCCATGAAGATGGAAATTTTGTCTTTTATTGCTATATCCTCAACACTTCAAACTGTGTCTAGCACAGAGTAAACACTGAATAAATACTTGTTGAATTTACATGGTGCTAAAACAGTCATCAGAAGTGTGAAAAACTGAAACAGAATCAAAATTTTAAAATTTTCAAAATAATATAGATTGGAGTCATGCAGATCAAATTTTTACAGATATTGTAAAGACCTGAACTTTGAAGAAAAAGATCAACTGTATAGAATAGGGAGTTATTTGTTGCCATAGAAAGTAAGCCAGCATATTTTAATTGATCAAATATTCAATATCTGTTAACTTGGATGACATATACACTTAGAGTAGGATATAAGGTAAAGCTAATTTATGACACCTACACATAGGCCATATCCATATTTTATTCTTTGGGTAGAATAATAAAATCATACCTGAATACTCTAATCTCAGCATGGGTCTAATTTATACTGAAATGAAGAACCAATTTAACTGTCTTTGTAAAAATTAACTGTCCCTAGTTTTCTAATAGCCTCTAACCATTTTTTGGTAACTATTCCCTATGTCTTTCTTTCTGAACTATTAGCAACATACTCTTATCTAACTGATATTTTAAATTACAAATATAACAAATCCAGAGAAAAGTACATAAATACAAATAGGGAGCTCAACAAGTTCTTGAAGAGAAGGCCTGATGTATCTCCCTAATATCCTGTTCCTTTCCTGTGTCTACTCCCAGTCTTCAGGTTTTAATATTTAAGTCTCTTTTCCTTTTACCTTTCCTTCATCAGGATTTCCTCAAAATTGGTCCCTTCTAGGGAAAGAGATACATGTTCTTTTAAGGCGGGTTTGAAGTTTCTGTTTCTTTCCCTCAATGCATCTCTCCAGGGCCTTGGACATTGAAAGAGCTCAATAAATGTGCTTTGAATACAAGGACAAATGGAGTTGTATTAACAGACAGTAAGGACACAGGGATACATGAGCCCCTGCACACCCCCAAAATAATGAACTGGAATCATTGCACGTGTTGAAACAGATGCAGAAAGACTGTATGATGATCAACTTTCCCCCGTCCCTATTTTTTAATGCTTAATTTAAGAATGAAACATTTGATATTGAAATGTTAGATTTTATAAAGATGTAATCATTAAAATGAACAAGTTAATGAGGCACAGAAAGAATGAAACAAGAGCAAGGCTTTCAAAGCATCTTTGCATCAACAGCCAGGCCATGATGGGAAATGTTCCTATACCTCGAGAGACAAGGAATGCAATCAAGCGCCAAACCTTAAATGGCTGCAGTCTAATGTGATAATTAAAAGAACATAGGCTATTTCTTTTTTATTCATCCCTTTCTGAGTTGCCCGTTTGGATTGTAGTATCACTTGTCCCTGTAAAAAGAGGACACAAGCAGCCAGTCCTCAGCCATACCAACAGAACAACATCCTCAACATCTCCACAGAGTACAACCGCTTTCTAATGCTAACAATGTACTACTGTTTCACATGCAGAGAATGGGCAAATAATCCAAAAGTGCTCATTGCCTTGCTACATAAAGTTGATATTGGAATTTGATGGATTTTATCCCAAAGGAGAAGTAATGCAAAAAAAAAAAAAAATTATTGTGGTATATGTCCCATCCTAAATTTTTCACATCTAAAGACTTCATGCCCAATATCTATGCACATTTTATAGATGAATACTGCTGGCAATCATAAAAAAGTGGTTCCTTGGTTGAAGATCTTAAACTATTAGAAGATGGAAGAAAACATAACTATATCCTGAATTCTACTAAGCAGAAAGACCTAGTCATCAAATAAAAAAGATCTAGTTACTTTTAATGCCTGGGCTTCTTAATGAAGTTTTAAGAAAAATCAAAATTATTAGAACATGTGAAATGAAGGACAGGTGACAACTATTTGAAATCACATAAATAAAAATACAAGGATCTTTTGTGATGTAGTAATACCCCTAACAATTATTTTGTGACTCAGAATTTTATCGTCAAATTCATATGATCAAGGCAAATCTTCCATTCTCATTTGATTTGGGGTTATTTGTCCATCTCTTCACATGGTTCCTTTTACTTTCTAAAATCTTCTACCAAAAAAATACCAAAGGCATTTAGAAAGTTTATTAATCTCTCAAATTCATTATTCATTTCTAAGTGAAAATTAAAACATAAACCAAGAGGACATCAAATTAAGAATACAAAAGAGACACAGTCCACAAAAGAGGATGTTGGTTAATAAGAAAAATAAATTTAGATCTGATTAGAAATTAAAGAGCGATCCAAATGTTCACTGATGTGAATTCCAAGATATCACTTATTTAGTATTTTTGCTATGAAAAGTACTGAGTGTCAAATAGGACACTATTTGACTGTTTCACTGTTCTAGGAGCTGAAGATCCCAGCTCATATTCAAGCAGGGCTTGAAACTTAGTGGTTTAAAACAACTATCATTCCCTCCTTCCCCAAGAGTTATCATGGGGGCTGGGTGGTTCTGCTAATTGTGATACTCAATTATGTCAGCTTTAAGTCAGTGAGGTGATTTTCCTGATTTGGGAAAGACATGTCTGGAATCTTGGATGGGACAAGTGAGTTCACTTGGCTCTGCTTCATGTGGTCTTTCATCTTATAGCAGGCTAGCCTGTTTTTATTTTCATCATGAAGACAAGGCAAAAAGCCAAAGCATCCAGGACTTCCTGAGACTATGCTTAGAAGTGGCATTCTACACATTTTCTTCTTCTACATCCCATTGAAAAAACAGGTCAAAAGAGCAATTAAGTCAAGTCAAAGGGGTAGCGACATTAAACCCCACCATTTGACGGGAGGAAATGTAAAAATACTTTGAAAAGAATGTGCACAGAAGAAAGAGTGAAAAATCGGGGCCACACAATGGTTTTATTTGGGGCCAGGAAGAAATATAAAAGGAAGGGAATTTGGCTTCAAACCAACTCAACCAAGACAGCACAGTTTGCCAAGTGAGAAAGGTACAGAATGCAGAGCACACAGAAATCTTGCCCACCCTTCAGGAAACAATGTCTTTAGTATCATAAGGAAAAGCCTTAACTCAGATATCACCAGCCTAGGTAATCAGCAACCAGTGATGGAACACTTAAAAGGTACGCAGTGCTAAATCCTAGTGTTAAGCTCTACCTTTAGAGTTATCTATGACCAGCTTGGGGCTGGGCCTATTGGTAGAAAGTGGAGTTGGCAGTTCTCTGATAAACCATGTGGTTGGTTTTTTTGTTTGATTTGTTTGGGGGTGAGGGTGGGGGAATGGGTTTATAGTAAAGCTTTGACTTGCTTAGAGGATCCTGGACACCTGGAGTTGATCTCTTCTAGAACACTCCATAATTTCAAAACCATATTTTTATTTGACTCTCATCAGTTCATACTTCCCTTCTGACAAAATCCCCTTAGTTTCCTCCTCTATATATAGAGTGATTTGTTGTTGTGTTCTCAGCATAGGTGCATCTGGCTGAGAGCAAATACTCAATAGCAAAAAGAAATGAGAGCCAGACTTAGCCATTCTCCTCTGATTATATTATGACTTGAGAGGATACCCACCAGTAATTTTATTCATTATTATATATTAAAATCAAAGGCCTTTAAGATGCAGCAACAGAGTTGCCCAAATTGAAGCCCATCATTGTAGAAGTTTTCATAGTATAATACACAGGCAATTTTAATAAACCTATCTCTTTTTTCTTCCCCAAAGGACTGACTAAAACTTCAGCATTAACTTGACACCTCTTGGAGCATCACTAGCTCTCTTCTAAATTTAGATCTTTTAAAACTGGATTGGGCCGACCATGGAGGATTCAGTCATCAATTCTAAAAAGCCACCTGTTGTTCTATTACAGTGCAGAGTATCTGCCTCTAGGACACAGATCCTTTTTCTCCTTTTCTTGCCTCAATGGATTTCTCATAGCCCCACCAGTCTTTATATTTTTCCGTATCAAAACCTGAGTAAAATTCTAGTAACTGTGGCCTCAGAAATGGTGTCTTTTAAATCAGTCTCTCCCCTTATAATAAATATCAATGAGAAGATGTTCAGAAATTGGAAATATAATCTGATGGGACTTCCAATGTATGGTTCATATTCTTTAAAAAAAAAAAAAAAGCTTTAGAGGCATCAAAACTCTACTGCTATACCTGCACCTCGATTGCTTTTAATTGTAAGATTTAGAGAGCTATTAAATTCCTTCATCTAACCCCTTATCAAATTTCTTTCAGCATTACGACCCATCTCAAACAGCAGAATATTCTGATATTACTTCATGATGGAAAAGAATCAACAGATCATAATAGAAAATGGGTTCTGGAAGAGTCAGGTTTGAGTCTGTGAAGTTATTTAAACCTCCCTAAGCCTTGTTTTCTCTATATCTGAATGAAGTTTAAAATTGTATAGATTACATATGACTATTATGAGAATTAAATGAGATAGGACATGTCCCATTTCCACACTGAGCATTCACTACATAAGACATTACAACTACTACTACTACTACTACTACTACTACTACTATTATGAGGAAGCAACTCGATCTTCAACTCTATCTTAAAAACAAACAATATGACACTGGCTAGAGAAGCACTTACTATAGCTCTTACCTTAGTCAAACACTGTTATACAAGCACTTTCTATATATTAGCTCATTTATTTTTTAAAGATTTCATTTATTTATTTGACAGAGAAAGACACAGCGAGAGAGGGAACACAGGCAGGGGGAGTGGGAGAGGGAGAAGCAGGCTTCCAGCAGATCAGGGAGCCTGAGGTGGGGCTCAAACCCAGGACTCCAGGATCATGACCTGAGCCGAAGGCAGATGCTTAACGACTGAGCCACCCAGGCGCCCCTAAATTAGCTCATTTAATACAACAGTGCTACAGGAAATGACTATTATTATCCCCATCTTACCCAAAAGGAAACTATGGCACAAGAGATTATACAATGAAGCTGAGGCTATACAACTAGGCAGTTACAGGGTAAGGATTCTAACCCGGGGCATATGGTTCTGGAGTTCATGTTTTCAACCATGATATTATGTGGCTTCTGGAGAGAAACTGTCAGAGAAGGAGAATGCTGTAGTTACTATACATTTCTCCAGTGGCTACACAGCTCTAATTAGGTATATGACTTGTTGACTGAGTTGGGTATTTCAAAATACTTTCCCTTCCTCCTTTAGAATATAAAATCCTCAGGGGTAGAGACAATACACGTTGTTTTCCTTATGTTTGTAGTACAACATTCTGTATGCCGCAGGTCCTCAGCAGTTCTTAGTGTCTGGCTCTCTGTCTTTCCTTTCCCCACAGGGCTTCTAGGAAATGTATGTGGGTCCTGGGAGCTGAGAGTTGAAAAGACCCTGAGGTTTGGCCTCCCCCACTCCCTTGCAAAATTCTCATTAACACTTCTCGGGCAATGAAGCACTTGTCCATGTAAAAGAATCCCAGCATTCTGGAGAATAGTACTCATTTCTGGAAACTTTTGAAACGACGGTATTCAGAGCTGCCAGCTTCCTGCTTGGTAGTGAGTCCCAGCACTGCTGAGAGCTCCACTGGCCCGAGACAGCAGGTTCCCTGGACCAAGGCTCAAGATGTCTCAGAAAGTTGACGGGTAAGAAGCAACCCAAAGGGAAGCCAAAGAGAACTCAGAGTGAAAAGAGTACTGAACAGTCTCTTTCCATCACTAGAATATCACATCACATTTGAAAATTTTTAGAAATGCTTTAAAATTATACTTTGTAGGCATGCAAAATGTTTTCCTTATAGAAGATTGGGAACACTGTAAGAAGCTGCAAAAAGTGCATTAGTTTAATAGTCAAAGGGTTTAACATGAAAACAAATACCTTGTCTTTTACGACCCCTATAGCTCTACAAGAAGTAAAACTCATGATATAAAATTAATATATAAACAGTCATATCTTAGTTTGGACTTTTCACTGTAACATATAACGTGTATAAAGTACATAGTTTTTTTTTTTTTTTTTTTAAAGATTTAGTTTATTTATTTAATAGAAAGAGAGAGAGAGAGAGAGAGAGAGAGAGACTATAAGCAGGCAGAGCAGCAGGCAGAGAGGGGAGGAGGAAGCAGGCTCCCCACCCAGCAGAGAGCCCAATGCGAGGCTCAGTCCCAAGACCCTGAGATCATGACCTGAGCTGAAGGCAGAGGCTTAACCCACTGAGCCACCCAGGTGCCCCTAAAGTACGTAATTTGCTTGATGACATAGGCTGTCACCCTGATATTTAAAGCCAGTTTGGGCTGTTCTTCTTAGCAGTCAGGGGAATATGGGTTCAAATCCAAGTTCCACTTCTTACTAGGTATGTGACACTACAAATATTATTTAGCTTTGTCTTAACCTCAGGTTTTTTTTAATCTCTACAAAAATAAGTTCAGTGATATATCTCTACTTCTTAGAGTTATTTTGAGGATTAACTCAGAAGTGACATATAATCACATTGAGGAGGCTATGTGCTAGGGTGAGATCTGTGAAGAGTGTAAACCTGGCAATTCACAGACCTGTACCCCTGGGGCTAATAATACATTATATGTCAATTTTAAAAAAGTGACATAAAATCATCTAACACCTAGAAGTTGATCAATTAAAGAATATTACTATATTGACTGATACTTAGGTTCTGGTCATTCACTAGAATATAAATCCCATGAGGACACACACTTTGTTTCATTCTCTGATACATCAGCATTTAGAACATCTTAGTTAAAAAAAAAATGATGGGAAAAAATTTTTTGAGAAAGAGGGAACCCAGGACCAGTGGAAAGCTCTCCATATGTAAACAGGTCCTGGAACAGCAGGGGAGAGTAGTGGAAAAGAAAACTAAAGGAGAGTTTTGACTTGAATAGGATAGGCACAGAGCTGGGGTCTCTCATGGGCCTCTCATCAAGGAAATGATATACTAAAATCCAGGTCTGAAATAACTTGAGAAAATTCGAGCTTTACCACAGGTTTACACAGTGAGGACTGGATCCTATTTTGTATTAGCTGAAGAGATGCAAAGCCTCCGTGTAGAGTTACATATTAGTGTCAACTTAGAGCTAGTTTCTTTTTTTTTTTTTTTTAATTTTTTTTAAAGATTTTATTTATTTATTTGACAGAGAGAGATCACAAGTAGGCAGAGAGAGAGAGGAGGAAGCAGGCTCCCTGCTGAGCAGAGAGCCCGATGCGGGACTCGATCCCAGGACTCTGAGATCATGACCTGAGCCGAAGGCAGCGGCTTAAGCCACTGAGCCACCCAGGCGCCCTAGAGCTAGTTTCTAGTTCACATCATATGTTATTCTTACCTTGTATCTCTTTTTCGCTTACTCCCCCACTCTTTCCTTCTGATTTTCTTCTGCATTTCTTATCAATTCATTGTATAAATTATCAGTCCTTATCCTCCTATAGAGATGGTGAACCATTTTGTCTAGTTGACGCTCTTTAGCAAATGGTAATGTCAGAAACATCTGGGTTGGAGTGAAACTGGCTGACTCTCCTGCTATGTGGAAATTTTAGTTTAATGAGTCAGTAGGAAAAGAAAACCTGCTATAATGCAATTCTTCTTTCTTTGTCTATGATCTTTGGAAGATCTTCAAACAGAAGATAGTTTGAAATAAAATGTGGACCTCTCAACAATACAAAACTCATTCTCCAAAAGGAATTGCATACACTCCCCAATAATTTTAAAAGATATTTTTACACATCTGTCTCAACTCATTCTTGCAATACAAAGATGGGTGCATCTGATTATTAATGAGGGACAAAGAGATTACTAGTAACACAGAATTTTTATGAGCCCAAAAGACTAAGTTCTGTGGGTTTGTGGTCATATATTATTGAAAGTTAGCAATACTCCAGAAGAAAATCACAAATATGTCCTATTTAGAGAGAGTCTGGAGTATCCCTGATGATCTGAGCCTAAATCTAAGTCTGATCTATTAATTAATGGAAGTGAACTGAATCTTCATGGACTGCTGTGGTTCCATGAGACTCTCTTAATCCAGTGCTTCAAGATACCATAATATCCTTATTCTTATTTATTTATATAAACATTTGCATTCATTCTTCACTCTGATCTGGAACCTGAGGGAAAAGAGAGCCAAGAAGATCTGGGCCTTGCCCTCTGATTGTATCACAAACTTAACATACTTTCGGTAATTAGAGAAGATCTAAGTAAGAATTACCAGACTCTAAAGGGTGAAACAATCAGAGAGAGAGCTTTGTAGGCTAAGTAATAGGAGTATTTATGAACAAAGTAGGACTTGAGGCAGGACTTGACAGTGGCAGTAGTAGGAGTGAAAAGACAATGGGAAAGTGGAAGCACAAAGTAGCAAGAATTTCATGAAGAAACAAGTTCCACAACCGTCAGGGAGAGTGGTAAAAAATAACACTAAATGACAGTTCTAACCTGAAGAGAACAGGCATGGGGTTGGGGTCTCTTACAGGTTTTTCTTCAAGGGAATAATATGTTAAAAGCATTCTTTATTTAACAAATAGGAACTGAACACGATTTTGGACAAGTCACTTTGCCTGGTGCTGTGAGGGAAAGATGAATTAATTAAACTCTTTGACCTAGAAAAGCTTAGAATTTATCAGAGTTTATTTAAGAAGTTTTGTTTTAGAAGAGGTATTTGAATGGATATGTATTTTAAAAGACCACTTCAGCAAGGTTTGAAAGAAAGTCTTATTATTAAGTTAAATGTAAACCCTCTTAAAGCTTTCATTAAAAATTCTTCTCCACTTTTGGTTCAAATCCACTTAAAAGTCAATTGCAGCACTGATTGGCACAAAAATATCTCTGGTTCTGAAAAATGTCTCCAAAGACTGGCATTTAATTCTGTCCATTCTCAGAGTTCGTGATATGAATTCTATGGGTAGATAAAATTTCTGGATTTAGATCCTCTTAACCTGATAGTTCTCTCTCTCTCTCTCTCTTTTTAAGGGACTTCAAGATGCTCGTTCTGATTCTGGCTATGAACTGCCAGGATCTCTTACCCAAAGCAGATACTAACATCTGTTGTTTTCACTGGGGATGCCTCACACTGCGCAAGTCATATTACTTGTCAAGACTGGACAAGTAAGTGACTCACTGTATTTATCTTTCTCCTAGCTTCGGAAGTTATGTTGCTGATACCGAAATGTCAGTTCCTTGACCTTTGGATGCACAGAGGAGCCTCAGAGGATATTCCCAGCATTTGAAAGCAAGTTGTGAGAATTTGGTACTGGAAAGAAATACTACTTGCAGTTTAACAATCTTTTGGGTTAGTACAGGACTGTTTTAAAACAGCACTTGTGTGTTCTTGGGAGGTTTGGTTGAGAAAATTTAGAGTACAAGGTAGGTAAATGTAATTATTCCTCAGAATTACTAAATTTTCAGGGATAAGAGGTCTGAAAATAAGTTATTTTCTTTGGGATTACATATTTTTGGACTCTTGGTACACATTCTTGAGAAAGTACCTTTAGTAGTGTTCTTTAATGTTACAAAGAAGCCCGTTTTCTCAGGAATGCCTAGCACTCTGGACAGTATTATTCTAGCAACATCTTGATGAATAGGAAAACATTTTTACATCCCACAAACTTGAACTAATTAAAATGAACATGGGTAAAAGGCAAATGCAATTTTAAATAGTGATTAGCAAAATTTATTTTCCAGGGTGAAAAATGAATATGGTCAAGGAAATGAGGCTTATCAGGTCTTTCCACTTGCCTCACAAATCTTCTATGAATTAATAATCACTGACATTTTTATGAAACAATGTCATTCTCAGTACCAGTCTCTGCTTTCTGCATTATGACCACCTTTATAAAAGCTCACCTCAAAGTGAGAGGAATTTAAAAAGCGTCTTTACAGTATTCTTCAAATAATTACTAGGGAAGCAGCAAAGAGAAATGAAGGCCCAACTTATTTTGCCCTAAAGAATTCTGGCAATTGACATAAAAGTAATATAAATATATTGAGGAGAGAATATAAATGCCATATAATTATACAGAATCCAAACTAAAGGGATAATCAGGGAAGACTTTGAATTGGAGAAACAGGATCTGTGACAGTCATTATCTTTAAAAAAAACTTCTTATAAGGAGGTGCCTGGGTCTCAGTTGGTTGGGTGTTCAGACACCCAATCTTGTCATGATCTCAGGGTCATGAGATGGAGCCCCATATCAGGCTCCATGCTTTGCACAGAGCCTGCTTGTCCCTCCCCCTCCCACTCTGCCCTTCCCCTAGATTGTGCTCATGTGCATGCTCTCTAAATAATTAAAACAAAACAAAACAAAAAAAACATATTTTTTAAAAGATTCTTGTTAGATAAGGTAACACAATAGTTTTCTATATCCACTAAGGCCCAATAAAACTATAACAATAGAACAATGTCAAACTTACCTGTCCATTAAGTATAAAAGCAATCTGAAGCAAAAGTACATCTCTCCTGTATTTTTTTCTAAGAAAAAGTGATAAACTTGTATTTGACGTTTGAAATTATTTTTCACAATCAAGAGGAACTTTGGTGTAAGATTCTTCATTAATCACAATGCATGATATATTCAATATTATATTCATACTCTTTCTAAATTAGTTTAATCTACTTAAAAGCCTTTTGGGACTTCAGTAATAAAGCATACTCTTGGAACTAAAAACACAGTTCCATATAAGAGAAGTTCTATCTAGTACCCTTGGTTCCAAACAGAGAAACTTAAATATCAAAGCAATTAAAGCAACTTCCTACCAGTATATTATGGGTAGTAATAATTGTTAAGAATAGTAATAATTACATGAGTCAGTAATAAGAACTGCAGAGTCTCCCAACAACTTTGATGGTATGTTGAACATAATCATAATGTATGATGCTTTTATATAACTTTGTATGTATTTCTTCCAAAATGCCTTTTATCCCTTGCTTTTATACTTACAACAGTCTGAGGTATTAAAGGCATATGCCATAGCACAAGTTCAACATATTAATAAACTCAGGCCAAGGGAAATAAATGACTTGTTTAGAATTGTGAATTTAATAGCAATCAGTATTAGAATCCTGGCTTTCCTAGCTTGGAGTCACAATTCTTTCTTTAATAACAGACAGATGTTGTGTCTATCATCTACCATCACAGCTCTACGTATGCCTTTATCTCCAAAGAGGAAAGTGCTAGTGACATTATGGCAGGATGTACCTGGATAAGCATGTGTGCATGTGTTAGTAAAAGCCCACATGCCCCAAGGCTTTCTCTGAAGCCTGGTATTTGCTCCTTTCTTTCTTTTCTCTGAGAAGGTTTACATGGATCCACCTTTAACAGAACCATGTCAGATCATTTAAGTCAAGTTACTGTTTGATTGCGGTTTTTGGGTTTTGTGCATTATTTGTGAAATGTGGTCCTATCTTCCTCTGGAGCTACTTGGTGCCTTCCTGCTACCCCTTTCTCCTATGTGAATGGGTCAGAGCAATGGATTTTGCTATAACATATACTGATGTTTATAGACTGGCTGGAGAACTTTTACAGCAAATATTCTCAACCCAAAGTTATCACATAAATATACTTTGGGAAGTCTACATAACTACTAAAATTATATACCTATATATATATATTTTTTAAGAGTCTTTCTATATATGTAGAGTCTCTAAGTATGTGCATATGATTATTTTTCTGGGGTAAAGATACACAAATTCATCAGATACTCAAAGGAATCTGTTGCTCAAGAAGTTTAATTAATAACAACTATGTAATTAAGAGTAAATGCAATCTCTATCAAAATATTAATGGCATTTTTTACAGAAATAGAAAAAAAATCCTAACATTCATATGGAACCACAAAAGACCCTGAATAGCCAAAGCAATCTTGAGAACCTCCTGTTTTCAAAATATATTAAAAAGCTATAGTAATCAAAATAGTATGGTACCAGCATGAAAACAGACATACAGACCAATGGAAAAGAATAGAGTGGGCAGAAATAAATCCAGGCATCTACAGTCAACTGATCTTTGACAAGGGTACCAAGAACACACAATAAGGAAAGCATAGTCTCTTTAATAAATGATGTTGGAAAGCTGAATATCTACATACAGAAGAATGAAATCAGACCTCTTTTTCATACCATATACAAAAATCAATTCAATCTGTATTAAAGACTTAAATGTAAAACCTGTAAAAACATAGGGAAAAGCTTCTTGTCATTGGTCTTGGCAATGCATTTTAAGATGTGGCACCAAAAGCACATGCAACAAAACCAAAAATAGACAAGTGGGATTGCATCACACTAAGAAGATTTTGCCAGCAATGGAAATAATCAACATAGTGAAAAATTAATCCACAGAATGGTAAAAAAAATACTGGTAAGCCATATATCTAATTGTAAGTTGATATCCAAAATATACAAGTAACAAACATCTCAATAGCAAAAAACAAAACCAACAAAACTAAACTAAAAAAAAAAAAAAAAAACCAAAAACAAACAAACAAACAAAATCCTCAACAGGATTTTTAAAATGGGCTTAGGACATGAATAGACATTTTGCAAACAAAGACATATGAATGGCCAATAGGTATATGAAAAGCTGCTCAACATCACTAATTACCAAGAAAATTAAAATAAAAACCACAATAGATATCACCTCACACCTGTTTAGAAATCACTATTATCAAAAAGACAAAAGGTAACAAATGTTGGTATGGATGTGGAGAAAAAGCACATTTGTGGTTTTCACAGATATGGTAGGAAAGCAAATTAGGATAGCCTTACAGAAAACAGTATGGACCTTTCTCAAAAAATTAAAAAGAGAACTACCATATGATGCAGCAATCCTATGTCCATGCATATATCCAAAATAAATGTAGAGACAACAGCCAAGATATAGAAACAACCTAAGTATTCATTGACGAATGAATGAATAAAGAAAATGTGATACACACACACACACACACACACACACACACACACACGAATATTATTCAGCCTTAAAAAAAGGACAGACTGTCATATGCAACAACACGGATGAATAGTGAGAACATTATGCTAAGTAAGATGGAAACAGCAAGATAAATATTCCATGATCTCAATTATATGTGGAATCTAAAAAAGCCAAACTCTCATAAAATTTTCACTATTTGCAGATGATATGATGCTATATATAAAAAACCTTAAAGACGTCACTAAAACACCACTAGAATTGATAAATGAGTTCAAGAAGGTCACAGGACACAAAATCAATATACAAAAGCCCGTTGCCTTTCTATACACTAATAATGAAACAGAATGAAACAGAAATAGAAATTAAAAATCCCACTTACAATTGTACCAAAAATAATAAAATACATGAAAACAAACTTAACCAAGGAGGTAAAAGACCTATACTTTGAAGACTATAAAACACTGATGAAATAATTAAAAACCATAGAAACAAATAAAAGGATAGTCCATGCTTATGAATTGGAAGGACAAATACTGTTAAAATGTCTGTACTACCCAAAGCAATCTACAGATTTAATGCAATCCTTTCAAAATACCAAAAGCATTTTTCAAAGAACTAAGCAAACAATCCTAAAATTTGTATGGAACCACAAAAGAACTCGAAAAGCCAAAGAGATTTTGAAAAAGAACAAAAGTGAAGGCATCACTTGAAATCACCCAGATTTCAAGATATACTACAAAGCTCTAGAAATCAAAGCAAATCACAAAAAATAGACAAAGACAGATGACTAGAATGCGGGAGACACAGAACCCATGATTGAATGGTTAGTTAATTAATCTTCAAAAAAGGAAGCAAGAATATCCAATAGGAAAAAGACAGTCTCTTCAACAAATGCTGTTGGGGAAACTGGACAGACAGCTACATGCAAAAGAATGAAATTGGACTACTTCTTATACCACACACACATATATACTCAAAATGTGATAAGGACCTAAATGTGAGATCTGAAGCCAATAAAATCCTAGAAGACATTACAGGCAATAATTTCTCTGACATCAGTCATAGCAACATATTTCTAGACATGTCTTCTGAGGCAAGGGAAGCAAAAGCAAAAATAAACTATTGGGACTACATCAAAATAAAAACCTTTTGCACAGCAAAGGTAGAAATCAATAAAACTAAAAGATAATCTACTGAATGGGAGAAGATATTGCAATGATATATCTGATAAAGGGTCAGTATCCAAAATATATAAAGAACTTATACAATTCAACAACAACAACAAAATCCCAAATAACCCAATTAAAAAATGAACAGAAGACATGAACTGGTGTTGTTCCAAAGAAAACATACAGATAGCTATCAGATACATGAGAAGATGCTCCACATCACTCATCATCAGGGAAATGTAAATTGAAACGGCAAAGAGATTATCACCCCACATCCGTCAGAATAGCTAAAATCAAAAACATAAGAAATAACAAGTGTTGGTGAGATATGGAGAAAAATGAACCCTCATGCATTGTTGATGGGAATGCAAAACTGCTACAGTCACTGTGGAAAACAGTATGGGGGTTCCTCAAAAAATTAAAAATAGAAGTAGTACATAACTCAACAATTCCACTACTGGGTATTTACCTAAAGAATATGAAAACATTAATTCAAAAAGACACATGCATCCCCATTTTTATTGCAGCATTACTTACAATAGCCAAATTATGGAAGCAGCCCAAGGGTCCATTGTTGGATGAATGGATAAAGATGTGGTAGATACAATGGAATATTACTTTTTAAATTACCATTAAAAAGAGTGAAATCTTGCCATTTGCAGCAACATGGATGGATCTAGAGAGTATAATGCTAAGCAAAGCAAGTCAATCAAAGAAAGAAAAACACAGTATGATTTCACCCATTTATAGAATTTAAGAAATAAAATAAATGAAAAAAAGGGACAAACTAAAAAGAGACTCTTAACTATAGAGAGCAAACTGATAGTTTTCAGAGAGAAGGTGAGTGAGAGGATGGGTGAAATAAGGTAAAGGAGATTAAGAGTACACTTACCATGATGAGCACAGAGTAAGGTACAGAAGTGCTGAATCATTATATTGTACACCTGAAACTAATATAACTGTGTATGTTAAGTATACTCAAAAATTTTTTCATTTTATTTAATTTCTTTTCAGTGTTTCAAAGTTCATTGCTTATGTACCACAGCCAGTGCTCCAGGCAATATGCACCCTCCATAATACCCACCACCAGGCTCATCCAACCTCCACCCCCACCCTTCCAAAACCCTCAGTTTGTTTCTCAGAGTCCAAAGTTTCTCATGGTTTGTCTCCCCACTCCAATTTCCCCCAACTCACTTCCCCGCTCCATCTTCCCATGTCCTCCATGTTATTCCTTATGTAAGTGAAACCATATTACTCTCCCTGCTTGACTTATTTCACTCAGCATAATCTCTTCCAGTCCCGTCCATGTTGATACAAAAGTTGGGTATTCAGCCTTTCTGATGGAGGCATAATATTCCACTGTATATATGGAACATATCTTCTTTATCCATTTGTCTGCTGAAGGGCATCTTGGTTCTTTCCAAAGTTTGGTGACTGTGGCCATTGCTGCTATGAACATTGGGGTACAGTTGGCCCTTCTTTTCACTACATTTGTATCTTTGGGGGTAAATACCCAGTAGGTGCAATTGCAGGGTCAAAGGATAGCTCTATTTTTAATTTCTTAAGGAATCTCCACACTGCTTTCCAAAGTCACTGCACCAACTCGCATTCCCACCAAAAGTGTGAGAGGGTTCTCCTTTCTCCACATCCTCTCCAACACTTGTTTACTGTCTTGTTGATTTTGGCCATTGTGACTGGTGTAAGGTGGTATCTCAATGTGGTTTTGATTTTAATCTCCTGATGGCTAATGATGAATATTTTTTCATGTGTCTGTTACCCATTTGTATGTCTTCTTTGGAGAAGTGTCTGTTCATGTCTTCTGCCCATTTTTGGACGTAACTCATCTGTTTTGTGTTGTTGAGTTTGAGCAGTTCCTTATAGCTCTCGGATATTAGCCTTTTGCCTGTAGTGTCATTTGTTAATGTGTTCTCCTATTCTGTGGGTTGCCTCTTTGTTTTGTTGACTGTTTCTTTTGCTGTGCAGAAGCTTTTGATCTTGATGAAGTCCCAAAAGTTCATTTTCATTTTTGTTTCCTTTGCCTTTGGAGACATGTCTTAAAAGAAGTTGCTGTGGCTGATGTCGAAGAGGTTACTGCCTATATTCTCCTCTAGGATTTTGATAAGAGTCATGACTCATGTTGAGATCTTTTATTCATTTCGAGTTTATCTTTGTGCATGGTGTAAGAGAATGGTTGAGTTTCATTCTTCTACACACAGCTGTCCAATTTTCCCAGTACCATTTACTGAAGAGACGGTCATTCTTCCACTGTATATTTTTTAACTGCTTTGTCGAAGATTATTTGACCATAGAGTTGAGTGTCGATATCTGGGCTCTCTAAGCTGTTCCACTGGTCTATGTGTCTGTTTTTGTGCCAGTACCACGCTCTCTTGGTGATTGCAATTTTTTTAAATAATAATGATAATACTATATTGTGTATTTGAAATTTGCTAAGAGAGTTATCTTAAGTATTTTCATTACATACACAAAAATCATAACTATGTGAGAGGAGAGATATGATAATTAGCTTGATTGTGATAATTTCGTAATATGTGTGTGTGTGTATAGTATTCCTGAAATATTTACAATGCTTATTTGTCAAGTATACCTCAATAAAGCTAGGGGAAAAAAAGGACAACTGTGTTCTGTTTCATTCTTTTGAACATTTAGCATACTATGTGTCAAAAACTTGCTGGAATCCCCAAAGGTTCCATAGCAAATGAGAAAATCATAGGGATTATGTTAGCAAGTCAGTATTTCTAACATGTGAAACCATTATTACTACCTCCTAAGAAGCAATACAAGAATGATGTCCACAAAGATTAAGCTGATCTAGGGTAGACAGGTGAAACAAAAATACATTAATATAAATGTGTTTCATGAAGAGGCATCTATCAAGTCAGAAAGTCTGCTTGGGAAGTTTGTTTTCAGCTGAGTTTCTAACATCTTTATATTATAGAGTTAAACATGAATGTAAAGTATCAGTTTCATTTTAAGGTGGACTGTAAATTCTTAGGGTTAGAGGTTCACTTTTATTTGTTTGCAGATATGCTAGGCGTGTGAGCAAATAAGGTTTTATTTTGTGGCAGTCAAATAAAAATATTATAGACTATGAAATTATGGTTAATTACCTGTTAAAACTGAGGGTTTTGGAGGGAAGAGTGCTGGGAGGATGAGTAAGCCTGGTGATGAGTATTAAGGAGGGCACCTATTGCATGGAGCACTGGGTGTGGTGCATAAACAATGAATCTTGGAACGCTGAAAAAAATAAAATTAAGATATTAAAAAAATTATCGTTTCCGACACACATGATGCTAAGAGCTTACGTTATACATGGATTGGGTAGTTGATATAAATGTGTGAGGTAGATCAGAAAATGAGTATGCTCAGGAATTGTCCAGAAGAGTGATGTACTTACAATAAACAGATTGAAATGCAGGCATTATAGGGAGTAAATTGGAAATCCCAGATATGAAGTAGAAAGGAGCACTGAAGCAGGAGAAGGACAGATACTCCCTATAAAACAAAATCATTTACCTTGCAACTAGTACTGGGAGGTATATGCTACATTCCCCATGGAGGAAAACATTTTAAAATAAGGCATGGCCAAGTATTCCTAGTGTCAAATTCAACGCCTGACATACACTTCATGCCTAATTGACCTCAAATTTCTTACAGTTAAAACACAAGAAGCTTAATAAATATCTGTTCAATAAATGAGTTGCTTTTTAGGTGGCTACATCACAGCCTGCTCCTCCTAACTGAATTTTCAAAATTATACCATTTCCAGTAAGAAGGAGGCCTGACCTGACCCTTTAACAGTGTAGTAATGGAATCTTCTAGAGGTTCTGGCATGGTGGGCTGTCCTGCACAATGTAAGATCCCTTTAATTATCATTCCCTCAAAAATTCATTCAAAGTTAGTACTTTCTCCAAGGGACCTTCCCTCATCTGAATCATTAAATAATCACAGCTGACATTTACTAAAAACTTATTCCATGTGAGCCACTGTTCACTGTTCTGTGTACCCTATACACAGAATCTCAGGTTCTACCCTAGATTTTGGAACTGGGATCCACAGGTTCACCAGGATCCCAAATGATTTGTGTGCATACTGAAGTTTGAGAAACATTTCATTAATTTATTTAATCTATTAAACAGCCTTGTGAGATACAACACTTATTACTTTCATTTTAAAGAAGAGGAAATAGAGTTATACACATAAGAACACACAGCTAGGAAGTGACAGAGCCAAGATTCAGACCTAGCAAGGCTGACAATAGACCTAAAATCTCAACCAATATATTACTTTTCTTTCTGATAACACCAACAGAAGTGACCCTCTAAATCTCTACTAGAGCATAATAAATGGAACAATTACACCTTTGAATGTAGGAAGGTTAAATGGAACCTAAGGGCTTCCACCAAGTAGATGTCTGCTATAGAAAAAAGGACACAGGCTGTAGAACCAGATAAATCTGAATTTTGTCCCTTATTACCTGCCTGACCTTGTACTGATCCTTTATTCTATTAGTTTCCTCATCTGTCAAACTGGGGCTACAATTTGTCATTTCTCTGTAAGAACTGTAGATAATGTATTCAATTTACCTTAAAGGTATCTAGAATATAGGATGTTCTTGGTAACTGGTAATTCTAATGAAAGGGACCTACATTTATGTTCCTTATAAGTTGAAACATGTATTTGAACATCTTTTAGAACAGCTATATGGGGGAGACATATTGCATGGAGTACTGGGGTGTGGTGCATAAACAATGAATGCCAGAACACTGAAAAGAAATAAATAAAATTATTAAAAAAAAAAAGAATAGCTCTAACATCCTGAGCAAATATCCAAACAAAACCTATACTTATATTCCTAATCATTTTAACAAGAACAAAAGCTATCTTTAAAATTTTGACAACCATGAATTATGAAGGTTTAACACAGTCATTCTGAAAGATAGGTTGAGTATAATAAAGAACTAGTCATTCTGCAGTAGTAGGTCAAGCAACAAAGGACTGAAGATTTCTATTAAATTCCCAGGGAAAACACTGGAACTCTGCATCAGTCACAAGATGGCCCTGATCCTTAGGTTTCACCTTCTCTTCCCAGTAACCCCGAACAAGGAAGACTTAAGGGAAAAATACTGTAGCCAGATCCAGAATCATTCTGGAACATCATCAATATTACTTCCATATCTGAATGACAACTAGGAGGGAATATATGTAACTTCATTGGAACTTCAGATACGTAGAAAGTGGAGCAAATGTGTCTTCCCTTTCGATCTCTTATTTCATAAGAAAAAAACGTTAAACACAGCCACTAAACTTTGAATTTTCAAACTTTGGTTACAATCTATTCCTTTACTTACTCATCACGATTATAATTGAAATAGTAATGCAGGGTTGCATGCCAGATCACTGACCAACTTCTCTGTCATCCAAGGTATGGGTATAGGGGAAGGACAGAATATAAGCTTTTGGCTGCCTAAGGATAGGAAGCCTTAGCCCTTAATACAGTTATCAAAGCCCTGGCAGCATGTTAAGGTAATTGGCCCAATCTAAAGCATATAATCTATTTTTCTTTATCTCCCAACTGTTTCCCACTACTATTAGGTTCTCATGCTAAAGTTTTCTGAGAAATAAAGTAATTATACTAATGTTGTCAATCACTGCTGTCAGGCTGATCAATAAGAACAATGTTAACCTTACTAATTAATTGCTAGCAATCACCTAACTAACTTGAAGAAACTGTTAGTTTTTCAAAACTGAATAAGGAAATGCTCCAAGTGATGTTTATAATGTGCTATTTGAAAAACAAAAAATTTCAATTTGTCTCTAAAATAGAATCTTTCAGCGTTCAGTGAAAAATGGTAGCCTCTTCTATTTGGTTTCGGATAGGAGTATATGCTTTTATTGCAATCATCATTCAAGGCTACTGACAATAAATGAAGCTGGAATTTTCACGGTGGATATGCTGTTAGTTTAGGAGTTATCCAAATAATTTTAACCTGATAGAGCTGAGCAAAGGCACCCCCTTCTCAGATCTCATCATGAATGCATAATCATCTGGGTCAACCTGATTTACCAGTGTCTAGTTCAAGAACAGATTAATGGGTTTCTTTCCTTGGGATTTTGAAAGACACACAAATTATTTAAAATATTCCTTAAGACTGTTGGTGAACTGTATTGAGATTATTAGAAATTTAATTTTGTTCTATAAGCAGGTCTACAATGCCATCCATAGGGTTTTACTAAGGTGAGACACTACTTAGGAAGGCAACCTTGGCTTCTTGACTGAAACGGTCAGTAAAGTTATTCTTGATGGGAGATCCTTTTTCTGGGACTGTGGGCAACTGAAATTTACATGATATCGCTAACACTGTGACTTAAAGGAAAAAAAAAAAAGCTTTATTTATTTGAGAGAGAGAGGGAGCACGAGTGAGACAGAAAAAGAGCTCACACACCAGCAGAGGGAGAGGCGGAGGAAGCAGGCTCCCCGCTGATCAGGGGGCTGACTCAACTCAGGGAGCTTGATTCTGGGACTCTGAGATGCTGACCTGAGCTGAAGGCAAATGCTTAACCAACTGAGTAACCCAGGTGCCCCTAACATTGTGACTTTTTTCAATCTAAAAAAATCATATAAGGAGGTTGACCCACTAGAGAGTCTAGTCCAGTAGGTCACGTGTTAGGAATAATAATCTGCATTTGGCTCTGGCCCATATTCTGAGAATCATGACTATAAACTTGAATCCACAGCTCAGCTCCTTCCCGACACTGAGCTGTCTGGATTTTATCAAATCCTAACTCCAAATTCCAAGTCCTCTGAACCCTAGCCTCTAGGAGACTGAGGGTGACATAGGAATTGGCAGCTCCTCCAGGACTTTTGAGGATCATTAGGGAAATTAGAGTGGGATTAGTTGCTGTAACCATTTAAACACAGAGAATTCTTAACTTAGAGCTAAACTGGTAACAGCCTTAACAGCAGGCCTCTGGCATTTGTGGATTTAACATTCATAGTTTCAACAATTTGCAAATTATTTCATAGGTGCATATTCATCTATAACTTTTGAAGACAGGAAATGGAATCTAAATTCTAGAAAGCTCGTATAAACACCAGCTCTTAGCTTAGGAAGTGAACAAACCCTCCAACCAACATCTACATCTCAACAGCTTTTTGGTGTTCTCTATTCTCACAAACGTAATGTTCCAAAGTAAAAAAAAAAAAAGAAAAAAGAAAAAGAAAAAGAAAAAAAAGAAAGAAAAGAAAAGAAATAATTGTCTTTCAGTATCTACTATGCAGTGGGAGAGGCTCCTTTTTATTTTATTTTCACTTAATAGTTCTAAAAATGAAGCCAAGTCTTTGTACAATGATGCTGTATAAGAATCCAAAATTTTATGAAGGTTTCAGGATCTGGTCCTTGTGAATTGGAAGCATTCTTAAACTATTTACTATTTCTGTTTTTATATCAAAGTAATGGAGGAGCATAAAAGGGACAAAGTGCTGCTCAGTTTTCATCCTCCTGAGACGGAACTGAAATTAAAATGTTAAAATGTTAAATCAGGGAAAAGATGAATTTCTCAAATGCCTTTTAAAAATGCTCAGTGTGATGACAGTGATATTATTAACTGTCAGTGGTGGAAGAGCAAAGTTTGAATAATTTTATTTTCTTTTTTTCTCCACAAATTAAAACCAAAGTCCCCCACTGGTTCTTTTTTCAAATTAAAAATTATGAGACTCTGAGTAGGCATCAGGGAGTAGACAGAAGAGAGTAATGCTGGCAAGTAAATTGTATTTATATTCCAATGATGAATGATGCCTCCTGTCTTTTTCATCCTTACACCAAAGAAAATGTTGTAGCCTAGTCTAGTTCCACCTGAGGACTCATTTAATAAATATTTTTGATTGCCTACTATGTACAAGGCATTGAATGAGCTACCAAATAGAAACATTTCCTTCCTTAAGGAGTTTTCAGTGGGAGAGAAGAGCATGGATATAATTTATTATAATCTAGGGTAGAAAATAGAGGTAGAATTAAAAATGCAAAAAATGAAGAAAAAAAACCAAACAAACAGTAGGACATAACCAAGAGTCAATCAGAACAGACATCCTCCCAATCGTACAGATGCCAGCAGTCAACAAGAAGTCTACCTGTATAAGTGTTTGCCAGCTGAATGTTTGTGCCAACAAAAGGTGATAAAGGCCAGAGGAGAGTAACAGCTTATGAATTCAAAAAAGAAAAATCCCTTCATGTGAGGGGATCAGGGAGAAATTTGGGGGCTTTGAAGAATGGATGGGATTTGAATAAAATTAAATGTAGGAAAGTGCTTGAAATAAAAGAGGCATGAAATGAGAACAGTTCAGGAAATGTTCCAGAACCAGCGGAGTGTTTCAGCTCAGTTTTCTGAGTCTGGGACACTGCAGATGGGCTCTGAGGTAGAGAGCTCAGCCAAGGACAGAGAGAGAGATATATCCTAGGAAGCCAAAGACCAAGCCAACCCCTGGGTAAAAGGAGAGAAGTTGTTTGGACCAAAGATAGGGTACAGAGCGTGCTAGTCTTCCCCTGCTCTTATCCATGTGAGCTTTTGGGTGACAGAGGGACAGAACACCTGGAAGAAAGATTGAACTACAAGGTTTCTGACCCTCTAGGTATGAATAGACCCACCCCCTCCAAAAAAAAGTTGGAAAAAGAAAAAAAAAAAAAACAAACTTGATCGTTTCCTACATGAGGCAGGCTGGGAGTTCAGATCAGAGCCCTCACAATTATGATAAACAAGAAAAATCACATTTTCTGCACACTTGAATTTGTGATATTGAAATTCATACCTATGATGCATCTAAAGAATTTAGCTCTTATTAAAAGGTAGCAACTGTTGGTAGAGGGAAAACCTGTAAAATCATCGAGATGTCTAAATTAAACCTTCCCATTGCCAGTTAAATTCTTTTCTCTTTATCTGTTTCCACTAGAGGTAGAAAACAGATCCTGTTCCATCCCGTGTCTTTGATTATTTTTCTTGTTCAGGGCAATTCTTCTCTTCCTCCTCCATCTAGTTATTTGTCAAAACTTAATCCATTTCAGCTTTTTACCCTGGATGATCTTCAAACTTAACTCTAGAAGGAAAAGCTAAGGGTATGCCAAGGCAATATTGGGGGGGAAGTTAGGATGGCATTTCAGAGGATATTTGCTCTACTCACCCCCCAAGTATAGTGATTCTATTCCCATTTACTAAAAAAGAAAAACAAATTGCAGATGCCATAGCTAATTCTCACTTGGTTTTTAGACCTTGAGTCAGACCTAACCCATCTTATATTAATTAGGTTTCCATATGATTTTTTTATGGCCTCTATGATGTCTGATTTTATGCCTTCCAGTCTGAATTGGTACTTGAAACACCAACCTAAATGGCTGCTTCCAGTTTGAACAGGTCATTGTGCACTCCAGGACTCTGACTTCTCAGTAAATCAGCAGGTGTTTCCTGTGTGGCAAAACTCTTGCAATTTGGGAAATTTGTGTGAAAATGCAATTCAAATATTCCGATCATAAGGAATGATTTTATTTTTCGTTTCTTCTGACAGATCATGAGGCAACCCAATCATCCTCATGGGATCTCTGGCTGGTAATTTCCAACAAAGAGTGAGGAGAAATATTCTTCCTTTTGTTTGGGAATAGGGAGTATCTGTTGGATGGAATCTGTTGGTACTCTGACGTGAGATCACTTCCTGAGGCAAACCTCCCAACAAGGGGCACAGGGCATGTTCTCAATCTTGGAAGTAGCTGGCACATTGTGCTGATGGAGCAAACCACAGGACTAAGTTCTATCACTTTCCTATACTCCAAGGAACCCAGCAACACACACGTTTGGCCTTGGAAGCACTGAATGCAAGGAAAAGATCATGCAGGACTGAAATTCATTCCTTTGTGAGTACCTTAATGATCCCAACTGCTGTTTTGAGACTTCCAGAACTATCTGATGAAATTATACTAGATGACCACTGCTATTTGTCATTTAAGCAAGAAAAATTAACATTCTGTGTCTGAAGTCTGTCCTACTTTGTGGCTCATTTTACTATTTGGAGGATTAAAGGATTGGTTCCCACCTTTGGAAATACTCTGATCCCTGCTAATCAGAAATTCTACAGGTGATTATATGGCGGAATGTAATATTAACTGTTGTTGGGGACCCTCTGTCAAACAAACAAACAAAAACAAAACAAAACAAAACAAACAAAAAACCCTGGGGGATAGATAAAAGAAAATAGGAGATGACCAGCATTTAATAGGTTTAGGTTATGGTCATTGCCTTTATAAGCTTTATTTATTTCTTTAAATTCCCCCTCTTAATTTCCGGCCGGAACTGCTTCTTCATTTCGCTATCTATTATTAAAAATACCACAATGTTGTGCCTGGCGCTTGAGAAGTGCCCTGGATACTGTGAGCAGTGAATGAGAATGTGAATCCATTCTGAGGCCTGGTGTATGAACTAGAATAAATACACTTTTGAAAAAGGTACTTGACTATGCTTCGCAAAAACATGGCTTTTGTTGTTTTTTCAATTTTCCTTAATTCTTTAAGGATGTAAAATATACTTCTAATCTGGCCATTTCCTTTTAATCAAATCCTCAATGTCCAGGTAGCATATGTACCTTGAATATTCCTGAAGAATTTTCAAAATATTGATGTATATCTAAAATTTCCATTCATAAAGAGTTCCTGGAGGAACTCATATATTTAACAAATAAAGAGAATGATTATGAGTTTCTTGAATGACCAATTTCAACTATATTTAACTATATTTAATTTATTCAGTGCAGTTTTATAAATAACATGTATTATTTATTTTGTCTTATAAAAGCTGCAAATAATTGCTTAAGAGAATTTGGAAAAGAAACAAATTATTTTGTATATAGTCTCACACTCAGAGATAAACACTATTAAGTATATTTTTCTCAATTTTGGTATATACTTATGACTTGCTTTTTCACATGCCAATATATTTCAAGTGTTTCTCCCTTGTTATTAAATATTTTGAGATTTTTTTTTAAGATTTTATTTATTTATTTGACAGAGAGAGATCACAAGTAGGCAGAGAGAGAGAGAGAGGAGGAAGCAGCCTCCCTGCTGAGCAGAGAGCCGATGCGGAACTCGATCCCAGGACCCTGAGATCATGACTTGAGCCGAAGGCAGTGGCTTAACCCACTGAGCCACCCAGGCGCCCTATTTTGAGATTTTTTTCATGACTTAATACCATTCAATTACACAAAAGTGCCTAACGACTTTAATTCTTTGTTCTTGCTCATTTAACTAGTTTTCATTTTTTATTATTTATTATGATTAATTTTATATATGTTTTTGTGCATATTTAATTATTCCTTTAGAAATTAGAATTAGAAAATTCTTAAAGGCTAAATTATGGAGTTAAAAAATACTGACTTTTAAAACAATAGAAATTGTCAAGTTACCCTTCATAATTTTGCCTGCCAATTTAGTTTCTTCAACAATGACTAAAAATACATTTTATTTTTAAACCAGAATGTTTCCAACAGAGGAAGGTTTTACTGTAAAGAAAAGTTAATAATTATAGACCTGTGTTAGGTGACCCTCAGATAATAAAATAGAGAACCACCCACAGTCAATTTCCAATTCCTGCCCCCTCAATATTTCTCCTGATGTGGGCTGAACAGCTGATATCATTTCCTGCAATACCAATGGAAAGTTTTATTTTGTTGTATTTGTTGTTGGTTTGTTTTTTATATGCAGGGAGAGAATAATTCCTAATACTTTTATAAGTCTTCTCTTATTATCAGTGTCTCAGACAAAAAAGTGTCAGAACCCCTGACAGCTGTGACTTCTGAAGGATAGTGGTATAGCATATACCAAGAGAAGTTCAAGAACTTCTCTTTCAGAGGGTTCATTTTTATCAGGCTCCACTTAATTGTTTCCAGGTGTTTTCAAAGAGTTCCCAAAGTATGGAAAGATCAAAACAAAAGCCCCAATGACAGATTACAAGAAATTCTGCCTTATGCTTTCATCTACTGTTACACCCTGTCAAGCTTTCATTAAATTTCTGCCAGAAGCTGCCCCATACAATTTTCACACATCCTTCTCTTGTCCCTGCCTTGACCATGACATGTTCCTCCCTGGAACATCCTTTCTCAAACCAGAATGTCTGTTAACTCCAAAACTCTGCTTAAAACTTAGTTTCTTTACAAATCTTCTTTTAGAGTCTTTTTTTATAAATTCTTTTATGTTTAAAAATCATGAGGGAAAAAAAAATCACAAGGGCACAAAATTGATTTAATTCTCAGTGTATTGCAAAGCCCCATTTTTGTTTTACCTTGTTAATTTTTTCCTCTGCCTTAATTCTCCATACTCATTTCTATTCCTTGCTTCCTATTGGCACACACTCTTATTTATTTAACAAATGTTCTTTAATAGGTATTTGTACCTTTAAAATATCCAGTACTGTTATGTGGTGGAGGTTACATAACTAACATTATATAATGAATTTCATACTGTTTGTTGCTTTTTAAAACCAACATTAAAAAATAAAAAATAAATAAAATCAACATTAAGTTACTGAGATCTGTTCATGCTACTATATTTAAATCTAATTAATTACTGCTGACTGTTGCATTGTATTCCGTTAATGGCATATACCATATTTTAGTTATTCACTCCTTCTGCAAGGGTTTCCTAAACTGCTCACCTTTACTACTTAAATAATGTTGCAGTTTTTGTTATACTTATTTCATGTGGGGGGATTAGCTCTGAAATAGATATCAAGAAAAAGGTCAGCTCAGTCATAAGGCATTGTGGTAAATGGAATTATTAGCTCAGTGGTCCCATTTCTTTGCTTTCCCCTGTGTCCACACTTTTTTTCTTGTAACTTAACAGATCCTCCCACTTAAAATGGAATGTATATACTATCACCTGACTTGCTTTGGCCAAGACACTGTAGGCAAAAGTGACAGTGTGCCAGTTCCAGTTCAAGCCCTGGCGTGAAGACTCCTTCCCAAACTTCCACTTACCCTTTTGTGCTTCTGCCATTGCCATTATGAGAGCATGCCCTATCTGGTCTGATGGTCCAAGAAGAATGAGAGAAATTTGGGGAAGTCCTCAATTCAACCCATAATGACAGCCCACACTAGAGAATCTTCAGCTTCAAAAGGACACCAGCCATGTCCAGCCTTGATAAGTTGACTCACAATGGAAGATTCACAAGAGCCCAGTAGAGATCAGCAGAGCTGTTCCAGCAGACACTCGATCACATAAAGAATAAATGTCTGTTGTAGGTCCCGCAGGTTTTGTAGATTACAATGTAGCAATGGCTGATCCACAGAGATTAGCACATCTGGATTGCCTTTCAGAATGCCTGTGCCACTTTATTCTTCCAACCCTGAATAAGGGTCTTTGCTTCCTCATATCCTTGTCTAAAGCACTGCCCATGTTTTTAAACTGTCCAGGTTTTTCTTAATGTGATGATCATGTAAGAGTAGATCATGACATTTTGAATTTCTGTTAAGAGTTAGGAAATGTCTTCATACACACACACACACACACACACACACACACTAACCACGTGGATCTTTCCTTCTTTCAAGTGCCTACTTATGTCCTTTATATCTATTTCTTTTGGGTTGACTATCTTACTAGCAGATATGGAGAAATCCCTCATATATTCTAAAAATGAAATCCCTGTAAGTTTTAGACATTGAAAATTTCTTCTGTTAGCCTGTCATCTCACCTATCTGCCAACTTTAACAAGGATGTCCATGGAACATTTAATTAATATTAATGTAATCCAACTTTTCAGTTCTCAACCTCCCTATACTTGTGGTTTTTATCAAATATTTTTTGAAAGCACTGCGCCTCACTAAACCAAGACCTCATAGACTATTCCTTTAGCTGTCATATATATTTTCTTTCAGCTTTTACTTTTCATACTTAAGTTTTTAGTGCATTTAGTTTACTTTTAAATATATATGGAGCTTTTCCTTGGTGTTTATATATACAATTTCACTAAAAGTCATGTTAATAAGACAATATTGACTTATTTTTTAAACAAATATATTAGATGTAAACAAAAAACCCAGAACATTCGTTCTCAAAATTGTCACCTTGGGGGTGCCTCTCATGCCTACAAATGCTTTAAACATCTTGGAGCTGCTCCTTTGGAATTTCCTTTACTGCTTTTTCAGATTATGCTTAATGGTGGGAAAATGGATATGGATTTTGCAAACATTCTGAAAATTACTCAAGATGAAGTAGATGATCAATCTCAAGAGTACCATTTTCAATTAGAAAAAGAAGGCAACTGGTTTACTCATATAAAGGGATTTGCTTTGTTTTCTGTTACTTACTTTCAATATCTTGCTATAGAAGCAGTACATTACAGTTTTGAAAAATATGGGCTTGGAAGTCAGGATGACTATTTCAAATACTAGCTCCAGTGGCCTGGATTAATTCTATAGATCTCAATTTCTGCATTGGTTAAATAGAGATGATAAGAAAAGAAAAAACTGTGGTGAATACTAACTTACCACGGGAGTTATTTTCAAGATGACATGAGTTAGTAGGGTCTGGCATGGAATAAGCAGCCACTGACAACATCATAATCGTTAGTTAAATCATCCCATATAATTGAACGGTCTCAAGCCTATGTGAGGCCACCACCCCCCTCCCACTTGTTTGATTATTTTGTTTTGTTTAAGACTATTACTGGCAGTCAGACCCACCCTTCCTTTCAACACAATGTAGTGAGCCTGGGGAAATGGCATTTTCTACATACTTTTCTTCTGTTCTACCTTGGATTTTAATTCTTTCATCTTACACCCATCAATCAGAAAACAAAATTACTCTGAGACAGTATAATAACTCCACACATATTTATTCCATATACTTTTGAGGAAAACAGGTAATTACTTCTGTCTCTCAGACTTAAGGCTTTATCCTCAGCTCACTGCCCTCAGCAATCCCACAAGCAGGTAAACACAATAAATATTTCTGTGACACTCAGTAACCACTGGGTTCAATTAATATGTGTTTAAAATGTACAACAGATGCAAAAGAATCCTATCTTGAATTTTTTTTAGCTGCTAAAGGAATAAATTATAGCTTATATCTAGTATACAACTCACAGACCCTGACACGTCACTAGGCAGCATTTTTTAACCTCCAAAAAAAGAGAACACGTTCCCTCAATTTGAGGATATTGTGTCAGAATCAATGACTTAAATAGACATTTTGTATTACCAAATTATAGGCAAGAGTAATTACTCTACCAGTTGCTAGCTATCAGAAATAGAATCCTTTTTGCATATTTTCTCCAACTTAAATTTTGAAACTTCTCTGTTACCTGCTCTTTTACTATTGAAAGAAATCATTTGGAGCTAAAAGAATTGTAAATATTAAATCTGGGGAAATCTGGGTTGGGGGGGTACTTGATGCTAGAGGGAGAGAGAGGATCTCAAAAAATATTCTCTTTTTTCTACAGAAAATTTCTAAGTTCTATAGATCGAAAATAGAAGAGAAGAGAAGACAGGAGAGCAGAGAGAAAACTGACAAAACTAAGATTTTCTAGCATGTTTGGTTAGAATTAGCACTACAATCTGAGGCCACATTATCTAAATCGCTCATTCCAATGTTAAGCCATTGGAATATGACTGCTGACCGTCTGATTCCCTTTAGTTCCATGCTGCTGTCATCAACTTATAGAAAAAAGTGGTCAAGAAAGACCTAGACTCTGGTTAGATTTCTGGACGGGGTGGTGAAGTCAGTCAGAGGTGTGGGAGAGGGTGGAAGGAAGCTCACAACTAAGAAAATAAAGGCACTATTTGAGCATTCTGTGGTCCCCAGGTAGGGGAGCAGGGCTGCAGGGTAGCAAAGGTGTATGGATGATAAGAAGGTCAGAGCAGAAGATGAGCACCTCTGGCTTATTACAATCATTCTACCTAGTACACATTAAAGATAACCACTGCCAACAGAGAAGAAAACTAGTATTAAAATTACAGATACTGAGATCATTTTTATTGCATGCTAGAAATAAGGTAGCAGGTTCAGAATGTAATAACTTATCAACAGGATCTGGTCCCAGCAGTTTTGTGGAGTATTGGCAGTGATAAATGATTCAGGAGTAATGCCATCAAAGCAAATAGCTTCCATTTCCATCACTGACTTTACACATACTCAGGTGGCTCTGTTAAAGAGAATTAAATGCACAGCACCATATGGGAAGAATTATATGAGTTCTCTTTGTGACAGACAGTAAGATAATGCATTTTAACGTGCCATTTATGTTGAAACAAGTAAAGGTTGGGGTCATGAGAATTTTCCTTTAGATATTTATCCTGATTTTAGAGTATGATGTCATATCATCAAGTAAATTAAAAAGAGCCACTACCCAGCAATACTTCAAACTACCTCCTTCCTAATACACACATTGGCTTTATCTCTTCCTGATGATTACATCTGTCCCCAAAATAAGCACCAACATTTATGATGCTGTTTATTTGCTGCAAATCATTCAGCTCCTTAATAAAACTCATCCATATTCAATTCAGCCTATGAGTCACACTGCACTGTCAGCCAGAATATTAATATTTCAAGATATAATTCAATATAGATCGGAAGGCACTATGAGGACAATTTGGCAATTTACGCTGTTTCCTATTTATTCAATACAGGTCTATTCTACTGAGCATAAATGATGCCTTGGGATGTTTTCTTCATGGATCAGAAACTGCTAAAATCAGTCGATCATAAGCATTCAAGTATCTTTAGCTGTATATAAAATCATGGTAATTCTGTAATATGAACCAAATTACTTGTTTCTCAAGCATCCAGTCAGTATACTTAACATAAAAGGCGTAACTATCTAACCTGAGAATTTTTCCGGAGTTCTCGTGCAAAAAGAAAGGAAGGAAAAGAGGAGGGAGGAGAGCAAGAAGGCAGCAAGGTGAGAGGGAAGCTCTCTTAAGCTCTCTCCTCCCTTCTTTTCCCACCAGACAGTAAAAGTGGACTTAAACATCAAGAGGCGAAAGGAGGGCTCCTGGATGGCTCAGTGGGTTGAGCCGCTGCCTTCGGCTCAGGTCATGATCTCAGGGTCCTGGGATCGAGTCCCACATTGGGCTCTCTGCTCAGCAGGGAGCCTGTTTCCTCCTCTCTCTCTCTCTCTCTGCCTGCCTCTCTGCCTACTTGTGATCTCTCTCTGTCAAATGAATAAATAAAATCTTAAAAAAAAAAAAAAAAAGATTAACCAAGACTTAAAAAAAAAAAAAAAAAGAGTCGAAAGGAACCAGAGGTATGCATATGATTGCTAGCACACAGCTAACTGTGGCAACTTACTCCTCCCTCCTGCCTGCCTGCCTGAGAAACTACCCTCCACCAACAAAACGTGTAGCACCAGGCTCAGAGTGATGTCTGCAGCGTGCGATACCAAAGACTGGTCCTCTCCACTCATGTATATAACCTTCTGATCTTAAGTGCAGCTGCAATATCTGCAGTACGATTATTCTTTCATTGTTTTCTTACAGTCACAGTTACATATGTGCACACGTGCTGAATTCTTCTCCCCCTTTGCCCCTCCCTTCCTGCCTCTCGTACTTCCCCATTTCCTTAAATAATTAACGGAATAATCTACTGTGTTTCAGGCAAATCCCTGCCCTCTGAGAGCATCCAGTCTCTGAGGGACAGAAACACGAGAACAAAGAATTACAGGATGATGCAATGATAAAGTGAACTATGACTGACAGGCTGAATGTCGTTGCTGGTCTCCACATACTTCAGGCTTATTACAAGGCTGCTATAAGGTCACAATTCAAGTATCTTAGAAAATGCTACTAGTGATAAGATACTGGTGTCACACATAATTAAAATAATGAAATTGGGTTGCCATCACAACTCCTTCCTCTATTCACAATCTTCACTTATTACTCTAACTTTAATTTATGGTAAATAAATCAGGGTAAAATAACCTTGAAAAACATGTTTATCACTGATGCACCTTCAAAAAACTTAAGATAAGTTGTGTTGGAAGAGAAATTAGGATCTTTGAAGGCTAGAACTCTCTATCCACATTTGAGTGTTTATTATAATAATCATATTATTAATGAATCAGATCTATGACAAATATTTCTGTTTTACCGGAAAAAAAGATCATTGAGAACTGCAACTATGAAGCTTCCAAGGCCTATGTCCAAATCTAAGCAGGAAAAAAAGTGAAAGAACAGTGTTTCAGAACAGTTTGTAATGGGAAATCTGTACAAAAGTATTTACATAACCAAGAGAAGCCTCTAGAGAAAGGTAGAATTTGCAGGTAAATTAATGCAATGGATTCACAGAAAAAAGGCAGAATTCTGGAAGGCCCAAAGGTGCACTTTACAATGAATAATTCCATCAGAATTATGTGTGCAAATTAGATCAATTAAAGTGGAAGATGCCCAGTCACATACTGGTCTAAGAGTTAAATGTTGTGGGAATACAACTAAAACCAATTCCAACTGAAATTGTGGAGAACATCCCAGGTGGAAAACAAAACAATTCCTGAAGGAAAGAGAGTAAGTCAAAGGATTATTTATTTTCTTTCTTTTTGTTTTAAGGTTGACACTTTAAAAAAAATCATGCATATTTTGCCTGGTTATTTATACATTTATACTCTCCTTGAACAACAATAACAACAAAACACACAAGAAAAAGGCACTAACCTTTTCTCATGAACTCAAAAAGGCCCACCAAAAGTTGGTCAAAAGTGATGAGGCTAGTTTTATCAAAATTTAGAGAATACCATGTAATCCCTTCTTTGTTAAGAATTTTTATGCCACTCACTTAAATATTTATTGTTAATGAAGGAATTACAGAGAGAAATGGGGAAGCTGAACGTGCTTTATCAAGAAAAAACAAATGTGTGGAAGTTCAGTACATATTATGGATAAGGTGAATTAATTTGTTATCACTGTATAACTGTTTGTTATTGCTCAAACATCTATGGCAGCTATGTGATTTTTCTAGTTTCAGAGGGTCTCACTCATGAATCTTTGGTCAGTCAACAGAAAGTTGGGTAAGCATCCACCTCAAAATCAAGCAGCAACTGGCTAAAAACTGGAGGGTCTCAGCTTTTCTCCACATGGTCCCTCATTGGGCTAGCCCAGGCCTATTGCAAAATTAAGCACCAATTGGCTAGAAACTGGAGGGTCTCAGCCTTTCTCCACATGGTCCCTCATTAGGCTAGCCCAGGCCTGTTCTTGGTGGTGGTGGGAGCCGGGTTTTGAGAAAGTGGAAATACATGAGATCTTCTGAAAATGTACATTTGGAACAGGTACACTGTTGCTTCCCTTATATTCTATTGTCCAAACAAATAGGAAGTTATTTCATAACCAAGGGATGGGAAAATAGACTCTACCTCTTAATGGGAGGAGTTTCAAACTCACATCATGAAGGGTATATCCGGATAGGGAGACCATCATTTGGGCCATCCATGCAATCAACCTCTTGCAAGAGAACCAACCTTTAGGAAAACAAGACTTTACTGTAGACAAATTACTATGGGCTAGCAAACCATCATCTTTACCCCGCAAAATGGTAGAAGCTGGGGAAAAAAGAGAAAATTTAGCACTGAATCATAGAACAACCAGTTACTCATTACTGGCTCTTAATAACTAAAGTGATAATCCTCGTTTTTTTAAGTGTTGTTGGCTTTGTCATATTCCTACCTAGCATAGTAACAAGTAACACTATGTAACAATTATCAAACACTTGTTAAATACCAAGTACTGGACAGACCATCTACATATTTAATCTTATTTAACCTTTAAAATGACCCTATAATGTTCCATTTATTTGGAGGGAAGAAAAGAAGAATTTGTCCAAGAAAACATCATTAGTAAGTGACAAGATTCAAATCTAAAGCCCAAATACATGTTTTTGCTTTTTTAAAAATAAGAATGTTTAATTACATAGGTAGAATTTGCAATGGACTTATTATTTGCTTCCCTGGAGGACAATACTAGTTTTCATATCTGCATTAACCATTTATATATTCTCTTCTATAAACCACTCCTTTCTTTTGCTAATTTGTATTGCACGCCATTTTTTTTTTTACTGATTGATAGAAATTCTTTGTATACACTTGATGAAAACCCCAAATCATTATATTGCAAATATTTCCTGCCTGAATGTCCTCATCTTTTTATTCTATTAGAGATGTATTTCATCAATGAGAAGTCCTAACATTTAATACAGCCAAACTTATCAATTTTTGATGTCTTGTTGCAAGATATTCCCTGTTTCAGCGATGTTAACATAATCATTTATACATTCTTCTATTATTTTTATTGTGTTATCTTTTATATTTAGTTATTTAATTCATCCAGAACTTAATATTACAATTGCCATAAGGAAGAATATAATTGTTTTTTTAAATGATGACACAATTGCCTGGAAAGTATATATTGAATTATCTGTCTTTTCTCCATTGACATGAAATGTTGCATCTATCAAGGTCTAATTTCCCAAGTATACATGAACCAGGCTCTGCATTATCTATTTAATTTCACTGATGTATTTGTCTCTCTTTAGCCAATTCCACACAGTTCTAATTACTATACTTTAGGTTTTAAGATCACATAGGAAATGATCCGTCTTTTCTTTTTAAATATTGTCTTGGCTACCATTTTGCATTTACTATAGTATATGAATTTTTCAATTAAATTTTCAACTGCTATGAAAAATTATATTGGGATTTTATTTGGTATTAACTGAATTCATAAATTAGTATGGTGAGAATCTATGGTCAGAAATATTGTTTATGCATCTACAGATGTATCTTTTCATATACTAAAGCATTTTTTAGGTCCTTCAGTATCATTTTATATTTTTCCATGAATTTTAAAATATTAATTTGTTATATTCCCAACTATTTTGTTGTTCTTGTGCCTATGAAAAACAGCATATTTTTCCTTTTTATACTTTACAAATTGGTTATGCAAGTCTCTAGATGAACTATCAATTTTTGTACATATAAGAGTGTCCTATAATTTGCTACAATTTGCTAACATTAGTTAGACATGATTCTAGTGCTTTATGTGAATCATAAAATTGATTTAGTAGCTTTCCATCTTTTCTTATTCTCTGCAACAGTTTGTATAAGTTGGAAATTTCATGTTGCTTGAAAGTTTGGTAGACATCACCGGTAAAGGAATTAGGACTTAGCACCTTTTGAGGATCAAAGCAGACTTTTTTTTAAAGATTTTATTTATTTATTATTTATTTATTAGACACACAGAGAGAGATTATAAGTAGGCAGAAAGGCAGGCAAAGAGAGAGGGGGAAGCAGACCCCATGATGAGCAGAGAGCCTGATTTGGGACTTGATCCCAGGACCCTGAGATCATGACCTGAGCCAAAGGCAGAGGCTTAACCCACTGAGCCACCCAACCGCTCCCAGAGCAGACATTTTTAATTTTGATTTTTTTTTAATTTTTAGTAATATCTATGCCCAACATGAGGTTCAAACTCATGATCCAGAGATCAAGAATCACATACTTTACCAACTGAGCAACCCAGGTGCCCCTAATTTTGACTTCAACATATTAAATGGATGATGGTCTAATCAGGTATTCTACTTACGTTGTGCCAGTTTTATAATTTAAATTAATAAACTATGCATTTTCTTTTCATACTTATTGGCATAATATTGCATATATATCTTTCACCTTGTAAACTTCTTTTATGTAACTATATCCTAGAATATTACTATCTAGTAGCTATTCTTTTTTTTTCTAGCAGTTATTCTTAACTTTTATAAACACATGACTTAATCTGTACTTTACAATCAACATCAAACTTTTCATCATTCCCCATATTGTCTTTCTGAAAAGGAGACTTAATATGTTTTTATTTCCCTCTTCTTTCCTTCATCTCTCCCTCCTACATCACATGCTGATAGTTTTTGGGTTTTTTTTCCCAAGTGGCAACTGAAATTTATATTTATATTTATATGTATATAAATTTTTATATAAATTTATATTTATATTTATATTTATATTTATATTTATATTGCATATATAATATACATCTCAGTTATTTAAAATTATGCATGGAACACTGGAAAAAACAGTTACAAACATTAAAGGTAGTCACATCAAGAACTGTCAAGAGTACCGGTTACCTCTCCTTTTTATATTTCCATGTCATAAAAAAACAAGTATCAATATTCAGTTGTTCTTCATAAACTACACTGCCTCAAATCTCTTACCTATCCACATGAAAGAACCAAATTACACGGAAGGGGACAAAGAATCCACTTATTAAGTATACTATTAAATATACCAATTAAAAACATACTTCTTTAAAATTGAAAATAAGTCCTACTAGTCTTTATGTACTATTGCATATTGCATCTAATTCTTCTGGACTTATTTTATTTTACTGAAGCATGTTTTCTAGTAAGTCTTTCAGAGACTTTCAGTTTTAAGCCTGTCTGTATATATAATAAATTCTGTGACTTTCATCACTCTCTCTATTGAATAATCCTTTAACGTCATGAAGTTCTAAGGTTCCAAGTGATTTTCCATTAGCACTCTGAAAACAACTCACAGTTGCTCAAAAAGGAAAGTACACTAATTCATGTATTCACCTGATCTGACACCATAATTATTACTTTTATTATGTTAATTTTAATTTATAAAGCAGTTACTTGGGAACATTATAATAAATACATTATTTAGATTTTATTCCTTATGACTACATGAGGTGGGTTCTTAGTCACCCCCTTTTACAGATGAAAAGATCTAGAACTTAGAGAAGTAAGGTGATACCAAAACTCACAAAAGGGTTAAATAGTAAAGCTGGGAAACACAGAAAGGTAGTTGGACTAGATTGACTTCAAAATCTCAACTTTTTTTTTTTTTTTTTTTGAGAGAGAAGGGATGGAGGAGCAGAGGGAGCAGAGGGAGAATCTCAAGCAGGCTCCATGCCTAGTGCAGAGCCTGACACAGGTTAACTATCTCATGACCCTAAGATCATGACCAGAGCCAAAATCAAGAGTCTAATGCTTACCTATTGAACTATCCAGGCACCCCCAAAACCTCCAGTCCTAATCACTAAAAGAAACACCCTGTAGTTCAGTGTCAAACATTCCAAACAAGACATCTTCTGTTAAAAGTGAGTAAAATTATGGATACATCCATCATGTATCCAGAGTATATGACTATTATCTTTTAAGATCTTATCCAATATGAAATAGTGGTTGAAATACTGACACGGGCCCCTCTGGTTGAATATGAAATTGTAGGTGGAAATCAGTCAGATCTTGTTGGTCAATCTCCATCATCCTTTCAGGTGACTCTTTGTATAAAGGTAATAAGATATTCTCAAAGATAAATTACTGTAAGTAAGGGCAGATTTGCTCTCTGGAATGGCAGCCCATATAGTTCAAATTATCACTACAGAATTTTAATTTCCCAGAAGAGAGGGCACAACTTGAAAGAGTGTGTTAACCGGCCAGGTAAGTAACCTATTCTGCTATGCCCTCAGCAAAACCATTTCTAAGATACTGTAAAGAATTTCTGTCAAAGATTTCATATCAGGCATTTCTTAATGTTGTGAGCTAGTTTCCTGTTACAAATTCTTTTGTGATCACCTTAGGATTTCTGTTGATATCAAATGGCCTTAGAATTTCTGTAATTACCAACATCTCAAAACATCATTGTTAAAGTCAAACAATTTGGCTATCAACTCCCTGAAAAAAATCACTGTATTCTTTATCAATTCGTTATCATTTTTAGAACCAACTATTTTCTTATATTGTGGCCACTTATGAGTACTACTGCAGTAACTTCCGTATTTACTGTATCTGCCACTGGGCCTGGACCTGACAATTATGGTTTAACCCTTATGTTTCACAATTGCAAATAATAAATTTTATATCATGTCAAATGATATGAAATTACCATGATGGTTCCTTGGTTTCACCCAGAAATATTTTTTTCATCCAACAAGAAACCATAACTTTATTAATGATAGAAAAATTACAAATTTCAAACCAAGATGCACTTATTCTTTTGAAACACCAAAAAAAGTCCTCCTTTTCAGATGGTCACATTGTTAATTCCGTAATAGCATTTACAATATCATTACTTTGTTCTTTAGGGCTTGGACAGCCTTTGCTCTTGAAATATTTGCCTGTGACATGACCAATTCTATGTCCTTAACTTCTACACTGGTTTCATCAACTTCTTCTTCACTCCTCTTGCACAGTTGGAGTCTGTGTGTTTTCTTGAATGTTTGAGACAGCTTCACCTTGAACTTTGAATTTCTCAGCAGCTGCTAGTTTTGTTTGCTGAGGTAAATCCTCGATCTTGGCTTCCCCCAAAACTATGTAGGTATCTGAAGCTGGGCTCTTGTAGACATCTGGTTTTGTGATGACAAAGAGGATATTCTTAGATTTCCAAATAGTGACTCTTGTAACCCCTCTAACCTGTCAAAGACCCAGTTTGGACATAGCTTTCCATGCCTTCTTTTCACTCCTGCTCTGTTTTGCTTTACTGACTGCTTCTTTACTGATTTCAGTGGCTGCTGCCAGCTGCGCTGATTTTGTAGCTGTCTGTGTGGAATCCTATTCCTCAAGGTCTGACACTGATTCATCACTGTCAGATTCAGTTCCAGACCCTGTCTCAGCCTGGAGCTGTGGCAACTCCTGCTTTGTAGTAGAGACGGTTTCTGTGACTTCATAAGGCATTTTGTGAGGGGGACATGGAACCAAGATGGCAGCAGAAAGAGAGCAAGCAAGAACCTGACCCACGCCTGTTGCAGAAGGAGCAGGAATATTTGATATAAATTCCCTTTTATGATAACCCTTCTTCTTTCAAAGGTTAAATTCACATCGTTGAATTTGTAAGGAGAATATCAATATCAATTGTATTGGTTTTGTATTGCTGTGTAACAAATTTCCCCAATATTTACTTAGTGGATTGAAACAACAAACATTTATATAAGACACTGATGAAAGAAACTGATGACACAAATAAATGGAAAGACTTGATACCGAGCCCAGAGATTGGAAGAATTAATATTGTTAAAATATCCGTACTATTCAGAACAATCTACAGAGTCAGTGCAATCCCTATCAAAATACCAATAATATTTTTCAGAGAACTAGAACAAACTATCCTAAAATTTGTATGGAACCACAAAAGAGCCTGAATAGCCAAAGCAAACTTCAGAAAGAAGAACTGTCTTTTGGCCAGAGTTCCTTGCCACGTGGGCCTCTCTGTAGGGCAGCTCCAACATGGGAGCTGTTTTCTGCTGGAGCAAGTGATGGAGGAGAGGACACTTAAAACAGAAACTTTTTTGTAACCTAATCTCAGAAATGATATCTCATCATTTCTCCTAGATTCTATTCATTAGAAGTGAGTCCAGCTCACTCAAGAGAAAGGGATAATAAATGGCTGTGAACACCAGAAGGCAGGGATCATTAAGGACTATTTTAGGGACTAATTACTACTTCATTTGTCCACAGTATATGCTGAAGTTGAAGTATGCAAACTGATTTGTAAATACATTGGGAGTAATTTCTAGGGAGTGATTCTCATAACTTATCTATTTGATAAAGACATCTAACTCTCTAGGCAAGGATATAGTTTTAAAGCTCTTTAATGTTTATGAAGAGTGCTAATATAATACTAGAATAACTAACACCTAAAATATAAATATCTATATATTAGCTTTATCTATATACATCTAGACAACTAGTTTGCTTTAAAGCTTACAGTTATTTATAGACCAGAAAGGAACAGAGACAATATACAGTGACAATCACTTTACAGACAATACAATGGCACTAAATTCACATCTTTCAATAGTTACTCTGAATGTAAATGAGCTAAATGCCCCAACCAAAAGACACAGGGTATATCATATTGTATAAAAAAGCTAGACCCATCAATATACTGTCTGCAAAAGACTCATTTTTGACCTAAAGACACCTCTAGATTGAAAGTGATGGAGTGGGAAATCATTTATCATGCCAATGGACCTCAAAAGAAGGCTGGAGTAGCAATCTTTATCAGACAAGTTAGATTTTAAGCCAAAGACTATAATAAGAGATGAGGAAGGACAATAGATAATAATTAAAGGGTCTATTAAACAAGAAGATTTAACAGTTGTAAATAGTTATGCCTCTAATATGGGAGCAGCAAATTATATAAACCAACTGATAAAATTAAAGAAAAACATCAATAATAATACAATAATAGTGGGACTTCACCACCCCATTCACTGCAATGGACAGATCATCTAAGTAGAAGATCAACTAGGAAACAAGGGCTTTGAAAGACACACTGGACCAGATGGACTTCATATATAAATATATTCCATATCCATATCTATTCCTCATAGATATAGATATATTCAGAACATTCTATCCTAAGCCAACAGAATACACATTCTTCTCAAATGTACCTGGAACATTCTCCAGAACAGATCACATACTGGGTCTCATATCTTGTCTCAACCAGTACCAAAAGACTGGGCTCATTCCCTGCATATTTTTAGACCACAATGCTTCCAAGCTGGAACTCAATCACAGGAGGAAATTTGGAAAGAACTCAAATCATGGAGGCTAAAAAGCATCCTACTAAAGAATGAATGGGTCAACCAGGAAATTACAGAAGAATTTAAATAAATTTATGGAAACAAATGGAAACAAAAACACAACTGTTCAAAATATTTGGGATGCAGCAAAGAAAGTCCCCTAAGAGGAAAGTTTATAGCAATATAAGCTTTTCTCATGAAACAAGAAAGGTTTCAAATATACAAACTAAACTTATATCTAAAGGAGCTGGAGAAAGAACAGCAAATAAAGCCTAAATCCAGCAGAAGAGAATTAATAATGATTAGAACAGAAATCAGTGAAACAGAAACCAAAATAAGAGTAGACTGAGCAAGGAAACTAGGAGCTGGTTCTTTGAAAGAATTAGTAAGATTGATAAAACCCTGACCAGACTTATCAAAAAGAAAAGAAAAAGGTCCCAAATAATAAAATTATGAGTGAAAGAGGACAGATCACAACCAACACTAAAGAAATACAAACAGTCATAAGAACATTATGAGCAATTATATGCCAACAAATTGGGCAATCTGGAAGAAATGGACATATTCCTAGAGATGTACAAACTACCAAAACTGAAAGAGGAAGAAATAGAAAACCTGAACAGACCCATAACCACAAGGAAACTGAAGCAGTCATCGAAAATTTCCCAACAAACAAGAGTCCAGGGCTAGATGGCTTCCCAAGAAGGAAATTATATTCAACATTTAAAGAAGAATGAATACCTATTCTTCTGAAGCTATTTCAAAAATAGAAACGCAAGAAAAACTAGCAAACTTTTTCTATGAACATGGATGCAAAAATTCTCACCAAGACACTAGCCACTATGATGCAATAGTACATTGAAAAAATTATTCACCATGACCAAGTGGGATTTATTCCTGGGCTATAAGGTTGGTTTAATATCCACAAATCAATCAATGTGATATAATAAATTAATAAAAGAAAGAAAAAGAACCATAGAATCCTCTCAATCAATACAGAAAAAGCATCTGACAAAGTACACCATCCTTTCTTGATTAAAACCCTCTACAGCATAAGGATAGAGGGTACATACCTCAATATCATAAAAGTCATCTACGAAAAGCCCACAAAAAATATTTTCTCAATGGGAAAAAAAACAAGAGCTTCGCCCCGAAGGTCTAGAACACCAGAGGTATGCCCACTCTCACCACTGCTGTTCAACTTAATACTAGAGGTCCTAGCCTCAGCAATCAGACAACAAGAAGAAATAAAAGGCATTCACATCAGTAAAGAGAAGTCAAACTCTCACTCTTCACAGATAACATGATACTCTATGTGGAAAACCCAAAAGACTTCACCCACAAACTACTAGAACTCATTCAGGAATTCAGCAAAGTGTCAGGATATAAAATTAATGCAAAGAAATCAGTTGCATTTCTATACACCAACAGCAAAACAGAAGAAAGAGAAATTAAGGAGTTGATCCCATTTACGATTGCACCTAGGAATAAACCTAACCAAAGAGGCAAGGAACCTCACAAAACTACAAAGTACTCATGAAAGAAACTGAAGAAGACACAAAGAAATGGAAAAACATTCTGTGCTCATGCATTGGAAGAAGAAATATTTTGAAAATGTCTATGCTACCTAAAGTAATCTACACATTTAATGCAATCCCTATCAAAATACCATCAATGTTTTCAAAGAAATGGAACAAATAATCCTAAAACTTATATGGAACCAGAAAAGACCCTGAATACCCACAGGAATGTTGAAAAAGAAAACCAAAACTGATGGCATCACAATGCCGGAATTCAAAGTCTATTACAAAGCTGTAATCATCAGAACAGTATGGTACTGGCACAAAAAGAGATCCATGGATCAGTGGAAGAGAATAAAGAGCCCAGAACTGGACCTTCAACTCTATGGTCAATTAATCTTCAAAAAAACAGCAAATAATATCCAATGGAAAAGAGACAGTCTCTTCAACAAATGATTTTGGTAAAATTGGACAGCTACATATAGAAGAATGAAAATGGTCCATTTTCTTATACCACACACAAAAATAGAATAAAAATGTATGAAAGACTTGAATGTGAGACAGGAATCCATCAAAATCCTAGAGGAGAACATAGGCAGCAAAGTCTGTGACCTTGGCCACAGCCAGTTCTTGCTAGACACATCTCCAAAGGAAAGCAAAACAAGGGCACAAAATGAACTATTGGGACTTCAAGTTAAAAGGCTTTTGCACAGAAAGGAAATAGTCAACAAAACCAAAAGACAACAAAAGAATGGAAGAAGATATTTGCTAGTATCTAATAAAGGGCTAGTATCCAAGAGCTATCAAGACCTTAACAAACTCAACATCCAAAGAACAGATAATCCAGTCAAGAAATGGACAGAAGACATGAATAGACATTTCTCCAAAATAGACATCCAAATGGCCAATAAACACATGAAAAATGCTTAACATCTCTTGCCATCAGGGAAATACAAATCAAAACCACAATGAGATACCATTCACACCAGTCAGAATGGCTAAAATTAACAAGTCAGGAAATGACAGATGCTGGCAAGGATGTAGAGACTGTTGGTGGGAATGCAAGCTGGTACAGCTACTCTGGAAAAGAGTATGGAGGTTCCTAAAGCTACCCTATGACCCAGCAACTGCACTACTAGGTATTTACCCCAAAGATACAAATGTATCAATATAAAGGGGCACCTGCACCCCAGTGTTTATAAGTGACAATGTCAATAATAGCCAAACTAGGAAAGAGGCCAGATGTCCACCGACATATGAATGGACAGAACTCAGCCATCGAAAAAATGAAATATTGTCATTTACAACAACCTGGATGGAACCAGACAGTGCTATGCTAAGCAAAATAAGTCAATAAGAGAAAGACAATTATCATATGATCTTACTATATATGGAATTTTAAAAAACAAAACAGGAGCATAGGGGAAAGGAGGAGAAAATAAAATAAGACAAAATCGGAGAAGGAGACAAACTATAAGAAACTCTTAATCACAGGAAACAAACTGAGGGTTGTTGAGGGGGGCAGTGGCATGGGTGGGGAACTGCATGAGGGACATTAAGGAAAGCACATCATGTAATAGACACTGGGTATTACATAAGACTGATGAATCACTGAACCCTACCTCTGAAGCTAATAGTACATCATATGTTAATTAACTGCATTTAAATTTTAAAATAATCTTATAAAACAAACAAACAAACCAAGAAGTCAGAATTGTATCTTAAATAAGCTCCTTAGGTGAATCTTATGTACCCTAAAGTTCAAGAACCATCACTATATGTTTACTAAGTTCTACCCTTAAAATATAGTATTTTTATACCTGACAAACTAATCTTCAGTTTCTTTATGAAAGATCTAAAAACAATAACAAAACAAAAAACAGGGAACACTTCACTTTGAAAAATTATCATTTTTTATTAATATTCTATATTGTAACTTAAGAGCCAAGTAGCTGAAAGATACCTTTAATGCTTAGCTGTATTAATTATACCTGGTTTCTGGTATAATTACTGTTCCTCTTTCTATATCATGGTTTCTCCATCTTGCATGATACTATCTATAGACACTACACCAATAACGAATTATACAGACCTGAGCAAGTGAAGGGGAGGGGAACACTCTGTTAACACAGTTTTAACACTTGTCCTTCATTATATTTGTCTTTTTATGCACTATTTAGAAAAATGTCACAAGAAAGTTTGTCACAGCTCTGTGCTTAATGTTGGATCCAGATAAGTACTGGTCCAGAAGAATAAGTATTTATTTGTAGTATTTGACACCTAGTTAATCTTAGATTTCAGAGCTAGTTCTCATTAAAATCACTAGCATTTCTAATTACACTTTTTTCTGTCCGTTGACATTTTATAAATAAATATTTAGACACCAAGTGGCTGTATCTACAGGCTTTCAAATGGGAGGATAAAAAAAATGAAAAATACATCATCTAGCTGTTTCCTAAATTTGCATGTTTTGTCCTATGTTAACAATGCTAATTAAAACCAAACAAAACAAATAAGAACGGACAGAATCCCCATTTTCATATATATTCATATAAAAAAAAAGGCTTGAGAATTTTAGAAAAAATTAAGGACACCTCCTGCTTTAGTAAGTTAGAAAATATGTATTTGATTAAAATTCATCTTTTTAAAATTTCTAGCAGAGATATGCTATTATGGTACATGTAGAATTCTGGTATTCATTATAACGATACTGCTTTACATAATTGGAAGGCCACTGAAAATAAAAGCAGTTTACTTCCATTCAATTAACACTAATTGAGTGTATCTATTATGCAGATGTTGTGCCAGGTGCCAGGAAAGACTAAGATGAATAATCATGGTCGCTGCCCCTGGGGAGCTCACAGTTCATGGGGGAAATAGATAGTTACATGGCTAATGGTAGTACAAAGTGATAAGAGACACACACCTTGCCATATGAACACAGGGCACGGACTGAGAGACCAGCCAGCAGTTGTGCACTGTGCATGGAGGTCACAGTGCACAGTGCGAGGATGTCATAGAAGATGGCTGTAATGGTGGTCTGCAGACTTCATGCCAAACAAAAAAATGAAGTAAAAGTATCTTCTTTCTAGTTGTATTTTGGAGTTATACAAAAGCTAGGTTAGTACTTTTTTTGCTGCTTTTTATTAAAAACAAGATAAATCGGTTATTATTGGTTTGTTTTAACTCAAGTATGGCCAGTGATATATTTACCAATAAAAATACCATGTCAAAAATAATTTATCTACTTATTTAGTACTTTTGGTTTTGAATGCAAACTCCTTTCTCCTACTATAATTATACAACTTTCACTAGTGCTACACAAAAACTAAAACAAAAGCTTGAAGTGAAATATATGGGAGAATATTATACCATAAACGTTGTCAATTTGAATATACTCTATTTTATTGAAAGTCATGTCAATCATAGACTCAATACTCCATGTTTTAACCAATTAAAGCCAATTCATTTCCCCCTCCCCCACTGGAATGTTGCCTGAGGGCTTGAGGCTATCTTCAGAGTAGTACATCAAATATAATAAAACCCAAGGCAAATATGTCACACTAGCCTAATGGGGTACTCAGGGTATATGTAAATGTATCAAATCAAGGGCATCAGCAGCAGCAGCAGCAGCAAAGTTCTCTTCCCTGAGAGTTGCTCCTTTACTCACAGGTCCTGCCTCCTGGTCAGAATGTACTGAGTCTCCTGATCTTTCTCCCCTTTCTCTTTGGCAAATCTTCCTCTTAGGAAAGGATCTGATATTTACATCTTGGTATGAATTTAAGCCACTGCATCACTTCTCCTTGCATTACTAACTATACCACAAATTTTAGAGATTTATTAGTAGGAAAAGGAGAGTCAGTCAAATGAGTTGTGTTAATCCTGCCCTGTCTCAATGTTCAGTACAATGTGGAAAGTAAGAGATCCTTAGTAAATACTTTATGGCTGATTGTTGAATTGCTCATCAAATAGTTGAATATCTGAAGCACAGGAAAGCAAAGCATATAATTTTACATCTTCAAATAATATAGGAAATGGAAGAGTATATTAGACACCTTCTACTTTATCTTCTTCACTTTACAGACTATAGGGCATGGCCAGTGAGTGAAGAACCTAGGGTGGCCTAGAGCAGCATACCTGGAAACAGAGCTCAGATCTCCTGACCAAAATCCATTCCCCCTGTGCAACATGTTATTTTCTGCTAAGAAGGCAACATAGCCTCCAGACTGAAAGACTGTAAAAGACTGAAAGAAGAAAGAATTTATATTAGATGCATCTTTGCTGTGCATTTTGATTCTTATATTATTATCTCTGGTTATTCTTTACCATAACACCAGTCTAGCCTTAGCCATTGAGATTCTCTACAGCACTGCTATCAGTTAATAACTTAAACTCTGACCTTTGTTTTCAGACACAGTAATCATCCTAATTCTTAAGTTCAGTCCGTATTTCATCATGCTTGCCTCTTTGTATGTGGAGTTCAATGTTTATGATATTCCATCTTCACTAAGAATTTTAAACCCCATCTTTTTCATCAATATTCTCAAAATATGTTTTATTTACATTTGTAAACCAAATGTTCCTGAGTCTTAGCAGCCTATAACTATGAAATGAAATCACACTTCTTTAATAACCATATAATGATGACTTAGAACTGGCATTCTTTTCATGCACAGAGAATCCAGTCTCTTACTTGGGAATGTTTATGTGCTCTACATATCTGGGCTGTCTTCTTGGGTCTCATCAGTTTTCTAATCTCTACTCTGCCCAGTGAGTTTTTACTTGCACTATGCAGGTCACCTCTTGATAGTCTGAGAATGCAGTGTCTCTCAAGCTGTTATCCCTTCTCGATGCATTCTCTATGGGGGTGATACTGCATCCACAGGGGTGAAAATTGGTTCCTGGGGGGTTGAAAACACCTTACTCATCTTGCTCTTTTAATGTATAAAGCACAGAAATGCATATAGTATATAAACAGATATACATATGGTCTATCTGTGGTATTAAAATTTCATGGGGAAGGATAAAATTGGGGGGAGAAATGCCTAATGAGGCCCCTTAGGGAGCTGGTAATGAATACAAAAAGGAGGTTGAGAAACACTGCTCTAACCTTTCATCCCAAGTATAGGAATAGCTCTTTCCCTTAATTTCTCATAGCCTGGGACCAACCCGCAGGTGTTTACAAGATTTACTAAAAATGTGGGACATTACAGAAAATGGATGTCCTGGGAAAGTGCTAAATATGGTCCCACTCAGAACATAAACCCTCCTTTAGGGCAGCTCACAGTGTGCCTCTCTGCCTACTTCCTGGTCAGCTTTCCTCTCATACATGTTACTACCTTCTATCCAGGAGTTCTAAACATATCTGTGATTTTGATTTCACATTTCTCCTCTCTAATTTCATTCACTGTCCTGGCACTGCCACTTTGCAGGGTGACTGACCATGGGAATTTCCACTCCTTCCAGGACACTCAGTACTCAATGTGTGACAGTCTCATGGCCTCCAAAAGGAAAATCCTGTTGGAATAGCCTAGTCTGACGTAATACAGTTTTCAAGTCTGTGATGCCTGGTCTTATAGTACTCAAAGATTGTCACATCAACAATTTTTTTTTTTTAAGATTTTATTTATTTATTTATTTATTTGTCAGAGAGAGAGAGAGAGCAAGTGCACAGGCAGGCAGAGTGGCAGGCAGAGATGGAGAGAGAAGCAGGCTCCCTGACAAGCAAGGACACGATGCGGGTGGAACTTGATCCCAGGACTCTGGGATCATGACCTGAGCCAAAGGCAACGGCTTAACCGACTGAGCCACCCAGGTGTCTCTTACATCAAGAATTTAATCTAAATTGAGATTAATCAAACCCAACCCAATACCCTTGAAGGTTACTTTCTGTCTGATATGAAATCATACTGCTAAGCCTTCCCACTCACCTCAAAGATCAAGACACCCAAACTTTAGTACACACACTCAGAAAACAGTGACAAAATTAACTTTTTTGCCAAAATACAGCAGTTCGGTAATCTTAGAGACTCTACTATTAATTTATCTTCCTTTAAATGCCACCAGAAGAGTCACCTAGCAGAGCTGTCAGTTGGGTAATTATACTGCTACATTATTTCAGATCAAAGTGTGCACTGATGTTAAGTAACCCAGTTTCTAGTGGGTTAACCAACCTGTCCCTGTTTGTTTGGGACTTTCTTTATCTTAGCACTGAAAGTCCTGAGTCCCAGGAAACCACTCAATCTTGGACAAACTAATTTACAGCATAGTTCAGTGACTACCTGGAGATCATTCTAACAAAGGTGATATAACAGCAGCAAGTGTTATCATGACGTTTTTGTAATGCAGTGTTGAGTCTGTTTTCTTGATGCTACATTCTCCCTTATCCTAGTTCTCACTATAAAAAGAAAATCTATAGAGCAACATCTTTTCCCATATTTAACAAGTTAAATATTTTATCTTATAATCAATATGTGAATACACGTATCTTTTAGAAACTGGACATTTGGGTGGTCATTCTGTAACAAGCCTTTAATAGGAGATGCTATTATTTTTGACAGCTGGAAGTGGTGAATCATCCTATTTGGTAATCACAGTTTGCTGGTTGTCAAGGAAAAACATTTTAAATATTGCATGATACTGCTTAGCCCTCTGCCCCTCCTTGTAAATGCCACCGCTGTGTCTCCTGAGAGACCTAATATGTTAGGGCATGTCCATTGAAAATTGAAGCTGTATAATCTATTACAATGCAAAATAGAAATCAGCTTCACGCTGTGGGTAGCATTGAAACAGGCTTGTTACATTTACAAAGATTGTTCTGATAAGAGCATCCCCAGTTGACCAACATATGGGCACTGATGAGGCTATGCGTCTCTCATTTAATTTATAGTTGGAGCTTCCACCTTTGAGGTTTAACTAGCTTTTCAATGGTACATTTGCACCTGTTCAGTATTACTAATCCCAGAGACTGTTTTCTCCTTTATCCTGTGGAATTATCCAGAGAGGCCAATTAAGGAAAAAGAAAACGGAAAAAAAAAAAAAAAAAAAGCAATTCAGGGAAACAGAAATGTGCTGTATCCTAGAGGTTATAAGATGGAGCACATGAGGGAAAATGAATTCACTTTAAATTTGCTACTGTAACTTTAAAGTCTTACATATACAAAGATTGTCACATACTGGAGAAAGGTTTTAAGGTACTTTTAAAAAACTGCTATTAATTTTTAATGTATATAATTTTGATATTTGTGATGTTCCTACTGTAAAAACTATAGACAACTCTTCCTTATCTCCTCTTTCTTCACCAAAAAGAATAGAGTTCAGTATTGTGTAAATTCCATGTCAGTTGGAGGGAAACAGAAGATGCTCTCATATTTCACAAATGGAGAGACCATAGCACAAAACACTGTGACATCTCCAACAATCTTATCATGTGCCAGCATGCCTGAAATATGATCAAGTTGGAGCTCTTACATCCCTGTGAGGTATCTGGCGGGAAAATAGTCCATTTTCTTTCTTTATTTTGTTTTGTTCTGGAAAGTATAGTTGATTAAGTATTCAAAAGATTTATTTTCTAGTAGATTTTTAGGATAATGCTTGAGCACAGTCAGAAAGGAAGCCAAAACATCAGGTGTTAGAATTTCTGTGCAACTTAAATGGGGAGAAACTGAATTTAAATATAAATTTTAATAAGCAAAGGATTACTGGACTTCAGAGTTTCAATTTAGAGCAGTTTTTCCTTTTTCTATGTTAAGACTGTGATCTTTTATATTCAGATTGTTTTGAAGTGCTCAAAAGGCAGTCATGCTCTCTATGTCCTGATTCAATTATAGTAGTAAATTTTGGTGCTATGGAATTAGATCTGATCAATTACAGATGATTTTCTGTAATTCTTCTACTTATATTAGAAAGATTTTTTTTAAAGATTTTATTGATTTGACAAAGATCCAAGTAGGCAGAGGAGCAGGCAGAGAGGAGGAAGCAGGCTCCCTGCTGAGCAGAGAGCCCTATGTGGGACTCAATCCCAGGACCCTGGGATCATGACATGAGCCGAAGGCAGAGGCTTTAACCCACTGAGCCACCCAGGAGCCCCTATATTAGAAAGATTTCATGGTGTCCCAATTCCTTAATATGACTGCTCACATTTCATTAGAAAACATTATAGATTACTGTAATATTTAATTATTAACAAGAGACATGACTACATAACAGGGAGTACTGGCCAAATACATAGGATGTACCATGTGATTCAACTCAATTCATTTCCATCTCACAATTTCAGAAGCACTATAGCTGTGCTATTGCAGTAATCCAATCCTGATGCAGGTTTCCCCCTTCATAAAGAGCTTTAGTCAATAAATTAATAAACTCTGTACTCAGAAGTAGAGTAAGTAGTAAGAGAATTAGGAAAATTAAACAAGTTTTAAAGACATCAAAACTTGAAGTTTTGATATATAACCTATGATTTTTAAAGAATAAAAATCATTGGATCTCCCCACTCTCCAGGCCAAACCTCCACTGCTTCTTTAAGCAAAAGGAAACAGCAAGATAGAAAGTAAGTTTTATAGTTAAATAAAATCTATTTTGAAAATTTTACATTTTTCTTAAGACTCCATGAAAACAACTTAGTATATTGAGTAGCCTGGATTAGTGACTACTGGTTTATCAGTCTAAATAGATACTACTGGTTTATCTGACTTCATTATTTAAACTCTACCTATTCCCCCAAAGCATTTGAGTTGGCTCTCAAAAATGCACATAATACAAAAAGATAATAAATCAAGAAACTGAGGAGATAGGAAAATGGGATTCAGGGATCTCACCATTAGCTCTTTAATCTCTATACCAGTGCTTCTCACCTCTGTCTATACATTCAGATACTAGGAAGCTTCTAAAAAAATACCAATGTCTTCACTCTACCTCAGACCAGTTATATCAGAATTTTGAGGGTGAAGCTTGGGCACTGCTATTTTCAGAAAATTATGTAGATTATTCTAACATGCAACCAAGATTGAGAATCACTGTCTTATATCAAAAACATAGAAACAAAATCAAATACCAAACCCTGTCACCCCCCCTTCTTTCCTTTTAAATGTAAATTACCAGACTTCCATAGCAACCCATTCTCTTACATTATCACTCTACTTAACGTAAATTGATTAAATCCTTTTCAATAAAAAGTTGTCAAGACTTTGCTTTCAATGTGCTATGATCTTGTGGAAGCAGAAACAACAACTAAGTAGTCCAAGATGCAGAAGACATAAATGCTTAATAGTGGTAAAAATACAGAGCTGCAGGGGAGAGAAATGATTCCTTATACCTAAAGAGGACGATGTGAAAATTACTAAGGACTGCATGGAGGAGGCAGCAGGCATTTGTTTCAGGGCTTGAGAACTAAGAAACAAGAGGCTAGAGACAAGATGAAAGTAAATGCCCATGCAACTGAGGAATGAGTGAGCAGAAGCACTGAAATGTTCCTCTGTGCTGGGAGTCCATGGGTAGGAGAACAGACTTACAAGGCATAGGAGGTGGCTAAACAATTACATTCACGAGGGGTTCTCATACTACATTCCTTGGAAGATACTTTTTTCAAGGCTGGATGCAGCAGAAAGAAATTTCCCACTTGACTACCCTGGAGTTAACAATCCTGATGGTTACCTTATGTATGTGGCAGGATAATTAACTGAAGTATTACTGTGTCCTACCCACTCTAAGCTTTTCAGGTCTCCCTTATTTTGAAGCAAGTTACTAAGCTTTATGGTTCCTTGCAGTCAGAATTTGACAAGGATAAAAGGCAGAAAAAGCCCAAAGCAGTCTATATACGGAAAGCCTCATCAGTTGATATTTTGTTAGAATTCTAGAAGATGAGAGGATGGGGGGCTTATAGAAGGGCAATGGGCTCTGAGATGGAGCTATCTGTTACTCTTAGGGAGTAGGCATCTCAGGAAGGGAACTTTGACATAGGGTTTCCAGCATTAGCTACTCCTATCTAAAGGAGTAGGGATACAGTAAGTCAGGGAACATCAAGGGATTACAGATGGCAAAAACCATGAGAAGTCAGGAGCAACCAGACATACTAGACATCAGCAGCCCATTCTCATTTCTAGCTACCACAAAAACATTTGAAAATATGGTACAACTAAGGGAGGAGGGAAAAAAGGAGAGCCTAAATAACTGGAATAAAATTCTCTACTGCCCTAAAAGATGACATAAGGAAAACTGTTCCTATATGTTCAAGTTTGTGGACCTAAATTTGCAAATGCTCCAGATATGTGGATATTTGCACTCAAGAGGGTGGAGGAGAGTTTGAATGGGCTAGGTCCCTACCTTCAGTTATTGGAAGAGCTTTTGGATTAGAATTAACATTTATTACACAGTAAGTACAAGCCATTTGCTTAGATTACCTTATTTTATCTTGATAGCAATTATATAAAATAAGAACTAGTTTTATTTCCATTTTACAGATGAGATCAAGGCCAGTCAACTTGGTAAAGTAATTCAATAAGTATATGGGGAACCTGGATTCAGCCTTAGGCTGAGATCACAAAAACCTATTTCCTTAACTTAATTCCTATATCCCCTCCCCAGAATCTATATTCTGTGATACTATTAGTAAGACTACATATGTTAATAATAATAAACCTAAGGACAGGAATGCTATCTGGGGAAGATTTATTGTTCTTCCCTCCCTGGCAATTTGAAAAACTCTGATTAAAGCCTGAAGAAGTAAACTACCCTCGCTTTAAGAGCTAACTAGAAGAGAAGACTCTCCAGTATTACCCAGTCTGCTCTTACAGTGTATCTCTATACATTTTTTCCCTTTTCCTATGACTGCAAATTTTTCTCTGCCATGACTGCTTGTCATTTACATTCATTGTGTTCTGATAAAGGGCTGTCATAGCTTTAAGATAGGCAATTCCACCAAAGTAACCTTCAAAAAAAAAAAAAAAAAACCTATCCAAAATCAAATGCTTATAGATCTCTGTCTCACTACTCCTTATCTCAAAATGAGTATTTGATAAGGAAATTCTTTTGGCATATACTCATTGGGAAGGAAAAATGGATTGTATTTCCATATGCGAGGCAGTATTTTTGATGAACTTTGAGATATTCTGGTACTTTATGCACCTGTCACTTTGTTCATTCATAGCAGTTTTGTTTCCGGACAACTTGTTCATTGGTATAAAGAGGCCAGTGAGAAGGTGAACTAAATAGGGTAAGAAATTCCTAAATGCGGGACGCCTGGGTGGCTCAGTGGGTTAAAGCCTCTGCCTTCGGCTCAGGTCATGGTCCCAGGGTCCTGGTAGGGCTCTCTGTCAGCAGAGAGCCTGCTTCCCTTCCTCTCTCTCTGCCTGCCTCTCTGCCTACTTGTGATCTCTGTCAGATAAAGATCTCTGTCAAGTAAATAAATAAAATCTTAAAAAAAAAACAAAAAGAAATTGCTAAATGCTAGTTGAGGAGTGGCTTCCTCATAAACCTGCTTCAAAGTGGAGGTCTCAGGAGTAAAGGGGCCTTAAAACCTTTCTTGGCGCCCAATACTGTGTTCCTATAATTTATTTTAGAAAACCCTGTAAGAGTCAGAGACTGGATAGGTATGTTCATCTAGCAAATTCAGAGACAGAGAGATAAGTATACATATATAAATATGTATATCTATATCATATGGAAGAAAATATATCATATATGTATATATCATATGTGGAAGAAAAAAGAAAATATGTGAAGTATATAAACCCAGAAACATTAATAGCTTCAACTCTCCATTCTAGGTGGTGGGATTTGGGGCAAGTTTCATATTCCACTATATCTTATTATTTTTCAAGATTCACAGTTTTCTAGAATGAATATTTATAATTTATAATAACAATTTATAAACAAAATAATGATTAAAAGGCATAGAAACAGCATTATAAGAGATCTGAAAAGTATATAATGATAGCTTGAAGATATCATCATATACCAATTAAAATAATTCAAAATGTTCCATAAACTGCAGACAATGCCTCTGAGAATCTTGCATGGGAAAGAGGAACAAATATATTGGTACTCAGGGAAGAAACTGCTGGATAATGCAGTGGCAGGCCAGGGCTGACTGGGTTCTTCAAGAAGCTAGAAATAGCTGAACACATAGCTTCTGGACACAATAGCAGGGGATGAGGGAATGGGGTTAAAGTTTCTTGCTATTTCTTTTCACTCCACTCCTAATCCCAGAAATTCTTTCAAAATATAATGAATTAACTTTATCAGTCTGTGTTTTTCTTGATGCAGGAGAAGAGAATGTTGGAGGGCAAATTTGTAATCAGGGTCAGAGAAACCATGATGGGTAAATACTGCACTCTGGGGTAACCTCAGGGTTTTACGGACAAGCTGGTCTGGCTGTGCTGTTTATCCATCCGCCATTTCCACCTATTCTGCATTAAGGAGCAGTGCAATGGCAGCTTTGGACGGTTAGCTTGGGTGTTTTGTTATAAGGAGTTTCATTTTCCAGGGATGAATTATGAAGACTTTTTTTCTTTTTCTTATTTTAAAATAGGGCTTACCTCTGAAAATGTGTTAGTTATCAGTTCTACACATTTCATAGGGCAAATTACTCTTTAGAAGACAGCTTCCAATACTTGGAATACCAGCTGGAGTGATTCTACCAAGAGCGCAGGCTAGGGGTTTAGGCATGGAGTGCGCTTGGCATGTGAAGAGGAAAGGAATGGTCTGATCAAGCTCAAAGGCAGCCGTTATCCCTGCTGTGGCCCTTGGTTGGATCCACTTCCCTTTCTATTTGCCTTCTAATCAGAATTGTTGCTCCCTACCCACTGACCTATTTCCCCATGACACTCCCAGGTGACCCTTCTACAACATCTCTGCTGGCTGGATGTTGGCTTTCCCCAGCCAAAAGCCAGCCAGAAAAAGGCCACCTCTATCTCAATAGGCTGGAACGGAAGCAACAGCTCTAGGTCTTAATGTTCAGTCAGCCGGATATTCAACTCAATTAAATGACCATTTAGTAGGTATCTATGATGTGCAACAGCCCTGGGAGATGAGAGAGAGATATTCAAGAATTGAAACTATGTCTCTGCCCTTGGGTACTTTGGGACCTGTTCTGGGGACAAAGCAACTGTCATGAAGGATAAGAGTAAGCATAGCAAGAGAAATGCAGCAGTGTGTTATGAAAAAAAGGACAGAGAATTTCCCCCACTGACCCTCCTCCACAACACACAACCAGGGTCTCTTAACAAGGTGGGCTGGGAGGTGACTTCATTTTCTCTGCATCCCAGTGACCCATGCAGATCTGGTAAGCAGTGTCTGCTAAGCCATTATTTAGGAGAAGTGATATGCTGTGGTGTGCATGAGAGAGCTTACTAGTCAGGTGAAGTTCAGCTAGAGAGACAGAGATGAGGGTTGGAAGAAGAACATTCTAGTCCAAAAAGGAAAAAAAAGAATATGTGAAATAGCTCAGAGATATATAATCCCTGCCCTTCTTCCTGTACTCATTGACTTCCACTATATCCAGGAAATTTGAGGAGGGGTTTCTGCACACGTAGATGAAAACAAGACTTACCCAGTGAAAACAGCTTAGTTGATCTCCTAACTCTAAGGTAGCTGATGAGCTCACATCTGCTTGTTCCCTCCCTTACTCCCCATTCTTTTGATGAAAGAGCAAAAAGCTAAGACAAAGCACAAGCTTATACCCCACAGCCTCCCTCCTCCTGAATGGGACATGTTTGACATTCCTCCTGGGAGCTCCCAACAGTCTTAAAGTTAGTGCTTTCCTAGAGGGAAAAATAACCTTAACTGGACAATGGCTAGGTCTCAGGTATCTTGTGAGTCGTCTTTAACATATGATAATCCTTTTGAAACCTCTGTTTTCCTTACCTCCCTCAACTCCCAAGTATATAATCAGCCACCCCCTCAAACCCCAGTGCAGCAGCCCTTTTTGCCCATGGGCCCTGTTCCCATGCTGTAATAAAACCACCTTTTTGCACCAAAGATGTCTCAAGAATTCTTTCTTGGCTGTTGGCTCTGGACCCACCAAACCTCCCCTATATTCCCAAACCACATCATATTCCAAAACCACATCACTTTCTTATCTAACCTTCCTGCTCCTTGCTCTGAGCTCCCTACATCATCCTCACACCTGCAGACTAAAGGGATAAGGCACAGGTGTGTTACCAGACCACCAAGCTAGTCTAAGCTTTCCTACAAAACAAAGTACTTTCGAGGTGGCCTTTAGAATAACTCTCCTAACTCTCCAATATTCAACTCTTTCCTGTGACTAGCGTAACAGAAGTTCCAAGGGCTGATACGGATGCAGCATGACATAAGTATGAGTCACAAATGTTCATTTTCTACTTCATTTTGCCTTGTGAGTCACGATGCCTCTGAAAAATTAAACACCTCCTCTTCCTACCACCTGAACCCCTGAAAATTTGCAACAAGTCCACATGCATCTCCAACTCTCTAGTCTTCAACCCCCTCAAATGGAACTTTTCACAGTGTTTTGGTTCCCTATTAGATCTGAGGATCCAGTGGGTGGCCTTGATTTTGTAATAAAAGGCTAGTATAAAATCTTTTTTGTTTTCTTTCCATTTTCATTGTATTGTTCCGTTTGGGCTGTCTTTTCTTCCCTCATGTCTCTGTAAGATTTCTTTACAGACATTTCTTCAAATGACTTGACAAGAGCCCTGTTATCTTCCAAGAACCTAATATTACTCTGGCTGCTTTAGAAAAATATGTCTGTTTTTCCATCTCATTAAGAAGCATCTGAAATCTCTCAGAAAACACATGAAAGCAACATACAGAGAGCCTCCCAGAATCTGAAAGTCCCATTAAAATTAAGGACCATTAGTGTTTTTCATAACATCAAAGAGTCATCAATGCATTTAAAAATGTACTCTTTTGTTTTGTTTATGGGAGGGGTAGGACTTAAACACAAATTGACTTGCTTCTGAGTTTATCATAGGAATCAAAGAAAAGAAGTGGACAGAAGAAAAAAGAGACGAAGAGAAAAGACAGCTCTGATTCTTTTCATCTTGGGTTATTTCTGAAATGACAAAATGATGATCCACAAAATTCTTGAGAGCTCTCTTCCTGTTGCTACAGTTCCACTCTCAAGGGGTGACCTGCCTAGGAAAGGATTCCTTTCTCTGTCTTTCTGGCTACTAAGCGGAGGCAGATGTAGCCACAAGGTGTCACTATTGCTAAAATAGATCCCCACCTACAGTCTCCGTTGTGATTATGAATATATAACGTGGCTTTCATTTTGTTTTTAAGTAGTGTCTTTGGGAAAGGCACTTTCTGATTGGCAGTATTAGTTGCCTCCTTCATTTCAAACAAAATGACCCTGAGGGAGGCTCAGATTTCTAATCTGGAAATTGGATAGAAGGAAACAATGCCTGTTTTTAGGATAGTTGTTCATTTTAGAGAACCTTGGCATAGCTGAGTTTCACACTCAGCCCTGACTAAGGACTTAACAAAGGTTAGCTCCCTTACCTTAAAAACTGAGGTATGAAGTTAAAAGGTGGGAGTGAGGAAGAGGGTGGTAACTTTAAGGGCTCTTTCTTTCTCTTTTCTTCTTTCCTTCCTTTTGGTTTCAGAGCTACAAGAATGTCATCTGGTAGAGAGTTCTGGTTATTGTAAATAGCTATACCACCAAAAAATGATCGAGAAAAGGCAAATACTATAGCTCCCTCTGAATCACAATAAATTACTGTGTATAAATATTAAAGTCAAGTTCAAGTTTCTAAGGCATTCTGTTATAAAGAAACCTCTCTAACTGACCTACTTTGTTGAATCCAGTTTCCCAACTTCTTTGAGCCAAGAATATATTTTTTGTTTATTATCCAGATTAGGAAACTTTCATTTGGCTTAACTTTGTCATATAGAAAGGACAAGAGGAAAACACATCTTGGAGGTGACAGAACTCGTCTAGAACCACTATTACATAGACTTGGTTTGTAGCAATTCATAGGAACCAATGGTGTTCATCTCTTTCTAATCCTGTGTTTAGCAACGTCAGGTTGAAAGCTTGACATAAGCCACTGTGGGAATATTTACACCACAAAAATTGGCAATCACTCCAAACCACTTGTTCTCCCAAACATCAGGTTTACCAGTATATCACCATTAGAATCCAGGAATTCAGATACCCAACCAAACACAGAGGAAGATTGTTTGCTAATTGGCCAATACCTCTTCCAACCCAACCCTGATTTCTGGGACAGCTTCAGGGGCCAGAACAAGTTCAGTGACTCCATCTACCCCACAGCTGGCCCAAGATGGTTTATTTTATAGATCTATGAGAGGCAGGATATGAGGATTTGGTGACTTTCAGGTGCTGCCCAGCTTTTCTTAAAAAAAAAAAAAGGGGGGGGCTCTATAATATGTAAAGATAAAAATAATAAGGACATCAATAGCCATTGCTAGAGTGCTTGCTCTGTGCCATGCACCACATTAGAGCCTTCTCATACCCAGTCATAGTCTCACAGAGGAGAAAACTGAAATGCAACCAAGTTTAATGATGTGCTCACAGTCACGCAACTACTATCTGCTCACCAGATCTTAAATAGCATGATCTTCCCTTGAGCCACTTTAGCCTTCTTCTAGTATACGGAAAGAGGAGCAGAAATGACCTATGTGGTAGGGACAGTACTGAATAAAAACATACTAGAACCAAGGAAAACACCCTCTCTTGAGGAGGCTTTTGCCTGTTTTAAAACTCACACTTCCCTCAGTCATGAGGGTAGAAATGGAGTCGTTCCAGCCTGGTGCAGGAGATATTACATAAATATACTAGGATACATAGAGAGATTGCTGCTGTTGATGTGGCTTCTGAGCAGAGAAAATATATGGAGAGAACCAGGAGGTTAAGGCAGTTTTTTACAAATAACAGCTTGGGTGCTAAACCAGAAGGACAAGCTGCTTCATGTTTTTTGAAAATGGCTTCAAATCATTCATCAATTGTTTCAGTCAAAACAACATCTGAAATTTGAAGTGAAACTGTGGTAGGAAAGCAGAAAAAGTACAAAGCCACGGGAGCTCTGGTGTGTGCTCCATGCTGGGCCATTCCCAGGTTGTGCACGGATGCCACGGAAGCCCAGGGCCCAGGCTCCACTCCTGCTGGCAGTGGCTCCCAAGAACCTGGCACTGCGGTAAGAGTGCCTAAGAATCCCAGAAAGTGATGAAAAGGACCTGGTCACTCCCGCTGCAGAGCGACTTGCTCAATCGCACTTTTTCTGCTGGGGGGTTGAAGCGCTGGAGCTGTGGAGTCACTTTTGCATTCAGGCTTGGATATTCAATTTGCTCTCTATGGTCTACTGATTGAGCTTCACACAGATTTATCATCCTGGAGGTTTTATATATTTTGTTGATAAATCTGAATTTGATACCACAAAATTTAAACCTGAAATCATTTCCTATACCGCTATTTATGCTTCAAATCAGGTAAGTGCCACTTCTCTGCAACGGATTAGAGTTCAGTCACTCATGGTCAAACTTCCAAAATCAAGCCCTCATTATTTGAGCATGGAGGAATTGTCTCTCTTTTTAAGCCTGCAGTATGCCATTTTTATATACTAGGTTGCCAGAGTCGAAAGGTTCCTGTGCTGAATATCTAATATCCTGTACTGGAAAGGCCAGTAGTGTAACCTATCATGACCACAACTTCCTTTACAAGAGAGTTTGAGAGGAGCTTAAGGGTGATTACTTCTACGGGGAGCCACGTTCGGTACCAACATGACCCTCAATTATTCTTCCACTCTCAACCCAGGACATGTGCTCATGCTGGCGGCTGAACAAAAAACAACTTGTCTCAGACTGGTTTAGTCTTGTGTGCCATGAACAGTGGAGGCAGTGGGGAGCACTGCCATGGAGACACAGCTTGATGCAAGAAGTACCGGAGAAGGAAAAATCATCGAGTGTGGCTACAGGGTGCTTCCAGCGTGGCAGCCGCAGGGGCTTGTCGCTCTGCGCGAAGATTGTTCTCACAGCAGAGAGCCTCCCACCTCGATGGCTGATTCAAAATTTAACCCAGGCACTCCATAACAGTAATCTGCAAACATTCCTGAATCTGGAGCTAAAGCAGTTCAAGAGTGAAAAAGCATAAAAATGTACAATTTGACAGGATCAGAAGTTTACATTAAAAAAAAAAAAACAACAGTAAATAGGATAGCAAGATCGACTGTTCATTGGCACTATTCAGTGGGACTGATGATCAAACTTTCACTGCCTACCATTTTATTTTAGACCCTAAAAAGCACAACAAATTCAAAAGTTAATTACTAAAAGGGAGGACAACTACATCCCAGTCTTTGCATGCTTATCTTCATTGGCCACAGCAGCCGATCAGCAGTGTTTAATCAGAGGATGTTAGAATGCAGACGTATCCACAAAGCTCACTTATTAATTCCGGGAACAAAATTAGATCATCAGAGCTTGTTCCTAAATTTCTGGATCAAAGCTGAATATTAATAAGTAAACAGACAATTCAAAACAAAGCAAGGCATACTCTGCAGAAAACTCTCCGCTCGCTTCCTCCCCCTAAACAGAATCTCTGTCTTTGAACCTATAAAGCTTGCTTATTTGTTTACGTCAACTATAGCCAAGGGATCTTCTGTATCTTCTGGGTTATGGGAAGGGGGTGCTTTCCAGTAAGACAACCAGTCACAGTCTGACTGCTGTGACTTTCTCAGTTTTCTCTTCACTGCTCCCCTACATTCTACCTTGTCTCCAACCAACTGGTCGTCTCAGCATTCCATAAATACAATTTGTTTTTTTACATTTTTACATATTTTTGACAAATATAATTTCTTACATTTTACATATTTTTAACAAATGTAACTTGTTAATGTCTTTGTTTACAGACGGTGTGTCCACCCATGGCATTGTTTTCAACTAGAATGTCCTTTCCTTTCAGTTTTAACTCTTAAGTCATACCCACTTTTAAAACCTGGCTACAAATCATCTAATAACCTGGCCCTGGGAATAGGATATGATCTTGTCCATCTGTGATCATCTGAAAAGGTTATTTTCAAATTTTATGTGATAAGAATCATAGGTAAAGCATATTAAAACTGTAGATCCCTAGGGCTTATGCCCAATGATTCCGATTAAGCTGATCTGGAATAAGGCTCCATACCTCCATTAAAACAAATACTACCAATTAATTCTGATGCACCAAGTCTGTGGACCATTCCTGCTATAGACTGAGTATTTGTGTCCCCTCCCATCATGCCACCACCAAATTCACATGTTGAAACCTAATCTCCAATGTGATGGTATTGGGAGATGGGACCTTTGGTAAGTGATTAGGTCCCACAAGTGGAAAAAAAGAGAGATTACAGTCAAATACCATTTATGAGGCAGTTCTTTTTTATTCTCATTACAAAAATGTAAGCCTTGGTCCCTATCTTTAGGATTGGGGGAAAAAAAAATGTTAGTCTTTGGGGCACAGTTTGCATTCATTGCTCATGGTTGAGACTTGATGCCCACTAACATTCAGAAGTGCCTGGGAAATCTAAATATGTAGTCTGAATTGTTTCATAAACAACTATTGTCTCAGTTTCTCCACCTATGAAAAAATTAAGGTTTTTTCTCATTAAGCATACATCTAGCTAAACTTAGTGAACTATTGTTTTACGAAGAAGCCTGGGCCTTATTTTACTTAATTTGCTTGTATTAAAATTATTCATTTAAAGCTGAGAAGAAAAATAAGGTGTTCCTCTAATATTTATATGAAAGCCATTTTTCTAAATGAGTTCCTGTATGAATATACATAGTATTTCACCAAAAATTAATAGTCTCAACCTGAAAAGTATCATAGCACTATATATTAATTATCCAAAGCAGTGACTTTATTTATGACCTCTTTGACACAGTCTTCACCTCAGTAGTCTCAACTCCAAAAGCCATGAAGAAAATAGAAAAGGACCTGAATGTAGGTTTTCAACTGGAACTGGGTTTAATTACATCTGTTCTACACTATTTGTGCTGTATGGTCAGTAACATGCTAATGAGTTTCAATTAAGTTACCTTCGCAAAACTAAGTTACCTTTGGAAAATTCTGCCAAGAAACAGATATTAGGTCATAGAAGGTGGGATGCTGAATAAATATTGGCTTGTTATCAGTGAATATATATGCTTAACCCCTTTAATTTTCCATTATCTGTGATTCAGAATCACTGATGTGTGTTACGGGGTATTACAGGTCATGATTACAAGTGGCTGAGAAGAAACTAAGAGAATTAATAGGCTAAACAACTGTAACTCTAATATGTTCTATGAAACCTGAAAGGTGTGCTTTGGACTGTTGCATCCTGAGACTTGTTAGCAGAATGCTGAGATGGGAAGGTGACTGGCCTGAGAGAAAGGGCTGGAATTAGAACAGCATTTGTCAGCATGTTCTTCACAGAACACCCATCACTTAAAAATAAGAGAGGAAAGAAAGTATCCCATGGTCAAGGAATTTAGAATTTAGGACACATTAGATATTGATCTACCCACCCTACCTCGATTTCTACGACTTAAAGGTTCTGATATTCCTGCAATTATAGAAAGGTCAAAAGAGTATTGAATTTTTTTTAACCAACATCTCCTGATATATTCCTGAACTAAATCCTTATTTAGAGGAATTGGTTTCCTCATATCTGGGAACCTGAGCTTTGGGATGGTTCCTTCCAATCAGAACTAGTAAGAGTAGCTCACTGTACCTTGACTATTTCTACAAACCATGTGGTTTATACTGCACGCTTGCTTTCTTTCTGAAAGTCTGGGATTTAGGTATGTGCTAAGCATCGGGTCCTCATATTACCTCCAAAAGAAACCCTGGACACTATTATTTAATGAGTTTCTCTGGTTGGTAACATTTCACATGTATTGTGACAGCACTTTGTTAAGGAAATCAGCTGTACCTATGTTATTCACTAGGCAAGGAAGCTTGTGCCTGGTTTTCCCTCTGCTGATTATGCTCAGTAGCATTTTACTCTAACAAGTCATAACTGTGAGTACTAATATCTCCTGGTCCTGTGAGTCCTCCTAGCAAATTACTGAAAGGTAGGGTGGTGTTGGGGACCTCAAATACATGTGATGTGCCAGAAAGAGATGACTCTGCCCTCGAGAACTTAGCATCTAATCATGTAGAAGAAAAACCAATTATTTAGAAAAATGATCACTTAGAAACTTACAAATAAGATAAATACACTTTTTTAAAAAAAGGAAAATGCAGGTATCTATGAGAAACAAAGTAATAACAAACTGAATCTGGATGGGGGAAATCAGCAAAGGCTGTGCTGAAGAAGTGAGATTAGGTTGAATCCTGAAGGATGGGTAGGAATTACTCAAGACAAAAGGAATGGATGACCAATTTGAACAAAGGGAACAACAACTCTGAAGGCTCTGAGACTTACTGAAGATGGTGCACCTAATAAGCAATAGACCAGCATAAGAAACTGGTTTCCAGAACCTGTGTTAACTGTTGTTTCTATGGCACTTGCAGTGTGCATTACTACTCAGTGCCAACAGCATCCAAAAGACTTTTAGTCCGTCTTAGCTTTCTCACTCCCAGATCTTGTCATTCTGTTGCTGTATGTATCAGAAGTTCTGCCTAAGAGAAGGAGGGTACTGTTCCTGGAAAAAGCAGACAAGGTAATTGATAAAGAGGAGACATAATCAGCTTCCTGTTTCTGTGTCACAGGTCCAGCCAGCATCAGAGGGGCTTTGCTCGCAACCATTTTATGTAAAAGAGGTTGATGCAAAAGACGTTAATGTTAAGCACTGTTTTAACACCTTAAGCCTTCACAGAGATGTAAGCTTGCTGAGAGAGGCCAGAAAAGGTGGAGGGTTGGCATGATGGGGTGGGAATGAGGGCAGAGAGGTAGAGCACAAGGAAAGATGGGGAAAATCACTGCGCATGAGAATTCTAAGTAGGCTGCTCACTTGTCTACAAGCAAACTTAAGTACTCTGTGTATCTAACTTTATGTCTCTTTTCCTCTCCATTCTGGTATCACTTCCCCAGAGCCTTATGTCTCATCTGTAAAAGAAAGGCATAGAAATGGATAATCTCCAAGGTCCTTGGCAGCTCTGACAGCCTATGACTAATCTTTACATGTGAATGCAGTGCTTCATAGTGTATGTAATACCACATTGCCTATGGGGAGAAAACTAGGCTGCAGTGTAGAATTATGAATTTGACCTTTGAAATTTAAACTGTTTTGATTGTATTTTTACAGTTTTCCTAAGGGAGCCGTTCATGTTGCTTTAGTACTTGGAAACGAAACATAGTTCTTAAAGCGAATTGGTGAAAATGACGATTATCCATCATTCAGCACTGAGGTCTGTCTCAGGGGCTGGTTAGAGGGCATGTGGCTATCTGAGGCAGAGGAAATGAAGCAGTAGAGGAAGTTTATTATGCCAAATGCAGTGCCCACTAGAAATCCAAGAAAGCCCAGCCTCTGGAGCTCAATGGGATTTTGAACCACTTGGTGCTTGAAATAATTCACTCTTGCCTAAAGGTATAAAAAATATCTTTCCAATTTTCCTCTTGAAATATCTCCAGCTGTCCCAGACATTTTAAAAAATAGCAGTATTTGGATGTATTGTATTTTAAAGAGTCAGCGAGATTCAGCTTACATTTGCCTCAAGGCTTTGTGACTTTTCTGTTTGCAGTCAATTTGAAAAACAGTTTGAGATACCTGTTAAACTTCGAACATGTGAGATTTGCCCATCTCCCTTTTTGAGACTACAAAATAATCCTATATATTTTGATAAAGAGCCAATAAATTGGCCCCTAGGAAAGAGGCAAACCATATCCCTATTTCTAAGTGCTTCTGGCAAGAGAGCTTGCTCTATTTTGGACACATAAATCGAACCCAGCAATAGCTCCAAAATCCATCTTTTGTACAAACCTAAGCAAATCCTTAGTTCAGAATGGCCTAGAGAAAAACCCTGAGTACTATATGAACCATGTGAGACGTACTTAGGGCATGGCTACTTCCACATTTGCTTAATATGTGACATTTGCATTAAGAACTCTGGATTACAGATATGAACAGAGTTGTTTCATTTATTACATCAGTCTGTATGTTGAGGGAGCCCAGACTCTCATTCATAAATGGTCTGGGCCCACTGTCACTGTTTCCTTTCATACTGTGACTCCTGCACTTATCCATTTGCCATAAAAATCATACAGTATAGTACTGAGATATATTCCAATGGATTATACTGTTGTCAATGTATTCTTCCTTGCTTCCATGTAAGGCTTCTTGTCCCAGTAGGAGACCCACTTATACCTGATTAATAGGATCATTTATCTTTCAGTTGACTTCTTTCCTAGTCTGTTGATCTTTTGGTATAAGGAGTCCGAAGTGACCAAAAGGCAACCATGTTTAATAGGAGTTTAATACCCTAGTTTAATAGGGGTCTTTCGGCATCTGGTCCTATAGGAACCAGTACTTCTAAACCAAAATTCCCAAAGTTTAAGAGCTAGAAAGCATGGGTTCCTGAAAACACTACTCATCTCTGCACCCAGATAGTCTACCGAGAACACAGCACCACGTAAAGATCACTGATTTAAGGTTGTACTCTGTCTTTGCAGGCATCATCTTCAAGCTGGTGCCTCATCTATTTCATCCAAAGGTCATATATCACTCTATATAGCTGATGGCTTCTGTGTGTATGTAGATCCTATAGTTATACACCACTGCTACACTCTATGTGATGGTTACTTTTGTGCATTAATTTCACTGGGCACAGGGTGCCCAGAGAATTGGTCAAACATTATTCTACGTGTTTCTGTGTTCTGTTTGTAAGGTGTTTTGGATGAGATTAACATTTGAATCAGTAGACTGAGTAAAGCAAATTGCCTTTCCTAATGTGAGTAGGCCTCATCCAATCAGTTGAAGGCCTGATAAGAAAAGCCTTGACCCTTCACTGAGCAAGAGATAATTCTCCCACCACCTGATTGTCTTCAAATTGGAACACTGTTTCTTCTTGCCTGGAGTTGTTCAAACGAGGGGGGCAGTAGGGGGGGGGGGCATCAAGCTCTTCCTGGTGTCCTATAGCAGTCTACTGGCTTTCATTCTTGAACTAGGACATTAGCTCTGCGTATTTTGGACTTGCCAGGCTCCGTAATTGTGTGAGCCAATTCCTTATAATCAACCAATCAATTTCTCACACACATGCACATGTGCACACACACCCTCTTGGTTCTGTTTCTCTGAAGAACCCTACCACACACTCTCTTTGCTACAAAGTAGTTTCCTTGGTTCAATACAATATTCTTCAGTAACAGAGAAGTAACAGAAAAGAAGAAAAATGAAGAAAGAAATAGGAAAAGCAAGAGCCCTACAATTCAGGATATGTAGAGTGTGACAGCTTCCCTTTAAAAGCAGTGGGCAATTTGGGGTGCCGGGGTGCCTCAGTCTGTTGAGCCTGCGACTCTTGACTTTGGCTCAGGCCATGATCTCAGGGTTTTAAGAATAAGCTCTGTGTTGGGCTCTGTACTGGGCGTGGAGCTTGCTTATGACTCTCTCTCTCTCTCTCTCTCTCTCTCTCTTCTTCTGCCCACCCCCCTTCAGGCACAAGTGCTCTTTCAGCTCTCTTTCTCTCTCTCTCTCTCTCTCTGAAAAAAGGTAGTGGGCAATTCAAACGAACCCTCACAAAATAAAACTAATGAGTTTAGCTTCTGGGTTGCAAAAAATAAGTTCTGTCACTGGTAGTAGATGTAAGGTATCTGTTTATCTATCTTTCTGTGTATCTATTTATCTCCTATCTACCTAACATATCAAGAATGTTGAGTGGCCAGGGTTCAAAGAAAAGAGAGCAATCTGTGATTATGGGTGTTACAAGAGACTATTTGCTAGTTCATAACTTACTTCAGGGTAAAAGCATGCTTCTGCTCACCTGAAGAGGCGATGGTAGGAAACAAAATATGACCCTCTGGTTCTGTTAGTTGACTGATGCCCAGCCTCACAACTATAGGCTTTAGAACACACAGAAAACTGGCCTTTTTTTTTTTTTTTTTTTTGATTTATCATATTATTAGGGAAGACAAGAACCTGGCTAGTATCTTTGGGATCTCTCAAACTATATCAGGAAACATTAGTATAATGGTAATCAGACTTTAGTAGCTATATGTATCCCCTGGGGGTATGTTAAATTCCCAGAAGCCACCTTCAGAGGTTCTGATCCAGTGAATTTAATCTTAACCTTTTCAGCAGGAAGAGCACTCCAAGTGATTCTGGGAACAATATCTTGAGAAACATGAATCTACTCCACCCACTTGAGGAGACGCTGACCGACCGACCGACCGATTGTAGTTCCATTCCCTGTAACATTCCGGCCACTGAGAAGATCACAGTGATGATAACTCCTGAAATACACTCTGTGGCATATTTTAGTATTGACATGCTTTTCAGGTAGTAGGAAGTTTTCCCATCCAGTGGAATATAAATGAAATGTAGATCCAATTGAGTTTTCTTTTTCTCTGTTCACTGAATGACAGACAGACATCAGCAGCACAGAGAATTATTTGCAGACATTTCAAATGATTCAAATAATGTTCAGATGGGCTTTATTTGAACTTTGGCTTCTCATTTATACATGTTGAGAACTTTAAAGGCATCGTGCCACTCCATAGCTTAGACTGCTAAGCAACCAACCATGAGATATGAAGAGAATTTTAAAGCAATTTTTTGAGAAATAAAATGTGTACAATAAAATTATTGGTTTCATTTAGGCTTTTTTTTTTTTAATTGAAGAAGCTCCCATTTGAATATTTTAAGCAAACTTCCCTTCCTCCTCTCCCCTTCAAAGCTTTTTTCCCCCTAAAATATCTACAAATGCCATAAAAATCTAGAGGGTCATAAAATTTAAGCAGTCCTATATTCCTTTGTCCTCCCTGCATAAAATAATTTGACAATTCATTGGAAGCAATTTGAAAATGTAAAGAACTGTGTTGCTAGAAAAGTACCATGATACAATTAGGATGACTAAATGATGTTCATTCTGGGACAGGTTACTAGAAAATAAGCATTTTCCCTCTGTTCTCTTTGTAGCTCCCATAGTTCCCAGCACAAGCTGGAGCAAATAGCTGCCACCTGTTGACATGACAATATTTTATCACCAATTTTAAGTTGACACTTATTCCTTGCAGTCCCCCCTCATTAAAATTTTATAAAATTAATTCCTACAATTATCACATATATTTTAAACACATCTGAAAATGACTATAAGGACACTGGGTGCTCTTACATCAGAAACATGTGGCATCTCGTCTCTCTTCCTTTTTTTTCTCCACGATAGAAATTGTATTTAACCTTGGGAGCTTGTTTACGGTAAGCCTGGATGTGGCTCCAAAATCCTGCTTAACAAAAACTCCAGGATTCCTTACCAGTCAGTTAGGGTTCCCTACCAATCAGTCAAGACTTAGGGTGACATCTTTACCATCTTTCTCCTAGATACTAATTCCAGGTTATACGTCCATCTGGACTTCCAGGAAAGAAACTAGTTACGGCATCATAAAACTTGGGCTTCTAGCGTTGACACTGCCATAAACAAGCTGTATGACCCTAGGCAAGTCATTTGATATATCGGAACCTCCGTTTTCTCATCTGCAATGTAAGTTATTTGAACCAGATGCTCTCAAGGTACCCACTGCCAGTTGTGAGATTCTGTGATTCAGTGAATGGAAGGCAAGCATTCATAATCTGATCAAGCTCTCAGCAGTCATAGCAATCCAATAAAATATGCTTCTTTCTCACTCTCCTACCAGAGAAAGGAACATTTATATTTGACATATGTTAGACATTTCCATGAGGCTATGTTTGCAAATTCTTGATGATTCTCTAATTTTTACAGTCCTCTGAAGAGAGCAGTCACACTGGCTATAACTGAAGTAACTAAGCCTTGGCTGCATAGAGTATTTGGAAGAGTCTATGGCATAACTCAATTTTACCACCACCATTTTCTGGGTCCCACAAGAATGGCTCTTTGAGACAATAAATGTATCTATTCCTTAACTCTAGTACAAGAGCCATGCTGTAGCATGATGTAGCAAAAATTTCATACCACATTTGATTTTGTGAGGCTTTGGACAATGATGTTACATATCTGAATCGGAAGATTCCCAATCACAATCCAATCGGCAAAGGATGCTATGATTAGCAAAACCCAGAAATTCAGCTGCCCTGCTTTGTCCTCCTCTAGCCCTGAGCTCCAGGATGAGCTCAATTGTTATCTTCCATCTGGAACCAAAAAGCCCCCATGCTGGTAGCTTTATGACCAACCCGAACAGATATACACTAACTATGAGGTAAGGATTGTATGCAACAGGGGACAGGAACATTGTGTAAACTGTAAAGCAAAAGAAAAGTATTCCTTTTGAGAAAAAGAAAAGCACTGGATAAACATGGCTAAAATTGTTGTGTCATAAAGACACATCCTGAATATTCAAACAGAGAGATATGAGAATATTCAGCGCTGTTCTGTAACTTCTTGACAAAAATGCAAAGGATATCATAGTGTTTGGCATCCATGACCAGTGCTCCCACAGCCATTCGGGAAGTCAGGCTTATATGAAGGAGACTTGAGTGTGCATGCTTTCTTTCTGTTTCTGTCTCTCTCTCTCCCCCACCCCTCACCCCCTGCACACACCTTTACAACCCAAATGTTTTGATCATAATGTTGTCTCTGAGGACTTGAGATGGTCCAGTTGTTTTCCATAGCCTTCCAAATGGTTTCTTTTACTAGAATAGTTCCAATCTTAAAACAAAATCTATGACTAAACACACTCATTGTGACAAAGCTCTTTTTACCTATGTGCAGGTTTTAGAAGTTCTTCTTGCAACCTTGTTTGTGGATAGAAAGCCAATTTAGTTTGTATTTTACTGGATATTCATTTAATCATATATTAATTAGGTGTGAACTGTATACAAACTTTATCAAGTTACTCAGAGACCTCACAATATACCTGGAATTTGCATGGCATCTGAATTCACAAGGTGTCTGCCCAAGTGTGACAGAGTGTTAAGGAGTATTACTTTTACACAAATCTAGCACTATAAAAATAAAAATAGAGGGAAATACAAGAACAGGTAGGAAACTTATTAAATGTGTTTATCACCATACTTCTAGTTTTCTGAGGTTGAACAAAGGATATGACTTGTTTTCTGAAGGAAGCAATTAATGTTGCAGTGCCCAGAGGATGCACAATGGCTATCTTTCTGTTCCCCACAATAGCTTTGGAACACATCCACTGTATTTTACATTTTCCCAGGAAAATACGACTTTAAGTTCCTGTCTCTTCACTTCTGTATCATATATAAATTTTAAACTACCTAGACTTTTCAAAACATAAATTCACATAAAGTATGATTTCACAGATGAAGGAAAATAAAGGTCCAAGTGAAGCTGTCCTCTAACCTCATCTGTTAGTGAATGTGATTGGTCATGTGGTAAAGGTTATCATAATCAGCAGAAAATAGCAGATTTATAAATATATGTGAAAGGTTTCCCCCCCTTTGGTTCAAGGTGGACTGAGCCAAAGTCTTCTCTTGTGATAACAACAAGATGTAGATCTGAAAAATCACCAGTACCTGGAAAAATGCCTAGGACATGGTAAGCGCTTGATCAATATTTATTCTTGAATGGAAATTAAGTATTTTCAACTGGAAAGCAATATATCCTCTATATTATCCTGATATTTTCTTCATTATCCTGAAAGCCACAGGACACAGCAAGAAGAGGTATTCAAATCACCATTCACAATCAGAAAAAGCCCTGAGAAAGGTCTGGCAACCTCCTACAATGTCAGGCTGAGCTTTTCAGTGCTGGGGATAAGGGAGGGAACTGGTAAGTTGCAATACCACCTGCACAGTGTAAGTTACTCAGGGCACTAGGCAACAGTTATTTATAAACCATTATAGAAGAATATCAGTGTTTCAAAAACCAATAAGGCCATATATACCGCATCCAATCTGCCCTGAGACCAAACTGAGAGAGGAGTGGCCATAGCAGCAACAACAATATTCCTTATCCCTTTGAGGGATAAAGCAAAGGGTAGAGATTGTGCAGGGCTGAAGCTCCTCAGTCCCAGCCCTGATCATCTTATTTTTTCCTCCCAGTCTCTGAGAAAAGAAAGCCTGGAAGGTGTTCCTGACTTGGTAGGTTTATGACTGGGTGCTGACCTTGGAGCTGCTGAGAGACAATCTGATGCCCTATTAGTGCTCAATAACAGCAGCCAACGCTGAAGAGAACAAGTGATCACAACACTCGGCCTTGGAAAAGAGACTAGGGTGACCAAACGAGTGCAGGTGTCTGAGCAGTTAAACTAATTCAGTCACAACTGCTGCCACATTTGATTTGGAAAAGGAGCCAGGAAAATTATGGGCACACTAGAACCTGAAACGAAATGTTGATCTAGTCTACTCATTTATAAGAGGATCATCACACAGCTGAAGACCATTTCTCCATTATAACTAAGCCACATGGATAACATCTACCATGGATTTTCCAGTTTGCAAACAGATGGCATCCTTACAACAAAACAAGTTCAGTATTATCTTCATTTAACCTATTAGGACACAGATGTTCTGATAAGCCTTGTGGTCATGCAGTTAACCAAGGCTTCTAGTCATTCTAACATGATTTTTGCTATATACCAAAGCCCTCTTTTCAGAGATCACAATCAGCCTTTCTTTTCGCTTGATTTTACGGCTTGTCACGTTCCAAAGCTAAAACACCAGCAGTACCTTACCACTTGTCATTCTTGAAATTCTCTGGAAAGAGTATCAAATCAAAATTACTTACAGTCTGAGGGAAATCTGGTTATCTTTGGACTGGAGAAAAAACATATGATCATATCTTTACCCTTCCAAAAATACTAAGTACCACTTATACAGGAAAGGAGTTCATAGAGGAAAAATATCCACCATCGTATTTGGAGGGCATGGTAGAGACATCAAAAATAACTTCTTTGTTTATTCTCCATTGTCTGAAAAAATGTTAACCTAAAGTCCTTGGCTATTCTTTTCCTATGTTCAATGAACTTGCAACCACATTTGATAAGGAATTAAAAAGTTTGAACAGCACTATCTAAGTTTTTACAGTATGAGTTGAGTTGTTGTGAATGAAGATGAATTTACTATATGTTCTCTCTTAGGGAGGAGTGGGACTTGTTTCACAAAAGAAGTCAGTAGGAAGTTGAGGAACACCGCTGTAAGGATTAATGCAGTCAATAAAGGCATGGTTCTAAGTCCTTCCTACTAACTCCTCTCTGTCATTGCCAAGTGCAGCAAGCTCTGTTCCAAACTGGGCCAGAGGTCACCCATGAGGATGGAACCCAATCGCTCTGCTTAGGAAACCAGTCTCAGAAGCGGCCACATCTCTCATCTCATTATGACATATGGTGGACATATTGTCCAGTGTCCTTGACCAATACTGGATCTTATTCCTGAATGGTCTGTTTGCTGAACTCCATGCTTCAAGCATAACAATTCATGGTGTCCTCTGGTCCTACCACAAAGCTGCCTTGTAGGCCTAGATATCAATCAGAAAACCAGACAACGTACACTGAAGAGTCCATCTCTAGCACAGGAGTTATTACACAGCATGAAAGGGCACATTTATATTTATTTTCTTGCCACAGGGCTTCTGGCTGTCATCACCATTCACCAGTGTTTTTTTTCTGCACACAGGATGAGGGAAATGCCTTTTTAGTTGGTAAAGTCTGTAATATTGAAAAGTTGTCACAGAGCATGGATCCATCTGACAGTGAATCAATGGTGATTATTAAAGCATCCAGACATCTTATCTGCCTATGTTGTTGGGAATAAGAACACTGATTCCTTGAATATAGTAGCCATGGTCAGCAGATTACTCCAACTCTAAAAACATATATAAACAACAACAGAGTTCTAACACGTAAAACACACAGATCTCTTGATGCTTCCTCCTGATTTCTTATTCAGTTCCAAAGTGATCTTGATTATTTCAGAGCACTGACCAAGATAGATGGCAAAACATTTAGAAAAAATAATCATGAGGGATGTCTGGGTGGCTCAGTCATTAAGCATCTGCCTTTGTTTCAGGTCATGATCCCAGGACCCTGGGATCGAGCCCTACATCAGGCTCCCTGCTCTGCAGAGAATCTGCTTCTCCCTCTCTCACTCCCCCTGCTTGTGTTCCTTCTCTCACTGTGTCTCTCTCTGTCAAATAAATAAAATCTTAAAAAAAAAAAAAAAAGAAAGAAAGAAAGAAAAGAAAAAAATCATGAATGACAAGCTATGAGAAAAATCACAAGACATTTTTAGAAGTGTAGCAAAAAAAAAAAAAATTAGTACAAATCCTTGAAAGATCCAAGCAAAGTAATTATGTGCAAAATTAATAGGGAAAAAAGTGAGAAGAAATTCTGTGTCATGGTCTCTGACTGAAGAATGGACAACCTGTTATCCACCTTTGATGGACCCCCCCCCACACACACATAAATATCCACATCCTAAAACCTGGAACCTGTGTTATCTTATTGGTAAAAAAAAAAAAAAAAAAGACTTTGAAGATGTGGTTAAGCTAAAGATCTTGAAATGGGGAGATAATCCTGCATTATCTGGGTGGATCCCACAGGCATTCACATGTGTCCTCTGGAGAAGAGAATGCAATATTACCACAGAGAAAGATTAGAGTGCCTTGGCTACAAGTCAAGGAATAGCAGCAACTATCAAAAGCTGGAAAGGAAAGGACCATGTTCTGCACAACAGCCAGTGGTGGGCATCCCAATATCTTGATTTTAGCCCAGCAATACTGATTTCAGATTTCTGGCCTCCTGAACTATGGGAAAATAAATTTCTATTGTTTTAAAAAGCCACAAAGTTTGTGATAATTTGTTATACTGACCATAGGAAACTAATACACTATCCATGAATCAGACAAAATATATATTACCAATACCAGCCCAGGAAACATTTATTTCAGGTTGATGACATCCTTCAAAAATGCTGTAAGACACTACTCAAGAATTTTCAGAATTTCTATCTTGAGTTTCTCTGTTCCTATTTTAAAAAGGTGAAGTATTAACTTCCTTTAGCAGATGTGGCTGCTGACGTGGAAGGTTTCATCAGCATCATAGCAGAGAGAGTAAGAGTTATGGACCCTGAGTCTGCAGGGAAGTCAAATTAGACAATGCCAAGCAAAAGCCTGCATTGTGAGTAAAGACAAAATATCTCCAATATGTTTTATTAAGGATTAGGAGAGCGGATTTCTAATGTTGACTTCCAATGATTACCTAGGTCTTCTCGAGAAAATGGCTTAGTTTCTCTAGGTCTCGGTTTCCTCACTGTAAAATAAGTCAATCAGATATACTCAGCAATTCCTTGAAGCTCTAACATTCTATGGCTTTATCCAGTCAAAAGTTGAATTTCAAATCTGTAAAAGCTCAAGGCTATGGAGAGTGTTTGTGGTTCCCTGTATGAGTATTAACATATCACCAACTCCACTAAATACACCTGAAATTTCACCCATAGCAGTGTGTGTGTGTGTGTGTGTGTGTGTGTGTGTGAGAGAGAGAGAGAGAGAGAGAGAGAGAGAGACACAGAGACAGACAAGAGAGAGAGATGGGGTGGAAGAGTGGAATATTTCTCTGTCAATTTAAAAACCGTTGTATGAAATCATACGACACACTGGAGGAAATGAATTTATCAATCTTCATTATAGCTCTTCTCCTTCAGTTATTGTCTTAGACACATTACACTATAACTATTAGTTTATATATTGGTCTCTAACATTAAAGAACAGAAGTTTCTGAGGGAAGGAACTAGATCTTACTCACCACCAAATCCTCATGACCTGGCACTTAAGTGCCTGGCACAAAGGAGATACTTAATAAGTATTTGTTAGATAGTTGCATGGCTGCCGAGCTGGTATTTCCCCCATACAAGATATCAGAAGAGACAACTTACACAGAATAGAAGAGAGGTTACTGGCAAACAAAACAAACAACCTCCCCGCCTCCAAAGCAAATAAAGAAACAAACAAACAAAAAAAAACCAAACAACCATAAAACCACATTATCTACCTTATCTATATCTCCTACCTGTGGTCCCAGTACAGTCCACAAACCATTTATCCCATAGCTTGATGTCTTTACCATGTTTTCTTTTGGGAGAAAATTGGGTGTGCTTTATCAGAGGTTTGGGTTCTTTTTAGAACATTCTTTATCTCTCTAAAGCACCATTAAATTGTTAATTGAAATAAAAGAGACTTAATTTGTAACTAGGACTTGATGAAGTGGTAATTAGAAACAAATGCTGTATTGCATTTGAATGTTTATCTTATTATTAGCATGCTATTGGTTCTTTTTAAACTACTTTGTTCAGCTGAATTTCAGTAGATAAATTTCAGGTATTTTTCCACTGAAAAATGACAGTGAAGAAAATTGCCAAGCAATGAGACATCAAGTGAAGAAAGAGTATTTGGTTGGGCTACTTTTCATGATTTTTCTTGCTATCATTTTAAAGAATTAATCCAACTTATGAGAAAGAAAATATGGTCAGTTATACTCCACTCTATCTGCAAAAATTATTCTAAAAACATAACATCATCAAGAATAGGATCAAGCTTTATTTGCAACAGTTTACTCTTTAACACCCATGGGTTAAAAAAAAAAATCATTAAAGGATCCTCAATTTATAGCATCTTTAGAAGGCACTGATATAAATTAACAATACTTCACTACTCAGATAGGAGAGACCCTGTATTTACTCTTAATCCTTTCCATTACTGCAAACCAAGATTTAAGACATTTTATTTCTTTTTAGGAAGATGTGGAGGCTACAAACAAGAGATACGTGATCCCTCCTTCACGACCTGCTCAGGCCAGTCATTCAAATCATAACTACAGTTTATAGTACAAGATCTTTCTCACTACACACTAATATATTATAAAATATATATTCAAATAAATGAGTTATAGTCAACTTAATGGCATAATTTAGCTGGATATACATTAATTAGCCAGATTTATTTTCTTCCAAACCAATTTTATTTCTCTTAAATCTGGTCCCTGGGAAAGTTGGGTCCTTGCTAATTGGTCTGTAGAACAAAACAGATCAAGTCTAAGCTACTCCTTCATTCTCAGCCAATGGATCCCCTTTCCTTTATTATTAGATATCTAAAATCACTATCCAGATCTTCTTCTATGCCTCTAGACCCAACATCTCTCTTTCTGAATTATCATCATCACTTCTCTGCTTTTCATCCTGCAACTGCTTTCTAAATCTCCTTATTATCTGTTTCTTAGGAAATGGCATCTCTCTCTGGCTCCACCAATCAGGTTCTAGAGTGTTTCTATCAGTCAAGCTCTCATTATTAAATGATTATTCCCCAATTTCCATATCAAGAGCTATAAATAGTCAAAACAAAATCAAAACCCTTATCATGGGGCTGGGATTTTTTAAATATAAACCACCTTTAGCAAACGATGAATAGAGCTGCATCTAGAAGAACATTTGGAGTTGCATGCAGCTCTTGAGTTCTCTTATCCAACTCACCATTTTTGGATGGTGTCTCAAAAGAACTGAGAAATCCTGGACAAAGTTCCCTGGAGAATTGAAATCCCTTGAGAAAGTTTAGCATAATCAGTTAGAATCCCAGGACAATTTATGACATTCTCATTCATTCATGCACCCCCTCGTGACCCAATTCAGACTCCAGAACAAAACAAAACACAACACAACACTAAACAACCTCTACTAGATAAAGTTTCCCCAGATTGTTATGCCCGAGTTTTCATGTCCAAGAGACCACCAAGGAGCCCAGCATGGATGCAATCACAGGAGGGTTTATTTGACAAGCTTAATCTTGGGCCCAAGTAAACCCAACACAGCGGAGTGGGGAACTTGGACCCTGAACCAGATTACAGTCAGAGTTTTTAAAGGCAGAGTAGGGGTGGACTCCTCGGTGGGTGAGGACAAAAGGGATTATGGATGATGTAAGTCTCTAAGGAATTTTGGAAGCAAGGTCTCCAGGACCTTGAAGGACTAGCTATTGTTGGGAGAAAGGTTATTTATTACCAGTAGTAAAAATCTTCTCCTGAGACCCTTTAGATGTCTCTATCAGCAGGCCATGTGCTTGGGAATGATTCTCGACACTATCTTGGAGGTTTAGAGATAAAGTTTTTGAAAGGAATTGTTAAAGTAGACTTACAGGGTCCTGGTCGGACCTGTTGGGGTAGGGGGTGGGTCAGGCTAGGATTGTCCTTAGTGAAACCTCCAGGTGAGGGCAGTTAAGTCCCCAGGGGAGAGCCACTCTGTATGTTTCAAGGGCTTGTCAGTAGGTAAGGAATTTTAATGATTTTCTTCTGTCTCTGTTTCCCACATCAGCTAAACTTGAGGTGGGATGGCCTTTAATATTCTCGGCCTCCACACAGATAATGCGGCAGTATTCTGTTTCCCAAGTCTTAGTTTCGCGGAATGGAAAGTGTTATTGTAACGCTGACAAGGAATAGACTTAAAGAGATGGAAGAATATAGTGACATGGCTTTGGGAATTCAGAATTCTCCAAGATTCATTTACTTTCCTAATTACCTACTATTCTGAGGTGCCATTAGCCTCTTACCTGGACTGTAAAGGAGATTAATAATCACATCAAAGTTACCCTGAATTTAGTCTTAGGGAATGACCCACCAGACCTCTGGACCCAAGGTCACTTGCCAGTTTATATCCCTATTGGTTGATCCTGGGATATTAGAAGAAGACTAAAGGAAAAGTCCCTTATTTAATGGAACAAGACAAAAATATAATAAGGAAGAGAGTGAATTATGGTGGAGAGAGTATGCTATTGGAAAGAAGCAGGCTGAGAGAGGCAGGGAGGATAGATCTCTGACTCTTACACTTGAGATCCAAATTGGGTCTAAAAAGGTGGGATTCTTCTTCCTTTAGGAAAACCCAAGAGTAAAACAAATCATTTGGTCTGCTTTAAGCAACCCCCATTCTTTGCATATTTGAAGTGCTTATTTAGCCTTGCTTCTGAGTTCCACAGGATGTCCACTTGGATGACTTCCTCTTTGGTAGTTACTAAAGCTATCTCCCTAAAAACAAATCAACAGTCTAAAAGCCATAAGCATTGTTAAAAGGAAACGGAAAATCAAAATAGACATAACAAAAGACACTGGGACTTGGGGGTATTTAATATCCAGGTCAAAACAAACTCACCCAACAAAAAGAAACAATAATTTATTTTGTTGTACCCACATATCTCTAAGTAGATTTTGATTATATTAATTACCAAGAGTGAATGGCAAAGAAAAACAGTCCAGAACTTGCAATCCCACGTTCTAGGTTTTTGTTCTGAGTTGGCTACTAACAAGCTTTGTGACCACAGACAAATCATTTAACCTCTCTATGCCTTTTCTCTTCTTTTCTTATTTGTGAAATATGGATAATAATGCTCGTTCAACAGTGATCTGTACCACCAGTTTACAGACCATTCTTATCACTGAATATATAAAGTAATAAAAAATGAGGTGTTCCATAGTAATTCATCCTAATTCAGCTCTCTTCCCTTTTCCTTTATATCCAGGGTGAAATCACCACATTTAGATGACTAACCTGATACTGTGAAAGTCTTTCTGAAAAGCTGTCTCCTTTGGAAAGAAGAGGCCAAAATGTAAAAGACAAAAAAAACTCTTTCTCTCTTCTCTCAGGTTCCTTGGCAAGAAAATAAACCCAGGACACTGACTGATTATGGGATTATTCACTGGGGAGAGGGGGAAGGTCACACAGGAAATGAAGAGAATGACTATGATTTTAGCTGTTTGCAGAGTCAGTTCCTCCTCTGGGGTCCATGGTGAGGTAAACAGGGAATAAAATCTGAAATTGGTGCCTGACACCTTGTTACTGGAAAGTGCTGTCTGACTAGTCATCATTCTTTTATATGTTACACATCCACTTTCACTAGAAAAACTGAAAAATAAGTATATCCTCTCTCTTTAGTATGTGTCAGATTTGCCAAAGGAAATAGCTGAATGCTATCAACTTCTAAAAGGTTAAATGAAAGTAAAGACAGAAAGCTTTGGCCAATAAAATCTTCCAAAAAACCAGGCATAAGGTAGCACTGCTTTCCTTTCTCCGCTGAAAAATACAAACTTGTGTATCTAGATCCCTAGATTCTCCAACTTCTGAACACCCAAACTACATACAGTCTGTTGCTACTTAGCCAAGGAGAGGGATCCTTTGCTAAATTATGGAGTTTATATATGTTTATTTTAGGACTCAGCCAACATGGCCCTTTTAGATTAAGAAAGTTTCATGAAGTTGTCTGCTTTGTACTTAGTAAGGACTGGGCAGGATTCAAATGCAGTTCTGTCTGACTAGCAAAGCCAGTGAGCTTTTCACCTCTCCACCCTGAGGCAAAAGCTATGATTCACATTCCCAGCACTTTATTATAGTCTGAAAGGGTCTGAAGGGATTTAGAAGTGGCAGAAGTGCCTCATTTCTGATCGCATTTGTGAGCTTTCTTCTCACTCACAGATTGTGAAACCCTCACTATTGCCATTACTGACACTCATTTGCAACATACGGGTTCACTGGTTTTCACAGGCCAGAGCTCCATCGGCATTTGTTGAATGGGAAGGAGAAATTCGTCATGGGGACTCTTGGAAAGTGACCGTGGAAAATACCATGGAAAATAGCAGGAAAGTGCTAACCTCTGAAAAAGCTAAGCAATTTAGAGAGTGCAAATGAATGTGCGTGCTTATGAACTTCATCCATGAAGTTTTTAATACCTTAAGGTCATAACGTTTTTAATACTATTACTCAACAAATATGTAGCCCTTACTGTGCCCTGATACTGTTAGTGCTTTACAGTTATTAACCCTTTCAGTTCTTATGACAATTTGTGATAGATGCTATTATTCTGTTTTGCAGATGAGGGAGTCGAATAATATATGTCCAAATTCACCAATCTAATGGCAAATCTGGGATTCAAACCCAGGCATTCCTGCTTCAGAATCCATGCTATGGGGCCTTGTGCTTTGCTGCTTCTAGGAGACAGCTGATGTAATGTAAACAAAGATGCTGTAAAGTACCTAAGTATTATGAACCAGAAAGTGTTTCCCCCTTTAATCTTTAGCTTCGTATGAGCTACCATGTAAAAATTTCCTTAAAGCATTAAAGCTAGTGTTTGGCATTTAATATACTGCCATTTAAAAAGAACTGAAACAATTTTCAGTTAGTGAGGATCATCAAGAAGACTCTGACCTCCCTGTGTATTTGTTGAGGTCAACCTTCCTCACTCTGTGCCTTGGGGGCTAGAGAGAGCCTGTGCCTGGAACATGGTGAGCCATGAGGATTGAATGAATACATGTCACCATTAGGACTGAAGGAATAAATGTCACACCTTATCTTCCTACCCCACAGTAGGGGCTTGGCTCAAGTACTGGGTCATCCTGCCTCCAACGGACCCTAAGATATTGCACTTCAGTCTCCCTGGGAGACTCCATTCTCAGATTCCTGGGGCCTTTCCAGTTTCAAACCTGCTTCATTGTGCCTTTTCCTTCTTGTGGTTTTTACGAGTTTCAGCTTCTGGTTTCACCACACCACACCATGTCCCCTACTTTCTAATTATTTACTTAACAGGTATCTTGCTTGACTTGTATCTTTGGAGCAACTGCTATAAGCAAGCACTCCATTATAAGCACTCCATTATATGCAAGCACTTCATTTTAACCCTCACAGATTTATGGTAAATGCCCAACTCACTACAATTTATGTCATGTGCCAACAAGTGTGTCAGCCAAATGCTTCATGAACTTTTATAGAAGTCTGCATTGGTTTCCTATGACTGCTGTAATATATTACCACCAACTCAATGGCTCAAAACCATACAAATTCATTCTCATACAATTCTAGAGGCCAGAAGTCTGAAGTCAGTTTCACTAGCTTAAAGTGAGGGTGTAGGCAGGGTAGTTTCCTTCTGGAGGCTCTGAGAGAAAATTTCTTTCCTCAGCTTTCCTATTTTCTAGGGGTTACTTACAACCCTTGGCTTGTGGCTTCTTCCTTGCATTGCTCCAACCTCTTGTTTTCATCATCACATCTCCCACATCTAGTCAAGTCCCCCCCTGCCTTCCTCATGTAAGGGCACTTGTGATTATGGTTAAGGCCCATCTGGATAAGCCAGGAGAACTTCTCTATTTCAATATCCCAAATGGTATCTGCAAAGTTCCTTTGGCCATAGAAAGTATCATTCAAGGTTTCTAGGATGCAGACATTTTTGGGCCCGTTACTGGCCTACCACAGATGCCTGAATAAACTTATTTATAATTTCTAAGAGTCAGATATTCATTTTCATGTTCAGTAGCCCAACCAAAACCACAACATAGCAAGTAATTTGAGGTCTACACACTCAAAAGATAAGGAGATCAGCTACATGGGTCCTTCTTTTGTAAAACAGGCAATCTGAATGCAGTTAAGCACCATCATAGTTGATTTCCGCACGAAGCCATTTTTCTTCTCCAGTACTATTCCCAAGAAAATTTTTAAAATGACGGTGTGACCACAACGTTCCATTTTCAACCAATATTTTGAAATCACCCGAGTCATTATGAAATTTTAAAATTCCCTTCTAGAAAAAAAAAAAAAGTTTCTTGACCTTTTGCTTATTTCTTAGAAAGTTTGGAGGTTTTAAACATGTCCATAAACGCTTTCTCCTCCTGGGAAGAGGTAAACATTTTCTTCCTTTCCCTCTCCTTGTATCTGGGTGACTGTTTGTTGACTATGTCAACAAACAAAATATGGCACAGTTCCAAGCCTAGTTATGAGTTCCAAGCTTAGGTTAGAAAAAGCCATGCAGATTCTGCCAGTTTTTCCTAGGACACTCACTTTCAAGCCCCAAGCCTCTATTTTAAGAGTGTAACTAAAGTGTAAACATGAAGTTGCCATGTTTCCATGATCATGTAGAAAGATCATACGGAAGTAGAAAGAGATGCCTGAGGAGTGACAGCATTCCAGGCCAGCTGTCAAGGTGGGGCCGCAGACATTCTGGGCCAGAGTCTGCAAATGAGGACCTGCAGGTCAAATCCAGCCCTCCACCTATTTCTATAAGGAAAGTTTTATTGGAACACCCACCTTCTTTATTTCACCTGTTACCTTTGGCTGTTTTCGTGTTGTAATGACTGAGTTGAATAGTTGTGGCAGTGAACACTGGGCTTGCAAAGCCTAAATTATCTGGTCTTTTGCCCTTTACAGAAAATCTTTGCCAATCCCTATTGTATAGACCAATCCAAATTTCCAACCCACAATTACTTGAGCACAATAAATACTTATTTTACACCAGTAAGTTTTGGAGTGATCTGTGATACAGCATGAGATAACTGGTGCAGATCTAGCGTGATATCACTAAAACATCTCTTAAAGTCCTTTCATTTTTAAATTATACACAAAGCTCATTTCATATTAGATTTTTTTGAAAAGTTCCCTTTAACTCCTACTTCCTTCAGCTATCACCTTGTTTCCTTGTTCCTTGCTCCCTTCACTGCAAACTCCTTTGAAGGGTGCATCTGCCATTCTGCTTAGCTCAATACAACTGGGTTTTCAGTTTTTATCCTCACCACTCTTCCGCACTGGCTATTATCAAGGTTAAAAAAAAAAAAATGGGTTCATTTTGCTCAACCTCTAAGAGCTTTTGCGTTTTTTTTAAATCTTGGTGGACCACTGTTTCCTTTCTTTCCTAAATTTCCAAGATCCCCTCCACACCCACTTAGTGTTTTACCTAACATGACTTGCATGTTTTGCCAATCTCCCTCTGACTTGTCCTCTTCCAGGGTTTGTTCCTGGAGCCTCAGCCCTTTTTCATCTACTTGGATTATCTTGCTCTTTCCTTGAGTAATTTCATCTAGTTCTGTGGCTGCAGACTTGAATTTCCAAGTGTCTATTTTCACTTTCATTTGGGTATCGAATAAGCATAAAACTTAACATGTCCCCAAACATAACTATTGAGTTTTGCTATAAAATCTGCCTCTCTCAAATTCTTCCTCAATATATTAAATAGCATCACTCTCTACTCAATTGCTGTGGTCAAAACTGTAGTGATCCCTGATTTCTCACTTTCTTATATATTTCACATTTGATCCATCAGTAAGTCTCATGGCACCATTTTAAAAATATACCCCTATTCTTACCAGATCATCTTCAAGCCACCATCATTTTCCACCTTCAGCGAATACTGAATTTCTGTTACTCCTTATATATGCATTATTTATCTTCATCACTAGGATATAAGCTCCTTGGGACCTAGAAGAGTGCTTGGAACATGACACATCCTTAATAAGTATTAATTTAGGACAATGTCCAAAAATAATATTAACTCTGGAAGTAACACATGAGAAGAGTTTGAGGCACTGGTTATGATGTTCCACTTCTTAAATGGTGGTCATGTGTTTATTCAAAATTACTAAACTTACAAATGTATCTGATAGCCTTTTGGACATATAACCTCTCATAAAATGATGCATTACAGGAGTAGGCAAACTAAGGCTATGGGTCATATGCAGCTTATAGCCATTCAACTAAGAATAGTTTTTACATTTTTAAAAGATTGTTAAGAAGTGACAGAGACAGTATGTTACTTTCAGAGCCTAAAATATTTACTATCTGGTCCTTTGCAGAAAATGATTGCCAACTACATTATGATATAGGAGTAAGATGTGGATGTTTTATTGTTTTAAAGGAGGGGATGTTTTATTGTATTAAAAGCTATTTCAAAAATCCCCATATTTTAAGATGAGGATTTGATGAACAAGGTGATGAATAAGCAAGTAGCCTAACGCTCTACAGACCTGATAAAGACAATTCATAAAAAATCCATAAATAATACAAGTGCCTCTAATTGACACAACCAGGGTCAATTACATTTAATGCCAAAGGATACTAAGGAGAGACATAATTGTTGAATATTAAAGATGTGAAAGAAGAAACATTTATGATTCACTGTTCATTTAATATGAAATTTATGGCACACATTTTAGAATGAGTCATTTTCCATTTCCTAAGGGGTTTACATATTTTTAACTTTTTCTTTAGCTTGTAGATACAATTTCATATCTTAAGCTTAAATTCCTATTCCATCTTTCCAAATTGAAGACCAATTAAAATATTAAGCATTAAAAATATTAAATTGATTATATGAGAGAGAAACTGTTAGGTAAAATATTAATGGAAAGGAGATTAAAATGTTTGGGGCTGTATTAAATATTTACTAGCTATAGCCTTCAATAAATTAACAGCATTGCCAAAGTTTTTATTGCGGCTGCTATTAGAAGTGAACACCAAAATAGCCATTGCACTGGGTATGAATAAATTAACCTTTCAAATGAACATTATTCCATTTAATGAGTTTTATCTTGCCATCTTGGATATTTACATTAAATATTAACTTTCAGATAATGCAATGTATATAGTATGATGGCTTACGAATTTGGATATGTTGAGGATCAAAGGTATATTTTTAAGATATTTTTAGCTGTTATTCTAAGCCTATGGCATCTCTTCTTTCAGGCTAAATGAAGATACTATATCAACTAATGTAAACAAATACATTTATAGGGGTTTTTTGTACCAATAAGCTACACTTCTTTTTGCATCAATTCCTTTTATGTGTGGTAAAAGCAGGCTATTTGGGGGGGAGGTGTAGTCCCCCTCACCACTAGAAAGTGTGTGCCACAGCATATGTGGGACTGTCAATCAATGTTCCCTGCCCTCCCCTAACTACAGGTGAGTATTTGACCCGAGCTAGACAAGGTAGATGGACCCTTATCTCTCCAGCAGATTGATTCACAGATGGAGAAGCTGTTGGTGCTCAGGAGAAAGTTAGCCTGCTCATCAGTATGTCTGAGCTCTTCTGCTTCATGTTCCCTCCTGGCCTGGTCAACTACCTTCTTTAATTTTGTGAGCTATTCTATAGCCTGCCAACCAATTTCATCTTTGCCCCTCCCAACACACACATCTGGTTTTGTCATAAATTAACTGGCATCATTTTCTTTTGTTGGCTATACCCTATCTGAACAGATTCATTTAGGTTCACATGACCTGGAATTAAAGCCCAAGAAGTACAATGCTATGAAATGCATGTAAAAGATTAAAAAAAGCTGATAAAAATTGGCACTAATGATTTCACTGTGTGTGTGTGTGTGTGTGTGTACAGTATTTTTTTCACTATATTCATATAAATACTCACATATATATGTATTATATTCTGTTCAGGTTTGTCTCATTAAGCTGCAAATACTTTCAGACCATGAATAGCCTATGTTGGCAGCAAGAGATATTATCCAAATGTTTTCATGTGTATAAATGTTAACTCAGCATTCCAACATGATCTACTTGGCTGGAGAAAAGTCCTCTCCAGCCCTCTGGTATTTATTTGAACTGTGTGAATTCTCTTAGCTAATGTTGATTCAGGCAAACACCACAGAAAAAAGAGAAAACACTAAGCAAACATAGTTATTCTACCATAACAAGTAAAAACCATGGAGTTTGATAAAAGTACCTTCTCCTAATATCTAGTATATGGAAATAATTTTTTTTCTTTAATTTTCCACAGAGCTGCTTCTTTTTAAGCTATAAACTAGAGAGTTGGGGGGGTCATAAAATAGTTTGGGAAAAGGACCATCTTTAAGAAATAATAGAATGCTTAGTACTCACACCATCTAAATCAGCCTTCACAATAAGCCAAAGAGAAGGCATTATCTGTTACCTCATAAAAAAAACTGAGGTTCAAAGAGGAAAAATTGACTTGCCTGAGGTCACCCTTACGAAGGGACAGAGCTGAAATTCAAACCGAGGTATATCTGTCAGCAAAGCCCATGCTTTCACCCACTACACTATTTAATTTCTCTAACAGATTTTATACTCTGTTCATCAGTCCATGAAAGAATATCTATAGGGCATAGAAAAAAATTGGATACAATTTTTCACACAAAATAGCTTTTTAAAACCATCTCAGATAAGAAACTTGGGTAGGTTGTATTTGAAAAAAATAAAATGATGGCTTTGTACAAGTTTTATATATATATATATATATATATATAGAGAGAGAGAGAGAGAGAGAGATTTATACCTTACAAATTCCAGTCTCTTTCCTACCCTGTTCAGAACCTAGAACTCTCAAGTTCAATGTATAATACTTATGGCTACTAAAGAACAAGTTCAGAGTTCCTTTTTAACAGTAAAAAAGCATTAAAAAGTGAAAGAAAAGCACCATAATTTTATCTAGTGCTGTCATAAAACCTGAAGTGAATAATAGGCATTAAAAACAGAAAACTCTGGAGACCAACTTGCACAATTATGTGTAGTGGAGAACATGGAGGGGGTAGTGTTATAAAGCAAAAAAGTAAATTCATGCTACATAAGAAATACATTTCCTCTAAAAATTAGGTTGAATGAAAACTCAAACCCAGCCTATGTTGCCTTCCATAGGTCTGGTTCTCCAAGTGGAGTCCCAGAAGAAACAAGATCAGCATTACCTAGGAAGTTGTTAGAAGTAAAATTCTCTGGCAACATTAGGCTTACTAGATTAGAAACTCTGAGAGTGAAGCCCAGCAACCTTTGTTTTAACAAGCCCTCCAGCTAATTCTGATGCATGCTGAAGTTTGAGAACCATTGTGCTAGAGGTACAACTGGGTTCTTCTATACCTGCATTTCAGGCAGGAGCACATAGGTCTCTGGTGTCAGATGAGCCACAATAGAGCTTTTCATGAAGGTAGAAGGAATAAATAGTGCAACTTTTACTATACCTTCAATATCTCCTTCTTTTTTTTTTTTTAAAGATTTATTTATTTGTTTATTTGACAGAGAAAGAGAGAGAGAGAGATCACAAGGAGGCAGAGAGGCAGGCAGAGAGAGAGGGGAAAGCAAGCTCTCCACTGAGCAGAAAGCCCGATGTGGGGCTCAATCCCAGGACCCTGAAATCATGACCCGAGCCGAAGGCAGAGGCTTAACCCACTGAGCCACCCAGGCGCCCCTCAATATCTCCTTCTGATTTCAACAACAGATCTCTACAACTGTCTGAATAAATATGTCGAAAATATAAATCTTACACTACAGTTGGGTGTGCAAGTAATATTATATATATTTTGTTCATTCCACAACTTCCCACGCAGGACATATAATCAGAGACCATGTTAGACCATCAGAGACCAACTTCCCCCCAATGTTACAAGAGTGGTTTGTTGCATCATGGGTGAGGGTCAAGTCTACAAAGCCTGAAAGTATCAGGGAGTCATTTTAGGTTTTCGATCCATACAGGTTAGCACTGAGAAATCCACTGTATATCTAAGTCAGAAGACCCATTTAGGTCTGTCCATTCTTCTATTTTATGGCAGACGTGGGGCCTGGCACCACTGCAGAGACAGGAAACCTTTGTTCTAGAGCCTCGGCCCCATAATACCACCACACAGGCATGCCTTTTGTGGTTCTGTCAACACCCTTCGATTTCAGGAGGCTGAGAACAAGCTCCCACAACTTTTAGGGCCACAGCTTCCATTGCCTTCCCATTCTGAAGGAACTTCTTTATGTAGGTGCTCTCAAAAAGACTCCCTACCAAGACACCTAGCAGTACTGTATCAGTGACCCAGCTCTTCTTTCTCATTTCCAAAAGCCTCCGCATTTACTGGTTCAGTGAAAGAAAATAAGAAATGATTATGGCCTTCCAAATCAGTTATTTTTGTATGCTACTCAGTCATACTCTAGCCTAACTAGAATTCATAACTTTGTAATCTCTGTCTATACTGGCCCCCCAGTGGTAAGATCAGCCACTTATCCTATCCAGAGTGTCTAAAACATTATTGGTAGGTAGTGCTAATAATAAAAACAATCTTGATACTTCAGTTTTATTTACTGAGTACCTGTTATGTGACAGAAAGCATGCTAGGAGCTCTCTACAACTTCACCTATTTATTTTCTCAAAATAGCCCTATGAGGTACTTCTAAGTTAAGTACTTGATATAGCTTGCCCAAGATCACACAATTCTTAGGTGGAGGGAAAAAGCTCAGGATCCAGTTCTAGGTCTCTCTCTTCTCCCCAGTATCTGACAGAAATTTGGCTTCTTCCTTATACCATACTGCCTCCTGCCCTACCCTTCTGCGGGCAACCAAACACTGGAACTCACATTTGGATCAATTATCCAAGATGCATCAATCCAGCCAAAGCACCTACTATGTGGTTCCTTGGAAATAATCAAAATGATTGATTAGTAATATTTTGGAAAAAACCTCTCCTTGATAGTATGTGCTTTCTGGCCCTGCCCAGGATAATTCTTCAGAATTGCATACTGAGGAAATAAAGAGTGTATCTCCTGGAACCAACGTTAGAAACCCAATGGATTCCCCTTTTGAAGTGTGAAGAGGGAGCGCTATGTATACATTCAAACAATACATCCTCATTAACTTGTTGGCCCAAGGGTCCAGACCAAAGAGGCTATGAATTTTGAAATTACTATTGCAGAAGGCTTAAAAAGAAAAAAAAAAGTGAATATAATGAATTCATATTAATAGTCATCTCTATTTAGAGATTTATAAGTTTCAGACTCTATGCTAAGCATTCAAAATTTACCAGTTAATGCTCTCCAAAACTCTATGAAGTTGTTTTCTATGCCCCTGGTAAGAGTTCTAGCTTACAGTTCTCTGTAAGATAAGGGTCATATCATCATCTCCTTTTACAGTGTTATTGTGAGGACTCCATGAGTTAGGACATGTCAAATGCTCAGGATTAGACATACAAAACAGTACATAACATTCAATGAATGTTATTATTTCCTTCCTTATACAAATGAGAAAACTATGGCTTGGCTACACTGAAAAGTTGCCTGAATTGGCATAGTAAGAGTGATAGCTGGATTGGAGCCTCTCTGATTCTGGGCGCCATGTTTCAAGCCCTAGTACACTCTAGTTTTCACTTTACTTTCTTTCCCAAAACCCAGGGAACAAGGCTTCTGGATGCCCCTTTCCACTCTCCAAAAAGTGCACTTGGTCCTCTTAGACTTGATTACCTTTGCCTACTTAAAAATTTAGAAAGACCATTTATCAGAGAAAGTGTGAAGTTTATTATCAAGAGTGTTAACAGGAATCAAGATAAACTTTTCTGTGAAAGCTGCTGACACTTTCATTAAGCACTGACCTGCCCACTGAAAAGTTCTTTGATGGATGTCTCCAGTGTGGCTCCTACAGAAGCCACCCAACTGCCTGCTACAGTAATGTAATCAGGTAACCTTTGTCTGTGAAAAGCCCCAGGCTGGTGAATGTTAAAACACAAACAAAAGGAAATGACTTTTTGATTGACATGGCTGTTTTGTGGATTGGCCCCACTGATAAAATCAGTCAAAACAAATCAGTTTATGCACCAACACATACTTAGAAAGATTGTATTTGGAAATTTCATGGCAGATGTGATCTCTTCTGCTTTTCCTTTTAAAGTCCTTGGTGTCATCTATCTTACGATAAGGGAGAATGTTAAGAAAGAGTTGACTATATAGTTCTCAATTTTTAATTACAGAAGATCACACTGGGAGTCTGCTAAAAAAGCAGTTTCTTGGGCCTCAGGAACAGAAGTTCTGATTCAAAAGATTTAGAACCAAGTCAAAGGTTATATATATATATATACAAACAATTTTAAAATATTTTTTATTTTTTAAAAACAGTGCCAGAGGTGTCCCTGAGCCTTTGAGAAACCAGGAGATTGGAAAAAACAAAAACAAAAACATGGTAGACATAATGTTTTTACATCGATAAAAATGAATACTTAGAATATGCATGTCACGAAGACTTTTTGAAGGAAATGACTATGATATACAGTCTTAAGTACAATATATATCGTGGGGAGCAAGCACTAGGCTTTTCATTTTCTATCCCCAATGCCTAGTACATGGTAGGTGCCAAGTATTGCTAAATGAAGTAATCTTAAGAGTCCAGCCTCATTTTCGTGTCCTCAGTATGCTTTGCCTTCAGTAAATAATCGTTAATAGAGAGTCCATATTTGTACACACAGTATAAATGGAGGGATCACAGAATTTACTATAAACAGTCCCCACATTACAACTCTCAGCTTGCAAACACCCTTATATGGACCATCCAGTTGGAAGACAGCTGATCACCACTGCTTAGAGATAGCTTCTCTGTCACTGGTATTTAGTTCCATCTCACTCCCACATTGGGGCTACCTTCAGATGCCAGAGAGCCTTAGAACAGCAACTAATCCTCTGACCCCAAATTCTCCTCCTACATTTCCAGAGATTCTCCTGCAGTCCTCCTACTCGTCCTCCAACCTTCTTTCCTGTATTCTGCCAAAACCCCTGGGAGTCTCTGGCTGGCTTCCTCATGCATCCTCTTGTCCTACCCTCCTGGAGTAGGATCGAGTTCCAATTTAACATTTTTACTCAGCTTCACCTTCCTGAAAAAACAGAAGCAACTGAAGACTACTTCCAGGCCTGATTCCCTAACAGGAGCCATATATGTGTTCTCAGCCTTTATGACAGTATCATGACAAAAGAAGCAGGGAAGGAACGTACTCTTGAAATGCAAACTTGAATGCAAGTCTGTGATAAAATACGGTGATCTCCTATTTTTCCCCCTTTTTAACTTATGCCTAAATGATTCACATAGTTTTAGGGGTCAGGAGTAGAGAGGAGAAGATATCATCTAGCTAACTATGTACAAGTTTCTTACTCCCCCTTTGTAATTTGTGGCAATACTTGAGGTAAGTATTAATGTCTTAAAATTAAATATGAGCATAATTAATAAAAATTCATGTCTTAAATTAAATAGGAGAAAACTAAATCTCAGAGCATTTAGACAACATCTCCAAAATGACACTTCAGTGAGAGGCTAAGGTAAATTTGAATTCCAGCCTAACAGGACAGCATGTACTCTCCATTCTCAAACATCGCCTTCCTAGCGGCAGTGAAGAATAAATACAGGTACCTGTGGGATGCAAACAATGTGCACCAAAGAGGCTCCTTTTCTTAAGGCTTGTGTTTTAAATCTGTGTATATTTTGCATTTTTACAGTATGTCTCTATGAGATTGAAGTGTAAAAGAAATAATTATTTCCTCGTAATTTTAACTAAGGTGACACTCCGGGAAGATGAACCTTCCTTACTCCTTGGTTTTAATGCCTCTAGCAGATTGGGGGCAGGGGGGGGGGGATATCATTCAAGGATGAACTCTGCCTCTAGGACTGCTGATGTAGCCTTGCTACCCTAAATTATTCCATCTTAGTAACTCAACTTACAATCCTCACTTTGGTAGACGCACTCAGCATCTGATTGGACAGGCCAATGCATCTAGTTATCTTGGGATGTGTTTTGTCTACTCTCACACTCAGATGTTGTCTATTAAGTTACTCCTTGAACCAAAGTTCAACAGAAAAAATTCTTCTTAGAGACTGAAATCAAGAAAATAGTTGGACCTTAGTAGATAATGAGAGGTATATACCAAAACGCTTCCACCTACCCATTAGCTCTAGACTTCCTGAAATCAAAGATGGAAAGTGAAGTGGAAAAGATTTCGTTTACGAAATGCTTGGTAAGGTATTATACCACAACAGGGAAAGCAAATGTTTCTTTTTGCTTGTGAGTTGTCAAGTCTCAGTTTCTAAGTAGAACATTATTTTTAAATGAAGGGTACTGTATTTTTGTATTTTTTTTTCCTGCAATGAACATGAGGATGCAGATTTTGAGAGTTTTCATTCCCTTCAGAAAAATATCCAGAAGTGGACTTGCTGGATCATTTTATAGTTCTATTTTTGATTTTCTGAGCAACATCCACACTGTTTTCCCCAGGGGCTACAATAATTTACATTCCCTTGTGCTAGGGTTCCCTTTTCTCCACATCTTTGCCAACACTACTTCCTACCTTTTTTATAATAGCCATTCTAACAGGTATGAGGGAATATTTCACTATGGTTTTGATTTACATTTCCTTGATGATTAATTATGCTAAAGACATTTTCATGTCCTTGTTGGCCATCTGTAGGTCTTCTTTGAAAAAGTATTCACTGAATTCTACCCTAGAAATCAATACTGAAGAGTATGTTAAAACTAACTAAAACTTAAAAAAGAAAAATTTTGAAAAATTTTAAAAATGAAAAAATATTCAGATCCTCCATTTAAAAATCATAAATATGTATGTATATCTAATACTGAGCTATAGAAGTTGAAGGACATATTTTTATAAAATATGTTTAAAAAGTGCTTGTTCAATTAATTTAATTAATTAATTAATTAATTAATTAAAAAGTGCTTGGTCTTTTATATAACACTCATTGCTTAGGCTCCATCTCCTGGCATTTGTGTATCCCCCACCCCCAACCCCTAACTTAAGCATCATGGCTCAAATTTGGCTCTAGTCCTATTACTGCGATCAGCTTATTTTAGAAGTTTTCTCCAGGCTTTATAGCTATTTAAAATGGGAGGAGAAGTCCAATACCAGCTTCTCATCATGGCTGAAACCATAAATTTATTTATAAGATCTTGGGCCAACACAAGTAAAAACCCGAGTTATTTTTAAATTACCATTTATGGCTAGACTTTTTACAGAGAAAAACCTCGGATAACTTTACAAGCATTTCATAAATTTTTCTAAGGTCTTATCAATTTAACTAAGATCTTATTAGAGAATAATCAAATGACTTCAATCATTGTAGTGAATGATTATATAAAATAAAGACTATACCTTAGAACAAAATAAACCTAAGTGATAATTATTCCTAAAGTCTTCCATGTAATTGCGTTTTTAAAAATTCAGACTCCATCGTCCTATATAAACAATGTTAACCTTGGCAAGTTTATTTTACCAAAAGTTAACTTAGATTTAACAGATCATTTTTAGGATATATTATAATAATTTCTTTGAGACACTAATGTCCAATGTCCCAACTGGAAGTTAAAAACTTCCACAAAACATTTCTAATCATTATTCTCCAACTAAATTCAATTTGTGTGAGAGAATCCTAACATTGCCTAATTCAGATACCTTCCTAATCACCCAATAACAGAGGAATTATCCCCTTCACACTGGCAACTAATAGAGAAATCCTCCCTTCTATATCTTGCTTACTTCCTAAAACAATCTTAGGCAACTTAAAGTAAAGGACAAATATAAGATGATTCATTTAGATATGATGATAAATCACTTAGATTACTTAATGATAAATCATTTAGGTATGAATCAAAGATAACTACTTTTAAGAAACATCACCAGTAGAATATATTTGTAAAGAAATGCAAACATCCTTTTAGCAAATGACACTGGCTTATACTGTTGAAACATTTAGATGAGGAAATTGCTCAGAAATATGGTAACAGGTAGCACTTTCATTATACTGATATTGACTTGGACTTAGACTTTTTAAGAGACACAAGCTTCAGCTCCTATATATTCCTTAATTTTAAATCTCCCACAATTATGTGTGTGCTTGTGATCTGGAAGAATCTATTACTTTCCTGTCTCATTCAAGAAGTTTCTGGTGTGTGTCTATACCAATGTAAATATCATATCTGCATGAGTAGATAGAAAGTCATATGGAGTACGGCAAAAGATCATAGCTATTACAATATATTTCCCCTGTGGTGCGCCAGCCTCGGAGTAGCTAAACGGGATGGAAATATTAGGTGGTCACATGTTATCTTAGCACGTCTAGTGCATAACCAATACCTATCATCAGAATTCTATGATCTCTTTGATAACAAAGACAGAAATCCAATTTTCTGTTTAAACCTGAATCCCAAATTGTCATTTTGAATGTCACGTTAAAATAGCTTTTAGGCTATATACAAGATATATTCAAAACAACAGTCTTTTATCTTGCTTTTACAGTATTTTTTTTGGCATTTCCCTGAAAGCATATACCTATCTAAGAGGCAGCCCCAGCTAGGACCCTATAAGTAGAGTGAATGTTGAGTTGTTAGAAGAGGGGAAATCTCTGAGACATTCCTCATTCATGGAATTGAGTTCTCTTTCTGTGTTGGCCAGCAAGAGCTTTGGTTCTCAATGTTTGCTATAGGGAGAACAATCATAATAGGACACTGGGGTTGAATCCTTAGGACAGTAAACACTAACCAAGTATGTGAACCACTAATCAGTGTGTGGCCCTGGTTCACTCACTCAAAGATAAAGGCTTGGTTTTCTTCACGCTCAAATGAGGTCCCTGAGGTCCCTTCCAGCTGTAACTTTTCACACTCAAAACTTGAATGTGTATGTCCAATATACAGATTCTGAGGTGAATTCATTTTTTTAGATATTGTGTGAAGGACTAAGAATAATGCCTTTTTTTTAGCATAAATATCTAAAATTATTTCATTTCATACTTGGCTAAATCAGTCCCATCTCCCACACAATGCACATGTGTGCATGCATGTACACACACTCACACAAATATGCATATGTCCACAATAAAATATAACATCTGTATAAGTAATAACGGTGCCCAGAATATAACATACTAATATTATGGGATCCCAATGTATAATCAACTTAATTAAAATCTAAGAAGAAAACCAATATATAATAGCACAATTAGCATTCTTCAAATTAGGTTCCTTTTCTTTTAATGGAAATTTAAAATTATTGGGGTATATTGAAGATTCCAAAGAAATAACCAATTAAAAATAAAAGCTGGATGTAGGTATGTTTATTTTATTAAAATTTGATGAAATATATACTTAGGATTTATGTACTTCCCTATTTATCCGTTTAAATATAATGTTTACATTTTTTAAATGCTGGAACTCAGGCTACATCTCAATAATACAAATCAATAAGATTTCTGTTCATAGGTCATCAAAATATCAACTGTACCACAAAATCATATTATATAAAGAATCTGTGATACTTATATTTGGATAGATATGAGAATATTCTAGCTAATGCAATAGAGCAACAAAATCATTCATTTGCTACTGGTAATTATATTCTATATGCAAAATGATGCTGAGAAGCTTGGGTTATCTCTTTGGAAACACGAACATTAAAAAATTGCAAAAAGTTCCACAAAATATCCTCATCATATACCCCACTGCAGTCACTGCCATACTTTAGCTTAACTAAAATGATTTCATTTTGGTGTTAACTCAAACAAGAAAAAATTTAAAGTTTAACAAACTTTGGGCTGGGCCCTTGGCAAATTAAAGAGCATCCTTGTTCAGAGTTTCTCTTTTTTTTCAAAGAGGCTTGGAGTGGGGTAAAGACCCATAAGTAATGTTTTAAGCACTGCTTAATGACTCTAGAGGGCATCCCATCCGAAGTAAAAAAACTCCTATTGGAGTGGATGGACAGTGGAAAAACTATGCCCACATAATTTTGAGCCAAGTGGGGGTAGGGGGAGATTCTATAAATTGGAAATTACTTTAAGAATACACTACTCAAAACTGCAGATGAACTGTAGGATGAATTCAATGTGGGTCCAACATACCCATTTCTCAGGTTCCTTTGGCCAGTGAGGTCCAGACCAGTTTGGGGACTTGAGGTCATCTCTGCAGCCATCAGCAGAGGCACGACTGCCCCAGCCATGAAGGAAATCTTCCTCTTCATCATCTCTGTGTCTAAGTGTAGAGAAGCAGCTGCTTTGGATTGTCCTGTGAGTGGCAAGAGACTGCCTGAGGTTAATTAGTCAATAAAACATGACTGAGCAGGCAGCAGTAATTAATCACATCGCAAACTTGTGCTTGGAAATAAGAGGTGAGACCAATGGGCTTGAAGTCCTGAAAATGAGTTAATATCACCCAGACTTGAGGTCTAAAGTGTCTCCTCATGGCTAGTGAAAGATCCAGAGAGATGCCCTTTCGTGGCCCTTTCCTTTTTCTGTATGTGTATGCAGGAAGTATAACATGTCTGCTAGAGCTTCTTGTAAGCAGAAGGAGTTTGCAGATGATGTCACAATGTAACAACTTTTTATTATGCTTTCTCTGAACAGTGAAGGGCAGGTGGCCCGTTATAATGCATAACATTAAGATAAGAAAACTGAGGGTAAGTGAAATTAAGTGACTCAACCAAGTATCACGAGCCACAAAAAAAAAAGAGAAAGAAATTAATTGAATAGATGATGAATTTGCATGGAGTAGAGGTTCACGTAGGTAGCAAGATGGTCTTTCAAGTTAGAGATTAGAGGACTATCAATGCAGAGCCAAAGAACTGAAAGTTTATTTTGAAAGTAATGGGAATTTCTGAACGCAACTTGATAAGACAAGTGACATGGCCACATTTAATGAGGATTTGTCTAATAGCAAAGAACCAAGATTTGCAGAGAGAAACTACTAGCTATATAATAACAAAAACAAACTAGCAGGTAAGAGTGTCTGAGCAGTTACTATGTTTCAAAACCTCTACTATGGACCTTACTATGGACCTCCACATAAGCTAAAAGAGAAGTAAATATTATTAGCTCCATCATATGAATAAAAATATATTGGCATAGAAAGGCTTTGCAAGATCACCTGTAACTAAGAAACAAAGCCTGGATTCAAAGCCACATCTACAGTTTTCTATTGGTCATGTTTTAATCTCCATGGTGTATTCCTGGGAGAGAAAGTGAAGCTGGCATTTAATAGAAACTACTTTAAGTCAAGGTACCATCATTATCATCTGCCTTGACCACTATAAGAACTTCCTGCTACTCCTTCTGTGTTTACCTGCTATATTAGCTATGTATGGCTGCATAGCAAATCTTCCCACATTTTGGCTCCTTAAAATGATAAATACATCTCAATTTCTGAGAGTCAAAATCTGGGAGCCATTAAACTGGCTTATTCTGGCTTTATCAGGATGTTAGGGAGCCATAATCATCTGAAGGGTTGAGTAGGGCTAGAGGATGTGCTCCCAATTTGGCCCCCTGACACCACGCTTGACAGGAGGACCCAGTTTCTTGTCAGGTCTTAGTTCCTCACAACATGGCATCTGGCTTCCTCCAGAGCAAATGATTAAAGAGGGGTTGATGGGTGTCACACTGTCTTTTTTGACCTTGACTTAGAGATTTTATACCATCGCGTCTATCATGTGCTATTTAAAAGGAGTGAGTCACTAAGCCCTTCCCACACTCAATGGAAATTAAACTCCATTTCCTGAAGCAAGGAATATCAAAGAATTTATAGACATACCTTAAAATCTTCCCATCTTTGATGAAATTTATCTTGTAGTCACAATCTTTTATAAGCAAATCTGTGTACATCTCTATTCTTACTAACCCTTCAATGGTATCTTATTGAAGATAAAACCCAATGTCTTTGGTTTTACTTAATGTGGTCCTACTTGACTGTGGGGTTACCAACCCCGAGTGTCATCTTTCATTTTTCCCTGGTTTTCTGGTCTCTGGCCACACTCTCTTGCTTTCAGTTTTTTCCAATATGCCAAATTCTTTTTGGTTCAGGATCTTTGCTTATGCTGTTCCTATAGCCCAGAATGATCTTCCCTTGCTTTCATTTATTCATTATTCAGCTCTGTGTTCAACATATACTTCCTCAGAAAAGCTTCTCTGATGCATTACCCTTCATCAACTCCCCAGCTACAAATTCTTGGTATAGCCAGAACTTTTCATCTGTGCAGCTGATCACAGTTTACAATCTCTTATTCATCTAATTATTTAGTTATAGCGGTAAAAGTCTGTGCCTGGTTTACCATTGAATCCTAGCACATGATAAAGGGTTTGGCTGGTGTTAGTGCATGGTAAACACACCTGTACTAAGTAGGTTACTAGGAAAGTAAGATGAATTCACAAAACAGATAGAGCTGACCCTTTAACAACATGGGTTCTAACTGCACTGGTCCACCTACCTGCAGATTTCTTTCAATAAACACTGTATGGTGCTGTAAATTTCTTTTCTCTTCTTATGATTTTCATAGTAACATTTCTTTTCTCTAGCTTACTTTAAGAATACAGTATATAATACATATAATTTACAAAATATGTGTTAATTAGCTATTATCAGTAAGGCTTCCAGCTGAACAATAGGCTATGAGTAGTTAAGTTATACACAAATTTTCTATTGTGCCGGGGGCAGTGCCCCTAACCTCTGCATTGTTCAAGGATCAACTGTATTTCTTCTGCTTTGAGACTCAAGTTAAAAGAGGTAAGCAAATATATCTTTATCTCTAACATTAAAAAAAAAAGATAGAAAAATACACCATAAATGTGCATAAAATGGAATATACCAATGATTAGGACACCAGGAGGGAAGCACAATTAGAGAAAGACAAGGATACATGTAATCAGAATTCCTGCTGAGTCTTAGATCTGGCTAAAATATTAAAGAGATAAAGTCCTAATCTTAATTGCACTAAACTGGAATAGGCTTGGTTCTGAAATTTTAGAATATATCTGCTCATCAAGGTACCTTTGAGCTCTAAGAACTTTTATTCTGATGTTTTGCCCCATCACCTGCTTGCAACTCCATCAGCTACAAACTAATCTTAAAAGATGCACATATGGCAGTCTCTGAGCTGTAACTCATGGGCAAGAGCACCATCTAATAAGTATCACTTTCACAGTCTCATTTTCTTTGTTAAAATACCAAGGATGAGGCTCCTGAAGTAGAACTGTTCTAGGTGTGGGGCTGTCTTCTGCAATAGGAAGAGGTAGCCATGTCAAGCGCTTTGCACTCACTGAGACTAAGAAGTCTGCATTTCAAAGAGTCCTTCACAGAGCACCGCTCGTGAGAAACAAAAATAGTTTGTTGGAAAAGTTCAGTCCCAGCAACACAGCTCTGAGCCTAGAGAGGACAAACAAAGCTGCTGCTAAGAATAAAGGCAAGTTCAGTGTTTCTCTCATTATGGTTTCTCTTGTTTGAACCCCTTAAAACCTCTTCTGTGGTGTCCAGGCCTGAAAGCTTCTAGTGATCTGACTGAGCCTCTCTAATTGGGTGCTTGCAGTTCATCTTACTTCTCATTAAAAAAAAGTAAGCTCATCAGCACTATAGCCTCAGGGGTCCACAAGGAACATGTTTACAGAAAAGAAGTTTTCGTGTTTATTAGCATTACACACAGGCCAATATACAACCCCCCAGAAATTTACACTGACCTCAGCAAGCTGTGGTTCTAAATGCAAACACTTGTCACAACGCGTAAATCATTGCCAGTGATGCGCCCACGGGGCCACCAAAACGTTGCCCTTTCACTCAGCCCAGGTTATTTGAATCAGGGTGCCTTTAGGGGGACATCCTTCCCCAAAGTCAGAAGCATTCCCTTCAAACTTAAAAAAGAGAGAGAGAGAGAGAGAAGCACCTACCGTGGAGGATGGAAGACCTCGGTACGCCCGCGCTTGCGTGGGTATGCCAGTGCGCATGCGTCGGTGCATGTGGGGCTTTTCTCCTAATAGCCACAATCGTTGTGAGGTCAGTTTCTTGCCATAGGTTAATATGTGTACCTGAATGACTTCATGACTTGGCCCAAGTGATACAAGTTGGGGTGGGGGTGGAGTCAAAAATTTTTTAAATGCAACACCAAGTCTTTCTAATCTCAGAGCCTCCCTTTCTTCTACCAAAATGTATATATATAGTCTGTTAACATAGATTACAGTTTTAACAACACCCCGTTGAGTGTCTCATACCAAACCAGGCAGGTAGAGTAGAGCAAAGGGGGCTGAGGACCCGCAGATCTGGGTTAGGGTTCAGTGTCCGCTGCTGTTTCATGCTGGGTTACCAGTCTCTTCATTGGGGATTAGGTTGGCTGCCCTGCTGGAGGACAACTTTGAACACAAGTTATGCATCAAGCAACTAATATGTCAAGAACTAAGAAGAAATAATGTTCCACAAGGGTAAGCACAGCAGGAAGAAAACCAAATTAATTTCAATTGCTACCGGGGGGTTGGGGGGACATTTCAGCAGTTGATACCAAACGCTGGCTGTTATGAGACTGAACCACAAAAGCAAGTGACTTCAAGTTAAACCTGACCAGGTTGATTAAGAGAAACCACCAAGTAATTGCCTGCTAATAACGACTGCCTGAAAAGCACTGAAATGTTTGTAAGGAACTCTCAATTCCACCCAGCCCAAGCATTTCACAGTACCTGAAAAGAACAGAATTTTTTGTGACTATATTAAATATATAATTGCCATTTTTAATTACTTGGCTTAAAGGTGGTTAATTTACATATGCTTCTTAGTCTTTCCTTCCTCCTCCTCACACAATAGGCACACAACTGTTGAAGCAAGGGAAGAATGAAATGCAAGTAAGCAAAGACAGTGCAACAGGTTCACTCTATTCTGTTTCCTAAGGCAAACTAAAGCACGTTTCACTAAGACAGGAGAGAAATATTTTTACCAGTCAAGTGTAAAATGAGACCTAATCAGTGTCTGATTAACCTAACATTCACCAAAAATTTGGTAAAGTAGAAACCCATTCTGCAAATATTTCTCACTAAGTGGAGTTTGAATGTGTCCATGTGAATAAAATAAAATAATTTTTGAGTTAGTCATTACCATAAATCACCTCCCTATAATTAAAATGATTGGTACAGAATTACTTATGTCATAAGTCAAAATCATCTCTTCCTTCATATTGAATATGCTGGTTGTATGTTAGGAGATCGCCTACAAATATCTCACCTAACTCTCATTCCGAGGTAATAAGATCGGGGAGACAGTGCAGAACAAAGTGGAAAGTTCTAATTAGCACAGGTGTTATTTTAAAGAGTCTAAATCCATTTAAGTCTGTTCCAAATGCAGATTTGCCTTAGAAAAGACTCAGAACACTCTGTGATTTTAAAACCAGTTGACGAACTATGACTTAAGGGCCAGGTACAGCCCCCTTCACCTGTGCTTATAAAGTTTTATTGGAACCCAATAACAACCATTTGTTTGTAAAGTATTTATGTCTGGGGCGCCTGGGTGGCTCAGTGGGTTAAAGCCTTTACCTTCAGCTCAGGTCATGGTCCCAGGGTCTTGGGATCGAGCCCCACATCTGGCTCTCTGCTCAGCCCCGGGAGCCTGCTTCCCTTCTTCTCTCTGCCTGCCTCTCTGCCTACTTGTGATCTCTGTCAAATAAATAAATAAAATATTTTAAAAAATAATAAAGTATGTATGTCTGCTTTTAAGCTACAAGAACAGAGTTGTTTGAGAGACTTGCAATGGTGAACATGTTTACTGTCCATTGCTTTACCAAAAAAAAAAAGTCCACTGCTGCTCAAAACTATGACCAATTCTTCATATGCTATCACCTAAACCCAGTCAAATCAACAATATTTATTAAGATCCTATTAAGTGTATACTGGCATACTCACCTCTTACTGAGTAGTTCAAGTCAAAATCTTTCCCAGAAGCATCGATTAACAGGGTAGAAATAATGTGGCTGGCTACTCACGTAGTACAGATTTCCAGGGTCATGGCCAATGCCACGGTCTTTTTTAAGCAGCACTATAGACTCAGGACCCCTCTCCCAAAGCTCTCTTCTTAGTGTTTTTGGGTGATACAGGACATATGAGGCCCACATCACGCTGTGACACAGCTGACGTTCTGCCTGGATAAAATATAGACCAGACTTATAAGACACTAACACCCACGAGATTTAAATTCTGTGATTAGACTCGACAACATATTCAGACTTTCAAGTCCCTTAGGCTTAAAAAAAAAAAAAAAAAAAAAGAAAGAAAGAAAGAAAGAAAAAAAAAGTTATTACTTTTTCTGGCTTTGGCATGGATTCTTTGTTTATAGTTATATGAAGGCATTCCTACTTAAAGTCTTTTAATACTCTAAATTATTAACAAAAATATTTTTAAAAATATATAAACAACTAAATATATGTAACATTAAAAGACATTTGTAATAATCTATCAATAAAAGTTCCAGAACTGAGAGAGGAAGATGACAGAAAACCCAGACACATTGAGATCAATAGAGTGATCATTGGACACATTTCTGTCCTAGTGTCCTGCACTAGGACATCAGTGTAGAAAATATAGAAAGTATAGAAAGCCCTAGAATGATTGCTTGTTGAGTGATACCTTTAGTACTAGAAAATTGCTTACACCTAAGCAGGATATGACCAGTACTTCATTTGATGTTTGTCATTGTCCTATAACCACAATTCTCGATAATATTTTGATTACACATTTATGAGAAGGTAAGTCCTCTTGTTAGTTCTCTCAGAAAAAAGAAACAGACGTTTAAAACTTGGCAAGTTTTCTGGCAGTAAGTATTCTACAAGGGTTCATGACATTTCCATGAAGCTGTCTATAACACATTACCTATCAACCTCTTTGACACTATCTACACCAAAACATCCCAAAGGCAGTCAGAGGTGAAGGCTCTGGAGTCTAATTAACCTGAAAGTGTCAAGTTTTCAAATTCACTCCAGTCTGAAGATTCTAGGAAATTTCATATGTTCATTAATTCAACAAATATTTATCAAGTTTAAGGCAATGTTAAAGATACAAAAACGAGCAAGAACAGGTTCTTGCCTCCAAGCGCCTCAAAATATATCTGTGTTATAAGAGAGTGCTAGTTTAAGCTATAAGTGGCCTGGGAAATCCCTAGCAAAAATTATTCAGAGCTTTTCTGTAGTAAATCAAATTTAGCCTATCAGAAAATTGTTTCCTAGGTAAAAAGGATTTTGCTAGAAGGAAAGAGATTATATGTTGTCTTGAAATGGTTGTAGTTCTTTTTTTTTTTTAACCTATCTTCCGGTTATACTCAAGTTTTAAAATTCCACACAATAAATTTCTTACTGATTTAAAGCAGTTCAGCCTATATAATGTAAGAATTTAATACTATTTTTTTTAGAAAAATTTTTTTTAAATTTTTTATTTTTTACAAACATATATTTTTATCCCCAGGGGTACAGGTCTGTGAATCACCAGGTTTACACACTTCACAGCACTCACCAAAGCACATACCCTCCCCAATGTCCATAATCCCACCCCCTTCTCCCAAACCCCCTCCCCCCAGCAACCCTCAGTTTGTTTTGTGAGATTAAGAGTCACTTATGGTTTGTCTCCCTCCCAATCCCATCTTGTTTCATTGATTCTTCTCCTACCCACTTAAGCCCCCATGTTGCATCACCACTTCCTCATATCAGGGAGATCATATGATAGTTGTCTTTCTCTGCTTGACTTATTTCACTAAGCATGATACGCTCTAGTTCCATCCATGTTGTCACAAATGGCAAGATTTCATTTTTTTTGATGGCTGCATAGTATTCCATTGTATATATATATACCACATCTTCTTGATCCATTCATCTGTTGATGGACATCTAGGTTCTTTCCATAGTTTGGCTATTGTGGACATTGCTGCTATAAACATTCGGGTGCATGTGCCCCTTTGGATCACTACTTTTGTATCTTTAGGGTAAATACCCAATAGTGCAATTGCTAGGTCATAGGGCAGTTCTATTTTCAACATTTTGAGGAACCTCCATGCTGTTTTCCAGAGTGGCTGCACCAGCTTGCATTCCCACCAAGAGTGTAGGAGGGTTCCCCTTTCTCCGCAGCCTCGCCAGCATCTGTCATTTCCTGACTTGTTGATTTTAGCCATTCTCATCTGGGGCGAAGAATGAGAATTTAATACTATTTTAAAAAATAATATGGGACTATTAGTAGCCTTTGATCATTGTGAAATATCAAAGCTTTTAAAAATAGTAACATTGTGTCTATTGTGTTATTTAAAAGTAGAAAGGGAAAAGCAAAAAACAATGCAATCGGATACTGGAACATTAAAATTTTACTAGTGGAATAACTAGGAAAATCTAAATAAAGTCTATAGTTCAATTAATTGTATTGTGTCAATGTTAATTGTTTAGTTTAATCAATGTACCAAGATTAAATAAAATGTTAACATTAGGGGAAACTGGATGATAGAGTATATGAAACTCTCTATTTATGTATCTCCTCTGTAAATCTAAAATTATTTTAAAACAAAACTACTAAAGTGTAATGCATACCCCAAGGTCTTGTTCAAAGCTACTTAACTTTTCTCATATCTTATTATAAATGTGAGAGAAATCAGACTGGAGAATTTGAAATTGGGCATATAGGAAAAAGTAAGTCCTCATAATGCCTTCTCTAAATAAAAGCATGGAAGTATAGGCTTCCAGTGGCTCTTTCAAATGTGAAATGTACCACTTTGCTATGAGATTTAGAGGCAAAAGAGTGTAACTCTCCACAAAAATAGAGCCAGGTGGATGCTTAGGTTTATTCCAGTTCTTCTCAGTGCATCTCTTATAGACAGAGAGTTAAGGTGAACTCCAGAGCAGATGGAGGTCTGCCATTTGGCACAATAGAAACTATCTTCCCAGTCTCGGGTTTAACTTCAAAACTTCACACAGTTGTTTTCTTATGTAACTGTTTTTCCAAAGTTCTTATAAAAGTGATGCTCAAAACAAAAACACAAACGTATGCTCTTATTACTTAAAAAGTCTTAGCTGATGGGGTGCCTGGGTGGCCCTGTTGGTTAAGCACTGACTCTTGATTTCTGCTCTGATCAAGATCTCAGGGTCAGGAGTTTGAGCCCCATGTGAGGTTCTGTGCTCAGCAGGGAATCGCTTGAGATTCTCTCTCTCTCCCTCTTCCTCTGCCCATCCCCCTACTCTCTCTCTCTCTCTCTCTCTCTCTCTCTTTTTCCCCTCTCTAAAATAAATAAATCTTTTTTTTTTCTAAAGTATTACCTGATTATGCCATGTTGATCCAAGGGTATGATTTAATATTTGACACAACACTTTGAAATTTGGTGAGGGGTGGGACAGGGGAGCAGGGGTAGACTGTCATTTGAGAATGATAGAGTTCTTGACCTAATAGACATCTTGAGGAAATCGCATAAACTCTGTCAACAGGATGAAGACCAACCACTAGGGCTCGAAGGGAGTGTCAGGCAGGGAGTGGTCTTGAGCATGTGGAATGCTACTCTCACTTTCCAGTCTCAGTCAGGAAAGCTTTCAGCCCAGAAAGTTCCTGAGGAACATTTTATGTTCCCTGCCTTTGTTTTGTCATTCCCTATCTTTTCCCCATATGGAGATAGGAAGAACCTTTTCCAATATATCAAATTCAATCAATTTAGCAATCCAGGAGGCTGGCATACATTTCAACGTGCCTTTTCTTTCAGCTTGTTACCTGAGACAACTGTTGTAATGGAGTCTGAAACACTACATGAGAATACGTGCCCTCCAGAGGCCCACTTCTGTCAGTTCTACAAAGCACAAAGGAAAGTGACTCAGCCCACTTTAGGCAGTGAAGATCAGAGTGCAGCTCTGATTTGGGAAGTTCCACCCCAAATTTTATTTATATAATTTATTTATATAATATAGCCAGTTGAAGTATGTAGATAATCCCACAATTTATGGGTTGGGTTGGCTTAATGGTTTGACCTGACAACTGTGACTCAGATACCATTTCTGTAATCATTTCAAGATTTGCCTGTTTGTTTTTCTCTTTAATTCCAATTGATGACTAAGATTAGTGTGGTAAAAACTGTTCTAACTGGTATTCTATCCATTAATTAAAGCTGCAATACAGTGTACACTGATGTAAATTGTAATTACTCTGATGAACTAAAAATTTTAAGTATTAAATTGCGTATCTGTTCTAAAAATTGGAACAGGAAATTTAACACCCTGTGCTTCTGGTATGGTTAATTTTGTGACCACAGACAGCTCCAAAAAGGATTCTTCTTCTCTTTTCTTATTAGGAAAGCAAAAAATGCTTTCCCCCCACCCCCCAACAAATTTAGCCTGTCTGGGGGAAAAATCCTAAGAACTTTAACCAATTCTACTCGTTTCTAGATAATTCTAGGAATGATATCAAATCTGATCCTCAGATCTCGAGCTTCTAAGAAACTATATAGGTACATTCAGTAGGAGCATGTTAATAAAAGTCACGAAAGAGGTGTTGGTTATGTGGCACAATGACATTTAAAAGTTGTCATTTATCTCCTATTTTGTCACAAGGTAAGCCTGTTTCCTCATTTTTCCACTGATGCTCTTTTGAATTTATTTCTAAACATCTTTTAGAAATTGGAAAATGTATTTGCCAGGTTTATAATTTACTCATTTTCATGGGTTATAAGTTTAAGCCAGAATTATCTTTTCTACATGATAATATTCTAATCCCAGCACATAGTTGAAAGGAAATTGCTAGATTTACCCATCTCCAGTATTCATGGAATTTTAATGCATTGGATTTTCTCCTCTGTGTTTCTCTTGAGTTCTTAGAAAAAGCAATGTGAATTTTAATCAGAACACATCATACAGGAGGTATACAAAATTTTCAACATTTTATGCTATTTGGTAGAGTTCATTCTCTTGCATAGTATAATAAGTAAAATTATACATTTAGAAAGCATAAACTCAAAACAAAAATCTCTTACTTTGATTTCTGATAATCACTCCATAAAAAGCAATCTGGAATCAGGTGAGGAAAAAAATATCCCAGGGACAGAAAACTGAAGCTAAGCCATTAGACAGCAACCAGATATTATAGTCTAGATATCCCTCCCCCTGCCTGCCACCCAAATATCCCAAATTGTATTAGTCAGGATTCTCTGGAAAATGCAGAATGTTATACATATGTATGGACAGAGAAATAAAGAGGTTGGTTGATAACAAGGAAATGACTCATGTGACTGTGGTGTCTGAGAAGTCCTAAGATCTGTAGTTGGCCAGCTGGAGACCTAGGAAATCCAACAAACCACGGCCGAAGGCAGGAGAAGTGGATGTCCCGGGCCAAGAAGTCAGTCAGAAGCATGAATTCTCCTTTACTTTTTGTTCTAGGGCCTTCAACAGGTTGGATGGGGCCCTCTCATATTGGAGAGGGCAATCTTCTTCACTCAGTCAATGTTAATCTCATCCAGAAATCACCCTCTGGGTCACAGTAAGACCCAGAATAACTTTGAAACAAATATTTAAGTATCCCATGGACCAGTAAAGTTGACATATACAATTAGTCACTGCATCAACCAAATCATGGTTGTATGTTGGTCATCAGGTACCTTATGTTGGTCATCAGGTACCTTATAAATTATCCTGGTATTCAGTTCAGAAGAGTTCTAAGAGAAGATAACTTATGTGTCAAACTGTAGTAACCTGTAAGTTATATTGTGTGGCACATTTCTTGCCTCCCATCCTCTGATTCCTTGGGAAATCACTTCCTTCATTCTATGTTTCTGATGGAATATTAGTTACACTTTGGTAACAGTCAATCCCAGTATCACCATCCCCAGTGGGAGATGCCTAGGATTGATAAGCAGCTGTAGAGAAGAGCAGGGCTTTCTTTCTACTGACTGTCAAACTAGGATGGTGTGAAGTTGTGATTGAAGTGGTCCTCTCCCCTGGCCACATGAAGGAGGCAGTCTATAACAAAAAGTAAAGAGATCATCATGTACAGAGAAGAAGAGACAAACGGAAATATGAACGGAGGTAAGAAGACTATGAAGGAGAAGATTTGAACCTCTAGATGCAGTTGTGCCTGAAGACATCATTTCTAGACTTTCTGGTTAAGTGAGCTGATAGTTTTTTTTGTTATTAAGTTCATTTGGTTATATCCAAGAGAACTCTGACTAATGCCAACTATGCACTTAGGTTAAGTATACATTCTTTTTGTTGATGGTGCATACTGAAGAGCATCTGTTATATGGATAGATTGCCCTTGTTGATCAAGTCTATAGCATTGATGAGGGGTTACGGAGAGCCCTGGGCAGAATTAGGATTCTTGACCTTCCAGCTGAACCAGTCCTGGAGAACAGCAGAATGGCAATGTTACAGCCAGATGACTCTCCTGAGAGTAAGTCAGTGAGATCATAGAAAGATAAAGCCTGTAACTAACACTGTCTGAATTACAGACATTAAAAAGCCATAAATCATTTTTAAAAAGCCATAAATCAACAAGTACTACATTCAAACTATGAGAGGAATAACCCAGGATCGTTCTATACCAAGTAGCAGATCTAGGACACAAAATACTAACTAGATCTCCAGGAAAGCCCATCCTTTCACAGGTAAAAGAACAGTGCAGATCCCCTAAGAAGTGTGATGAAAGCTAAAATGCAAAACACCATCAGGAGCAAACAAACCCTAGGGCTTAATACCACCTATGAACTTATCTCTCTGCTAACTTCCTAGAAATCAGCCAACCTCTGATTTCACAGATACATACTACATGAAGGCTGAGGCTGCATGTTTAGTAAGGAGAACTTTATGATAGGGCATGAATTTTTTGTTTTTTGTTTTTGATTTTGTGGGGTGTTTTTTTTTTGTTTGCTTGTTTGTTTTGTTTTATTTTTTGCGAATGGAAAGAAAATAGAGGTTCCAAAAGGCAATGAATGGCACCTGGTGCCATTCATTGCCTCCTTCCCCTACACCATATACCCCTGCTTCAGAGCACATGACTTTCCATTATCACACACCTTTCTCAAGGTCTGAATATCACATTGCACAATACAGTGTCCTGCAGAAGAGGGACGGGTTGGTCACTACTCGTCAGAAATTTATTAGAACAATAAACCTGAAAAGATTCAGAAATATCCAAATAGGACATGGCAAAGGGGAGGATCATATTCTATTCTGTCATAGATTAAAAACTTAAAAATCAAGATTGAAATTTAAGATAAAGAAAAATGAGGACCCTCAACTCATGGAGTCACCACCCCCTTATTAGACACTGTGCTCTCTCTCAGCCCTTTTCAAGGTATTCCATGTCTCTATCCAAAGGGCCCCTATGTAACCAAATTAAGGAAATCAAAGCTTTTCTGTCCTTTAGCCAATCCTAGTCAGGACAATATGCTGACATAAAAAAGAGATATAAAAAGTCAGATCATGGCCCCCAATTTTTTTTTCTGTGACCCATATTTTCTTAGATCCCCTGGATCCACAGAATAACTAACCAAAACATTAAGTTTCTCAGCCGTATCTTTTAAACTAAATCTTTTAAACTAAATCTAAACATATCTTGTAAACTAAATCTTTTAAATACTAGCAAAATGAACCATAATAATCCTACCCTCTATACGTTCATTACAGTCCAGCCCCCTTTGTAGAAATAGATGCTACGTTGAGCTGCCTCGTCTCTGCCACTCTTCATACACAGTGCAGAGCTATGGTGTTCCTTCATCCAGTGAGGTCCCCCACCAAAACTACAGGACCCCCACCAACACGCATAATCTGCCAGACTAGGACTTCAAAGAAATGTATCTTTAGAGATTCACTACAAGTGATTTTAGGAGAGATTTCTTCTGAAAACAGGAAGGTTTAGCTCCAAAAGACTTTGTCTTCCTTTTTGTAAACCTTCTCGGGATTTTCATGTGGAAATAATCCATACAGATTTAATGCTCTCAGCATTTATTCATGCTTGTGGATTTCCTGCCAACTCCCACACACATCTCCCACATCCTGGTTCTCTTGAAAAGCGGAATATTCTAGGTCTGCTTAGCATGGAGCATAATGGAATAATCGTTTCACAGTGGCCACAAACTCTGCTTTCAAGTCGGTCCTCCAGACTTTACCTCAGAGCCACGTAGTGCTTTGTGGTCTCCTGTGGTCCAGCCAGCTCTGAGAGTCTTCTTGCCCTTCTCTCACATGATCTGGGAGCTGGCCCCTGAACCCCACCATGTATGGCTCCTCTTTCTTTTCTTTTTTCTTTTTCTTTTCTTTTTCTTTTTTTTTTTTTTTTTTTGTACATTCCAATTGTTCCTTATGCTGTATGTTCTGATCATTTGCCAGATCATCATGCCCAGTTGAATTCTAATTCTCTCAGGAGTGAAAATAATGAACATGGTCTCCCTTTTATCACAGAAGATAAATTATTTTTGCCTTTACATCAAAAGTCTTAAATCAATAGCTACTTCAGAAACCCAACAGGATAGTGGTTAAAAAGCACTGCAAATGCAAAGCAAAACAAAACAAAAAGAAACACTATTACAAATAGAAATGCAAGGGTGAAAGAATTGACCCTCTCCTATTGAAGCAGCTCATCTTTCTCCTTATTTTCCCATATATTTGAATCTAATTTGTTTACCCTCAAAAGGTGGTAGAACTTTTCGCACTCAGTGGGATTTACTTCTAAGGTATTCAAGTCAATATTAGCAACATTGTAAATCCGTTTGATGGTTTATATGCATTATTTAATGTGATATTCACTACTACTTAAGTAGACCCCAGAGAAATATTCATTTATTCAACAAAATAGGCATTGAAAATTCCCAACAGACCAGAGGAAAGACAACAATAGGCAACAATTTGGGATATCCCCTGCAAAGTAGATTACAGGGTGCAAGCTGAAACAGTGTGGGTGTGAAGTGACTGTGGCGTGGACTAGAGTGGTATTGGTAATGGTGGTACAAGAAGAAAGGAGAGGCGCCTGGGTGGCTCAGTCAAAAAAGCGTCTGCTTTTGGTGTAGGTCATGATCCCAACACTCTGGGCTGGAATCCACAAGGAGCCTGCTTCTCCCTCTGACTGACACTTGGGCTCTCTCTTCCTACTTGTGCTCTCTCTCTCTCTCTCTCTCACAAATAAAGAAGTAAAGTCTTTAAAAAGAGAGAGAGAGGAGAGGCATCTTTTTAAAAGATATTTATGATATAAAATCTTTAATATGTTGGTGGACTTGAATGGGGGTCTGGGCAGGATATAATTTCCAAAGCACAAGGTGCCGAGGAACTCCTGAAGCTTCTGGATGTAGTAAATGGATGCGTGAAATTGCTGTTCCATGAGATTGGGAAACAGTGCAGGAGCACTTTTAGGGGAAGTAGATCATCACTTTGGTTTCAGACAGGTTGAGTTTGTGGTATACCTGAAGTATTCCAAAGGAGATACTGGACAGGCAGTGCGATCAGTGCTGGAAATGCAAACATGGCAGTTGTCAAAGAATGGTTGTGAACAGAACGAAGATAACTATGGTCATCTGGCATGAAGCTGGAGAATGAAGAGTCCCTCAGAAAGTGCTTCCAGGAGGAGGGACGATCAAAGGGGGAGATGCGGCCGTAGAGCTAGAAGCATCCAGGGTGATCGCACTAAAACAGATAATAAAACAGATGCTATAAATATCAAAGAGAGAATGAAAATGTGGCAGACGACACTGAGAAGTCACATAGGCTTCCTACATTTATGGACTTGGACTTAAAAGCTTTTTGTTTTGTATTGTTTTGTTTTATTTTGTTTGTGTGTGTGACATGAGTTTCAGAAAAGTAGGAAGGACAGATGGAGAGTGGAATGACTGAGTAACAATGTGCCGGGCAGCTTCCAAGTGCTTTCCAGGCACAGCTTTATCTAATCCTCTGTTACAGGAACTCGTACCCAGGACGAAGCTCAAAGTCGGAGAAGACAACAGGACCTGCCCAAGCTTCTGCGGTTCTGGGAGGCAAAAGATCAAGAGCTCCACACCCAAAAGCAAGGGTATCAGATTGAATTTTGTTGTTGGGGGTTTTTGTAAATTAAAGATGAAATGCTTCTTTTATTTTATTTTATTTTATTTTTATTTTTATTTCTTTTCAGCATAACAGTATTCATTGTTTTTGTACCACACCCAGTGTGCTCCATGCAATACATGCTCTCCTTAATACCCACCAACTGGAATTGCTTCTTTTAAGAAGCGAGAGTGGAATAAATTGGCAAGTCACTTTTGAAATATTCAAAACAGAAAATAAAGCATCACAGTCTTTATTTTAAGGTGTTCTGTTTCATTTTATCAATAGGCGAACATATTTTTTTTTACATGAACATATTGTGAAAGGGTTATTGCCTGTGTATTCTGTTCTGTCCTCACCTTATGTCTACTCTGCAGAGCGATCGATCACTTTGAACACTTTCAGCTGGGCAGTTGCTCTTGGTTATGTTGTTGTACTTATTTTTCTACTTGTAAATAATATGCTTATGCTACAGTTTCTGAGTTAATAATTTTTTTAAAAGATTTTATTATTTATTTGACAGACAGAGATCACAAGTAGGCGGAAAGGCAGGCAGAGAGGAGGAAGCAGGCTCCCCACTGAGCAGAGAGCCCCACTGGGGCTCAATCCCAGGACGTTGGGATCATGATCTGAGCCAAGGCACAGGCCTTAAGCCACTGAGCCACCCAGGGGCCCCTCTGAGTTAATAGTTTTTTTACACCAACTGTGAATTTTCTGTTAGGGTAGAAATAGCCCAATTACACATGCCCACTCCTCTTTCTCTTCCCAGCCAGTATCATGATTATATCATGATTTTAGTTACAGAAAATTATATTATACATGAAAGTAACTTTGTAAATACTGTTCAATAGAAACAGATGTTGTATCATGTTTAGATTTTCTCTTGAGTTAATAATTGCCTCATTTTAACTTGTATGCTTTTTTTAAACCTGTTTTTTTTTTAATTTCTATAAGCCACATCAATTGAGTTAATTATGTCATAATTACACCTCATACCTAGGATATACAGTACACTAATCAGTAGTAATTCTTTCTGGTTTCAGTTATTCCATAGCCGTTAAAAAATATTTTATATCTTTTATATTGTCCTAGCAATTAATTTGGGTGCATTGGTTAAGTGTCTGACTCTTGATTTCAGCTCAGGTAATGATCTCAGGGTCCTGGGATTGAGCCCTGCTTCTGGCTCTGTGCTCAGTGGGCGTCAGCATCCCCCTCCCCAACCCCTGCCCCAGGTTCTTTCATTCTCTCTAAAATAAATAAAGACATCTTTAAAAATTAAAATGAAATAATACATAAAAGGCAAACTCCTTGAGGGTGGGAATGCCACTGACCTTACCTTAATTTTTAAAAATTTTTTTATTTTTTAGATTTTATTTATTCATTCCTTTGACAGAAAGAGACAGAGCAAGAGAGAGAACACAAGCAGGGGGAATGGGAGAAGGAGAAACAGGCTGCCCGCTGAGCAGGGAGCCCCATGTAGGGCTCAATCCCAGGACCCCGGGATCATAACCTAAGACAAAGGCAGATGCTTAACAACTGAGCCACCCAGGCGCCCCTGTTCTTCCATTATAATTTGCATCATAGGTAACAGCAGGATCTCAAAATCTCAGGCACAAAAACCCTGTAAATCTATTCTTAATTTTCTACCCTAATTACCTCCCTAAAGTCACTATAAGCCAATCACTAGCTGTTTCAAAATGCTCACATTTGTTTCCCAGTATTTTCATGCCGAGTTATGTTTTTATTCTCCCTCTATCTACTTCCTTCTTCTGGTTCCCTGAAGTTGTATTTTTTCTCTTAGACTCTCACCCCACCTTACTTCTAGCAGAATCTATTGGAGGATGGAAAGTAACCTGCTACCTATCACCGGACACCTTCAGTGCTATATCCCCTCAGCTGTGAAATGGAAGGGCTGGTTCCCTGGAGAAGGCAGGTGAATAGAGGACAGGGGGATCCTATCTGGCCCCTGTAATCAGCTTATTGGGCCACCATGTGTCACTGTAGGTGTTGGAGCGTTGCAGCCTCAGTCTCACAAGCTCCATTGATTTAAGACAGTAGCTTAACTGTCTGTGAGGACCCTCCCTCCATAAGACTGGTGCCATGATGCTTCTTAGTTACAGAAACATCTAAGTGAAGGTTGACTTCAGAACAATCTATAAACTATACATTATTAATTTTGCATTAAAGCAAATCATTCCTTAAATTGTAATTTGTGTTCAGTAAGTTGTTTTTCCTAGTTGTTAAAGCACATTTCTAAATATTTCATAAGCAATTGGTGTCACTATGTCAGAAATATAATAACATCAGGGAATTTTACATTTATTCCTAGGAAAGTAATTATGTGGTAGGTTGTAGAGCAAAACAAACTGGTTTGCAGTCACTAGGCATTTATTTTTGCAAGGACTCTGCTGTTTTAGAAAATATCAAGCAATACTAAATATGTACAGTTGTGAACTACATACTCTTAAAGATATTAATTGGGTTGTTCAATTTAATTGCCACTTGCTGTAATATAGTTTTAAGCTGGATTTTATGTTATCTTGCTCTAAAGACAAGGACAGCCTTTGCTCAAGGATGGCACGTGGACCACAAAACATCCAGTGATAAAGGCCTTCGAAGTTTTGAGACCTCTGCTGTCAAATTCCACTGACAGAAATTGCCCAGCCTACCTGCTGGCTAGGTCGGTGATACCCAAAGTGTGGTTTCAGCACCAACAGCATTAGAATAACTTAAGAGTATGTCGGAAGTGCAGATTCTTGGGCTATACGCCAGATCTACTAAGTCAGAAATTCACTAAAACAATCTGGCCGACAGCAGGCAGTCTGCCTCAGAACCACCTGGACACCCATTGCTGGGATCAACTATCATCCAGCAGTTTCCAAGTGATGCTGATGCTGATTACATCTGGATAACTAATTACCTAGGAAAATAAAATAGCATGTCCATTAAAGGGATTACTAGATGGAAGGTGACTATCTCTGTCCTGTGATTTTGGGGGCGCGAGGAGTCTATCGGATCTCCTTTGGTAGACATACATATATGCAAGGAAGAGAAGGGGAGAGTCAATCCCTGAACACACAGGCATTAACACTTGTGTGGTAGGCATAAGAAAGACAAGGACCATAACCCTGGAGTTTACAGACCAGCGAGGTTAGGGGGACAACAATAAACAATAAGCCCAATTATAATTGTGGTTGTTTTACATGCTTTAAAATGCTAAAAGAAACAAGTGCTATGCTAATAAAGTGTCTGAGAGGGGAAATCCGACTATCAGGGGAAATCAAGAAGTGATGTTCTCTTGCAGTCTGAAGGAAGATGTATTAGCTTTCTATTGCCGCTGTAACAAATTATGCAAACGTCATGGCTTAAATAATGCAAATGTTTTATCTTACCATTTCGTCGTCGTGGTGTAGAATTCTAGCATGGATCTCACTGGAGAAAGGCAAAGCCTCAGCAGGGCTGTTTTCCTGGAGGCTCTACAGGAGAATCTGTTACCTTGCCCTTTCCAGCTTCTAGAGGCTGCTCTCATTGTTGCCTCACGGTCCCCTTTTTCTTGTCAACACCAGCAACACTTGATCTCTCTGTGCCTCCAAAGTCTCACGGTTTTCTAACCAAATTTCCTCCTCCTCCTCCCTCTTCCACTCCATTTTTAAGGGCTCTTCTGATTACACAGAACCCCCCTGAATAATCCAGGCTAATTAAGGTCAGCTGATTAGCAACTGTGATTCTATCTGAAACTTAATTTCCCTGTAGCATATGCACAGATGCTGTGAAAGGTTCTGGAGATGAGGACACTGATGTTTTTGATGATAGCATTCTGCTTACTATAGACGATATGAATTTATCAGAGTTAAAAGAAGGGAAAGAACATTCTAAACACGTGTTGTTCCATCAACAACACCTGTGGAGACCCAGGGAGTGACAGGAGCATGATATTTATAAAGGTGAACAAACTCCAGTGTATCCTGAGTAAGAAAGTGAAGGGGAATGTGGTGAAAAAGGGAAGATAGTGATTAGGAGGTAGGATCTTCAGAGAAATAAATTTGCAAACAAATCAATTAAGGTTATAATTTTGGCAAAGGACATGAACAAAATTAAAAAGAAGTCACCAGAAATATGCAGGACTCATATCAAAGCAAATATATCCCAAAACTGTTATCCAAGTAATGTGCAGATACCCAACCTTCAGTTTTAAAGTGCATGTTTTGCTTTGCAATAATGATTCATGTATTTCTGGGAATGCTTAATGTTATGCTCAAGTTTCCTAACTTTTTGCCAGACTCATCAATAAAAGAAAGGTCCCTCTTCCTGAAAGCTACATAAGAGATGGAGAGCTTCTAGTAGGAGAAGGAAAGTTTTCCATGTTATCTTTTACCCAGGCAAACCAGTTTTTATCTATTTGATATGATAATTCATAAAGGGTAAGTTATCATTACCAGCCAACGTTACTGGCAATGCAGAACTTGCAATGTAAAAATATGATTTTCTTTCTCATATCAAAATATCCTCAGAGACACTCAGGAAGATCATTGGTATATAAGATAATTAGTCTATTTTGCCCACGGGAAGAACCTCAAAGGGACTAACTGTTCTGAGTCTAAATAGAATTCTTTGTGCCAAAGTAGGGGCTCTGAGGCAGAGCCTGAAACTCCTGCAAGTTTATCTATGTAGGTCCATATTCCATGTTCATTTTTGAAGGGAAAAGGAGACTGTGGCTTTAGCCAAAGAGGTATCTGACTTCAGGGCGCCTGGGTGGCTCAGATGGTTAAGCGTCTGCCCCTCAGGTCATGATCTCAAGATTCTGGGATGGAGTCTTGCCTTGGGAAATCTCTGCTCAGCAGGGAGTCTGCTTCTCCCTTCGAGCTCTCTCTTTCTCTCCACCCCTCCCCCTACACACGTGCACACCCTCTCTCAAATAAATAAATAAAAATCTTTAAAAGAAAAGTTATGTGACTTCAAAGAGCATAAAATTTTTAGGGCCATAAAAATGTTCTATGTGATACTGTATGAATGGATACACATAGTCACACATTTGTCCAACCCATAGAATGTACGCCACCAACAGTGAACTTCATTGCAAAGGACAGACTCTGGGTGATAATGATGTGTCAGTGTAGGTTCAAAAGGACATAAATATGAAAGCAGGAATACTATTATAACTGATAATCACTGTTCACATTTTGGCAAATATCTTTCCAGATTCTTTTCTGTCTCTCACTAAACCACCTGTACATGTGCACATGCACACACAATATAAGTACATAGAAGTGAAATGTGTACATTTAACATTTGAATAAATAATTTTCATAAAGAGAATAATACTCAAAATATGTCATATAATTTTATGATACTAGCACAATATATATAATGGTTATCTCACTGAAGTTCTTTTTCTTTTCTTTTTAACTTTATTTTTTTAACTTTTTAAAAATATTTTAATTGTTTATTTGACAGAGAGATCACAAGCAGGCAGAGAGGCTGGCAGAGAGAGGAGAAAGCAGGCTCCCCACTGAGCAGAGAGCCCAATTCAGGGCTCAGTCCCAGGACCCTGAGATCATGACCTGAGCTGAAGGCAGAGGCTGAACCCACTGAGCCACCCAGGTGCCCCTGAAGTTCTTTTTCTTTAGGTAGTTTTTAATAATGATGAACATTATGTTGCTTATATGCTTTCATGCTCATTTTTGTCTTAGGGAAAGTGTTGTTGTTATTCCTGCCTTGAAATATACAATCATCTAAAATTTTGCTACATATTGACAAACTGTTATACAGGTTTTATTGATTTACATCTTCATTGACTTTACATTTCTCTCATCAGTCAGCACTGGACACTGATTCAAAATTTTTTTGCTAAGCTCATAGGCCGTATGCCCTATCCTGCTGTTAATACATAATATTAACATCAGTAGTCACTTTGAACACCAGTAATTGATTTGAACATTATTGTAAACTTAATAATACCTTCTTTAGAGAATTGCTTTTACCCTAGTATTTACTGAAATACTTCTCTCTTATATATTGAATTTTAAAACTTATGCCAGATTATAATAATGTATTTATATATTTGTCAATACATATTTTCAGTTTATAATTTTTTAACCCAGAAGTTAGCATACTTGACTTCCCTCAAATTTCAGTGGCTACACCTAATGGCATGTGGGATGGGGACATTTTGTTGGCTGGGGTGTTACTTCCCATCTACAAGTGCATAATATAGAAAGGATGAACGAGATCTAGGAGAAAGGTACAATCTATGATATAACTTCATTGAGATGTTTTGGCAAGCCGGGGGTGATTTTCTTTAATTTTATAAAGGGTAAATGAATCATTGTTTCTTCTTCCAAATTATTTTCCCATTCACTGCTGGGGTGTGGAGTCCGAGCAGAAATTGACAGCCTAGAACTTCCAATAGTCTTCTCACTGGAGACAGAAATTGGAGTTCAGAGCTTCCAAAACAACCAGAACGCGAAGGACCAAGATCCTGGATAAAAGGGACCTGCAGAGTCCAAACCTCTCTATATAATCTGCCCCCAATGCATTTGCTGGCCCTAACCAGTGCAAGCGTGATGAGAGGCTCTGAGAAACCACGCAGAAAGCAGCTTCTGAAGGGATGAACTTTAAGCAGAGAACGCAGTGAACAGGTGGTGTCAGGAAGACGGAATTTTGAATTCACCAAAGAGGAATGGCTGAGGCCCAGGAGGAACCAGAGCTTGAGGGGCTCTGCTGTAGGATGAAGGGCAGATGAAATATAACAGTTCAGGGGCGCCTGGGTGGCTCAGTGGGTTACGCCTCTGCCTACAGCTTGGGTCATGATCTCAGGGTCCTGGGATCGAGCCCCACATCGGGCTTTCTGCTCCGCAGGGAGCCTGCTTCCTCCTCTCTCTTTGCCTGCCTCTCTGTTTACTTGTGATCTCTCTCTCTCTCTCTGTCAAATAAACAAGTAAAATCTTAAAAAAAAAAAAAAAAGAAAAGAAAAGAAAAAGAAAAATAGAACAGTTCAACTGGATATAACCACCTGCCAGAATAGAACTGAATCTCTTGAAAAAAAAAAAAAATCATATCTGGCAATTCCACTTAAAAGCTCTCTGTATCTGTTATGACTAGAGTGATAAACTTGTTACAGGAAACCCAGAATGATTCAATATTTTCCTCTCTTTTTCCCCTCAACTTTGGGTTTTACTTAGAACATTGAAAGAATGCTGGCTAACTGCCTGAGGGTCCTGAGGTTGTTTCTAATTAATTCATTAATCATTTTCCACCAGAGAGTATGATTTTCTTGTACTAATGGCCTAAGCAGTGTCTGCTTAATGTTAAAACAAATTTTTTTCTTTCTTTTTATCTTTTGTGGGCCATGGAAATCTGATAATTCTGGAATAGGAGGTTCATGTTTGACCTGGCTTTGGTTATGAATTGGACTTCTTACAATGGAAGAATTTAGAATTGCCACTTAAATATAAATTGTAGAACAAGCAATTGGTTTATGTGTTTAATATGAAAATATAGTTCCATTCCTTTATTTTAATGTGACTGTATAACTGGGGGCAAAAATTCATTCTATTGCCAATGACATATGCTCCCTGCTTGCTCTCTTCATTAACACTGAATGCGCTTGTTTCCTTGTTTTTAAATCACATTTTTAATTAAAAAAAAAACACCTTATTTTTGTTACTTTGTGCAAATACCTTCCCTTTCTTCTTTTTTAAATGAAGATTGTATTTATTTATTTGATAGAGAGAGACACAGCGAGACAGGGAACACAAGCTGGGGGAGTGAGCCGAAGGCAGATGCTTAAGACTGAGCCACCTGGTGCTCCCCCCTTTTATTTTATTTTATTTTTTTTTTAAGATTTTATTTATTTATTTGAGAGAGAGAGAATGACAGAGAGAGCGCACGAGAAGGGGGAGGGTCAGAGGGAGAAGGAGACTCCCCCCTGAGCAGGGAGCCTGATGCAGGACTGGATCTCAGGACTCCAGGTTCATGACCCAAGCCAAAGGCAGTTGCCTGACCAAATGAGCCACCCAGGCAACTGCCCCCTTATATTTTTTTTTAAAGGAAAAACCTAAAGGAGGAAAAAGCAATAGAAACTAAATGTTTAATGATTCTAACAAATAAGAAGGGAATCAGCCTGTGTGTTGAAGGTGTTTTGGGCGGGGGGAGAAATACTTTCTAGTTATACTTTAGTAAACACTATTTCTCACGCAAAATGTGTTTTTAAGGAATATAATGTGAGATTCTAGAAATGGAGGGTGAGGCAAAAAAAATCAGAAATCTCTTCTACCATTATATTGCCGTCCTATTACATCTCAGCTTGTGTACAGAATATTAGAACTGCCCATGTGTGCATGCAGAAAGTAAGGGTCAGAGTTAAAATTTAGGTTTATCACTGCCATCAAAACAAGTACTTGGGTCTGAAATAGAATCCCACCTCCCCTGACACACACACACACACACACACACACACACACACACACACACAGCTTAAAACAGAAACATGAAAAATGTGTTTTTTAAAAGTGGACTAAATCCTATGGGGCATGTGGGGAGAAAATATCTACTTTTTTTCTATACTTCGGTTGTAAGGATATTGAAGAGAAGGGAAAATTCTTTCCTACCCTTCAAGATCTTCTAGCTAAACTAAAAAAATCAAATTTACGTGAGACAGATTAACAGGAGAAAAAAAGATCAAAGTTTTATTCCATGTGCACAGAGACCCAATTAGAAAATTGGGACCTAAAGAAGTTACCAAGGGAGTTTCATTCTTTGTAGGTATGGAGACAATCTTTGAGGAATTGACAGGACAAGGAAAACTCAACTTTGGGAGTTTCAATTAGTAAGGAATATTAAAAAGAATTTGGACAGGGGTAGTAAATTACTAAGAAGCTACCAGTGTTGTTTATACAGCCTTCTCCTCCATCTCTGGTGACAAGGGTGTCTCTTTACCTCCTGGTACAGGGGGCATACCTTTCACAGGAGAGATCTATTTTCTGCTTTCAGGCTGACAGAAGAAGGTCTGAGTGCCCTTCTTGCACAGACAGTCTCTTATATAACCTTTTTTTTTTTTTTTTAAGATTTATTTATTAGGATGTGGTAGCTCAGTTGGTTAAGCCTGCTTTCAGCTTGGGTCATGATCTCAGGATCCTGAGATGGAGCCCTGTGACCAGCTTTCTGCTGAGCAGAAAGGACCCAGGACCCTGAGATCATGATCTCAGCGGAAATCAAGAGTCTGCTGCTCAAGCCGCTGAGTCACCCGGGCGCCCCTGTAATTTTTATTTAAAATAATCAATATGCTAAAGTGGCCCATTTTGGGACTGCCTGCCCTTGGCCCTTCCAGTATTCATCAAAGAGGTTTTTATTTTGTAGCTATTTGAAACATTTCACCATTAGTTCCTAAAAGTTATATTAGATTCACCATAAAGTAGAGAAAATAAATAAATTTGTAGCCTCTGGCTTTCTGTTGTATTTAAATTTTTAGAAGTTTAGGTGTAGTTAGCTAGTTCCCCTGCATTTTCTTTCTTTCTTTTTTCTTTTTTCAAAAGATTTTATTTATTTATTTGACAGAGAGAGATGACAAGCAGGCAGAGAGGCAGGCACAGAGAGAGGAGGAAGCAGGCTCCCTGCTGAGCAGAGAGCCCGATGCGGGGCTCGATCCCAGGACTCTGAGATCATGACCTGAGCCGAAGGCAGTGGCTTAACCCACTGAGCCACCCAGGCGCCCCCCCCCCCACTTTCTTTATAAAGAACCAGTTTAAAGAAAGAAAGAAACAAAGAAAGAAAGAAAGAACAAGTTCAGAATCTTGTGGTGAATCAGTTCCAGAATAGTTTCATTTTACCTGTAGAAATTTCAATTTTATGGGTATTGTACTTCTCAGATGTAGAATAGATATGCTCTCCCTTTATACTAACTTGCTCTATTTTCATTTTTACTTACTCTCATTTGTTTGCTTAAATCTTTATGCTCAGGCCCATGTATAGTTCATGTATATTTTAAAACAGGCTCATTCTGTGTTTTAAAAGCATTGAACAAAACAAGGAATGCAACATACTATATATGAGATAACAAATGCTGAATTTGTTTTTTTTAAGAAAAACATTTCAAATTTTATGAAGTAGCATTACATATACTCTACTATTCAATTAAGAGTTAATAGAGATGCTAAGAAACAAGACCAATAACTTAAAGAGGTAAAAGACACTATAAACCAACCCACAGGTGAATCAGATGTTAAATCCATACATTAAGAACATATAATGCATATTTTCAAGAAAATAGGTGAAAAATCATCAGAACCTGAAGGCTTTACCAATTAATTCTTCCAAATATGTAAGGAATAAGGCTGGCATAACCTTGATTCTAAAATCTGAGAAGTCATTATAAGAAAGGAAAATTACAAGTAAATTTCTCCTACAAATAAAGATACATAAATCTTTAACAGATATTATCAAATCAAGGTAAATAATATACAAGAAAAGGATACTATATCATGGCCAAATTGAGTTGATTCTGAGAACGTATAATTGGTTTAACTTTTGGAAGTGAATTTCATTCACCACATTTAAAATAGATTTTAAAAGCTGATCATCTCAGTAGGTTCAGAAAAAGATAATATTCTATAACTATTAATGATTTTTTAAAAACCCTCTTGGCAAACTGGGAATATAAATTTCTTTAATCTGGCAAACTAGTTATGAGAAGTATCTATTAATGTTATAAGGGCTGAAAGTTTTCACCTTGAATTTGGAAGTAAGTTCACCACTGTTCACCACTGTATTAGAAGTCCTGGTCAGTATAATAAAGAAAAACATAGAGAAGATAATAGGACCAGGGATTATAATGAAGAAATAAAATAGTCTACTTTTTAGAAAAAATTGGCTTAAATCTATAAGAAGTCAGTTTTATTTCACTTTTATATACCAGTAACAGAAATAAAATTCTTAAGAAAGGTACTATTTTTACAGTAACATAAAAAATATCAATACATAGGGAAACAGCAAAAACTATGCAAGATTTCTACACAGATTATAGAGCATTACTGTGAGGAAACTGAGGAAACCAACATAAACGAAGATATCATTCTCTCCTGATGCAATACAATCCCAGTCAAAATACCAAGAGGATTTTCTAAAGGAAAACCTAGTAAGTATTTTTTCTAAAAATTCAGTCAGTTGAACTTCTGCCTTCAGCTCAGGTCATGACCCTGGCATCCCAGGATCAAGCCCGGCTGAGAATCTGTTTCTCCCCTTCCCTCTGCCCCTCATCCCAACTCATGCTCTATCTCTCTAAAATAAATAAATAAAGTCTCAAAAAAAAAAAAAACTGGAAAGAGAGCAGAGTTAAGACATTCTTCAAGAAGAAGAACAGAGTAGGAAGACTTGTACTACTGAATATTTACTCTTGTAAAGCTATATAAGATAGTAAGTTGCTGATGAAAGGATACAGAATAAAAACTATGAAAAAAAAAATTTAAGGCTATAAGATAGGGGCACCTGGGTGGCTCAGTGGGTTAAGCCTCTGCCTTCTGCTCAGGTCATGGTCTCAGGGTCCTGAGATGGAGCCCGTGATGGAGTCTCTGCTCAGCAGGGAACCTGCTTCCCCCTATTTCTTGTTCTGCCTCTCTGCTGACTTGTGATCTCTCTCTCTGTCAAATAAATAAATAAATAAAATCTTTAAAAAAATAAATAAAGGATATAAGAATAGACCAGTGGAATAAGATAGCTTATAAAAAGGCCATAGATATAGAGGTATTTAGTTTATGAGGATGGATCAGGGGACAGAAAGAAAAAAAATAATATTTTCAACAATAATGAAAATGAGAAAATTGGGCATTTATACAGAAAAAAATGAACTTAATTCCTATCTCATAACATACACAGAGTCAATTATAGGTTAAGTATAGATATAAATGTGAATAACAAAATATTAATAATTTAGAGTGCTGGAGAGATTCAGATATCTACTGCATTATTCCTCAGAAGTGTTAATAGCAAATATCACACACGGCCCCCAGCTTTGTGGTATCTCCAGATGACTTCCGGGAAACTAAAACATAACTATTCATCCATTTCCCCCAATAAATCACGGAGAATTCATTAAATGCCATTAAATAGTGATGAGACAAGGTTAGAGTTCTGGTGTGTGTGAGAGGAGTGGACCTAAAAGCAGGGAATTTAAGAAGCAAGATTTAAGGTATTTGAACTTATAATAATATTGTTATTTTGGGAATGGAAAAAAAGGGGTAAATGGAAAGGAAGGGGCAAATCAAAAAGACATTTCAGTAGGACTTAGCAGCTGGATTAATACTAGGGGGAAAGTGGGAAAGAGTCTAAATGACCCAGAGGCTTTGAGACTTAACTTTTAATTAAGGATAGAAAATCAGGAAGGCAAGCTGGTTTGGGAGAGAAGATTATTGAGTTTGAAATGTCATAGACATATGCAAATGGAAATGCCCAAAGAAATAAGTTATTGGCAGTAAAGAAAGGGGCAAGTCCTATAGTGATAGGATATTCAGTAGTGTCTGCAGACAAATGACACATGGCTAGTCACTGTCTGTCTCAATTCTCTCACATCTGTTCCTTGCGTTACAATTACACCATCATCTGCATACACAGAACCACTAGCCTGGTTTTGGAATGGAGGGGAGAGGACAAGTGCTGATATTAACAGAGACTGACAACTTCTGCTGAGAGTGGCCTTTGAGTAACTCTTAAGTCACACAAAACATTGATTGAAATGTTAAACTGGCCTTGTCTTAACCCCTTCTGGATAAAGAGATGTTCAATAGACTCTGGCAAGCCACTCCATTATTACCCTAGCATTAGAATCTGTCAGGCACCTTCTTTCATCGATTGAACCTCACCCAGTAGAATATGATTAGGGGATGATGCTACATCTGAGGACCAATCCACTTAATTTCTTCAGGTGGGCTAAGGGAGGACACCAGTCATCTGATAGGGAAGAAAACCTCTTCATGACTCCTCTTTTCCTATTCTTTCTAGTATAGGGATAAGGCAATATATAAATATTCATGGCCATGAATGATGGATGTCATTGGCCACCATTCCTCTAATGGATGGCACCTGGATAAAAAAAAAAAAAAAAGTTATTCTTTATTGGAATAAAGTTCTAAATGATCCAAATTTCAGAGGAGTGCATAAGCATGAATATTTATGTAACACATTACCATTTAAAAACAGTTTTTTCTCCTTTCAAAGCTTCCTAATTGAGCTATAAAAATTCATGCTAGCCTAGAATTAGGCATCCATGTTAAGTGCCCAGAAGTGCCATATTAACACTTTAATCAAGTTTGGGAGCTGGGACTGAGGTGGCAAATTTTATCTCCCCTACTCCTAAGAAATCAATTTTCTAATTATTTTTGTAAGTATTCTTATTTCCACATAATTCCTTGCTAATAGTCACAAACTACCTTTTAACTTTGGGGCCATATTTGAAAGAATTTGGAGGGGGGAAGTATTTAGGAGTTGCAGAAATCAAATTCATAATGTCTCCCATCTAGCCATAAGCAACTTTTATGGGCAGGTAAACAATGAAGCAAACATTTACTTTATTATAGCAACAACTATTGTAGGGGACAAGGGCAGACCACCATTCATTAATTTTAAATTACATTAGCAAAATTATTTTGAGTTATAGCCATCAGAACCTAGCAGATTTAGGAAAAACTCTTTACCTCCCTATCCCCACTTCCTAAATTTACATTGGGAAGGGGAGCCTATACCACAAAGAGAGTTATTAACAGAGTTGCCTTTTTACCTGATAAACTTATCTCCATAACAGGGTAACCTTTGTTTTCCAAACATTTTCTCTCACCTTCCTGCTACTGCTTTTCTCCTATTTGTATCCCTAGATCCCTAACCCTCTCCTTGCTCAGAATATCATATAAACCTCTTATTGCCTGTCTTTGGAATTTCACATCTGTGAGGATTCCCCCATGTACAATATTAAATTTTATTTTCTCCTCAATCTCTCTCATGTAAATGTAATTCTTAGTTGAGCTAGAAGAACCTTGGACAGAAGAAACTTTCCTCCTCCCCAACAGTATAAATTTTGACTCCATTTTAATGCCAGAAATGATCTTCTTATGGAAAAGAAAAACAAAACTTACTACAGAAGAATTTAAAATTAATGCACTCTTCTATTTCACTAAAGTGTAGGGACTGGATTGGATTTTCAGAATCCCTGTCAATAATGAATTGGTTCTAAACAGATATGAGGGAATTCAGACTGTCTTTCTGTAGACAGTCTGTGTGGAAACCACAGCTCAAGATTTCACCTCCACCACAGGGAGTGGCAGAGAACTCAGTGTGTTTCAAATAAAGTTAGGCCTTTACCTTGCCTCTGCAGAGAAGATCGTCTTCTGACCCCAATAAAGAACATTCAATAAAATAAACAGCAGTGAATGTAGATGGCAAAACTCACCTGGCGTAGGAATACAGATCATTGCTTTTACCAACAAACCATAACTTTTATGGCCAGTTTATGACAGTGATAAAGGCCCCAGTGATGTGAGTGAGCACATAGCCTTTACTTTTCTAAGCTCTTCCATGAAATCTACTTATTGTTCAGAACAGAGATTGAGAAATTTTATACCAATGATCAGCTGCATATATGCTTTAATGTACTAATAAATAATATTTATTCCTACCCTTGCAACCAGTTCTTAAAGCATCTTCTCTGCCCAAACTTCTGGAAACACTCATCATCAGCTGATCGAACTAACCAGGAATGGGCACCTTACTCACTTTTGACCAATCTTTGACCAAGATTTTCTCTTCCAGGGAACTAGGATTAGGAAACTGCCCGAGACACATTATTATAGGGCTCAAGCCAAGCGGTCAGAGAGACCTAGGGCTAAAACTTTCATGGGACAGTTGTATATGTGCGTATGTTCACCTGTTGTTAGTATATGCCTAGGAACAGAAGCATATGTGTACATTTCAGCTTTAGTAGATATTGTAAAATCATTATCCAAGGTGGCTATACTAATTTACACATCCATCAGTAGCATTTCAGAGTTCTCACTGCTTCACACCCAATTCTCTATCAACACTTGGCATTGTATGTGTATGTACATAGCCATTTGGAAGAAGGCATAGTAGTATCTCACTATGGTTTTTATTTGCATAATTCTGATATCAAATGATGTTGAGCAACATTTCAAATAGGTATTAGGCATTTGGATATCCTCTTTCGTAAAGAGCTTTTCAAGTTTTTGCCCATTTTTTTTTTAAAGATTTTATTTATTTATTTGACAGAGAGAAATCACAAGTAGATGGAGAGGCAGGCAGAGAGAGAGAGAGGGAAGCAGGCTCTCCGCTGAGCAGAGAGCCCGATGCGGGACTCGATCCCAGGACTCTGAGATCATGACCTGAGCCGAAGGCAGTGACTTAACCCACTGAGCCACCCAGGCGCCCTTTTGCCCATTTTTAAATTGAGTTGACTATCTTTTCCTTTTTAATTTGTAGGAATTCTTTATGTATTCCCCATATTAGTCCTTTGTCAGATACATGTTTTGCAATTATCATATTCTGATAGTGACTTGTCTTTACGCTTTACTAATGATGTTGCTTAATGAACAGGAGTCTTTCAGTTTTAATGTAGTATAATTATCAAATTTTCCTTTTTTGGCTGATGCTTTTTTATGTCCTATTTGGGAAATCCTTTCTAACCCAAAGATGCATATATTTGTCTTAGGGTTTTATTTCACCTTTCATTTTAGGCCTCAAACTGATTTTGGGTAAGAAGGAGGTAGGGGTAGTTGGTTTTATTATATGAATATAAATTGAAAGAGTGTCATTTATTGAAAAAATAATTGAAATATTGAAAAATTCCTCCATTGTGCTATAGGGTCACCTTTGCATAAGTGAAGTGACAATATATAATGTACGAAGTTGGGGTCTGTTGATATAGAATTACCACAAAGCAAATTAAGAAGTCTCAAATCAGTTGCAAGAAAAAAAAATTACTGAAAGCACAAATGAATTTTAAGGGAACCACCAGACTGATTATCCTGAAATTTGGGTCTTAAACAATGTGATTCTTGGTTCATGATTTAAATCACTTTAATGTTATGTAGGGCTCTGAAACCATTACTTTAAGTCTGTAAGAATAAAAGGAACCAAATATTGAAGATATAAACATTTGGCAATCTCAGCTGACAATGGGATTATGGTTAATAATAGACAAGGTGATAAACTTGTTTTTTTAGACTCTGGCTACAAAGTCTTCCTGAGTCAATAAACTAAGGCAAACTGAAATAAGACAACTTGGGTACATCTGTGACACAGTCTTGGCCCAATTTTAGAAATCAAGAGTAGTGAGCCCATTGTGTGCATTTGTGTGCAATAAAACAAAAATATTAGGTGATTGCCTCCTACATAACAATTGATAACATTTTCTACCACTGAACAATTTATTGAAAATGTTTTCTCTCACAGATATATATAACTAATCTGCACTATGGGGAAAAAAACAAGTCAGCAAGCAAAGTAATTAAATATTATGTCTGTCAAAGTGTCTAACAGTGCTGCACAAATAAAACTACATTGTGTACTTCATTTTGCCTTTTGTACTTTGAATGTATCGGTATGATAATTCAATACAGTTCTTGAGGAAAAATGCTATTAAAATAAAATGACTATCAACTTGACTAAATTCGCCTTGAATATAGGCAGCACAGAGCCTTTTAAAATGTACAACACCAATATTTTCTAGGCAATGAAAACTAAACCTATCGTCTTTAATCTAAAATGATGTTTTAGAAATGTCAAAGATATCTTGAAAATTGGAATATTAAAAGGGCAGCCTATGCAAAGTGCCCATTTGGAAACTTAGCTCTACTGTAGGTTCAGATATTCAAAGAAAACAACAACAACGCAAAGTTGCTGATTAGCTGACATTCAGGAAGGAATCATTTAACAGAATGAGGTCTTAATAACACAACAGAGTTGCTGGAAGAGTGAAAATCTTGGAGTGAAATGCTAGAGAGAGCCTCATCTCTGGGATCACACCTCATCACTCAGGTTGTTGGGATTGTGCCTACCTTGAGGAATTTTTTCTACTTCCTGTACACACCAAGTCACAAGAATTTCACTCATCTATGGCTCATAAACCACTTCCTGCAGAAAGAAACCAACTTGGTGGGTGGTTGGGAAGAACTATGCAACTTACAACCTCTTCCCCTCCTTCTTCTTTCCTTTTGCTGCCCCCCTTTTGCTTGGGGCATTACATAAATCCTCCAATTTCTTTCTTCTCAGTGAATTCTACTGCATAGTTATTTCACCTTGATCAATCTCTCTCTGTGAATATATATTCTATATTTGCTCACTCTCTTTCTTTGTAATTGAAGTCTAACGGAACAATGGAGCATGCGTATGAGCAAAAGAGATATGTGAAAGATACATATTTATTGTTTCCTACCACCCCATTCATGTGTAACATTTGTCATACCCCAGGAACACAGAATTCCAGTGGACCCATAATGCATGGGAGTTCAGAAAATGCCAAGTGAATATAAGATAAGTGTGTCAAGTCTGTGACTGAGTAAGTGTGGGTACTGACAGCCCAAAAGGGCCACATGTTCTTGAACCAGCACTTCTTCTGCAGAAATAAAAAATATCCAAGGAGCTCTATCATATTCTTACTTATTCATCTGACTCCCTTGTATTAGCCAGTTACATTGAAAATCATAACATGAAAGGAAAGGAAAAGGTGGAGCAACCCATTCACTCCTTTTCTTTTCAGTCCCTCCTAACTCATCAGTAAGCTGAAGGGAATGTGTTGGTAGAGTATAAAGACACAGTGCATATCAAGACATAGAATAAAAACAGTTGAGTTTGGGCACCTGGATGGCTCAGAGGGTTAAGCCTCTGCCTTTGGCTCAGGTCATGATCTCAGGGTCCTGGGATCAAGCCCCCCCCCCCACCTCCCACCCAAAGCCCCACATCAGGCTCTCTGCTCAGCAGAGATAAGTAAATAAAAAAATCTTAAAAAAAAAAATCAGTTGAGTTAGTTTTGTGCATTACTTCTACAAAATAAATATTTGTATTTCAGCTATGAAATCCAAATTGTGTGATTTTCGTGATTTCACACGAGCTAAAGGTTTGAATTTAAAATTTATATGTTTGAGTTTAAAACTCTGTCATTGTACAATGTAAAGATGAAGGATGAATTATTTTAAATTTTCATTTTATTTTTTTAAATAGAAGGGCATTACATAACAAAGAAAACATGATGATAAGTTGGTTAGTGGTAGACACTGGGACAAAAGAGAAAAGCTTTATTTTTTAGTACCTTTATCTGCACATTTTTCCCGCTCGTTGAATAAAGGGTACAGCACTTCTGTTTGGCACTGGGCCCCCAAATCATGCAGCTGGCTCTGCTGAAGACTTTTCAGTTGCAATTGTGTGCCTTATTTTTACTAATTTTGGCTGAGAGGATTACATCAGTACTAGCACCATATTCCTGAGTTATGGAAAGGGAAGATCAAGTTTGTGGCTCTTTGAAAATTCCTTAAAAATTTTCTTGGCTCTTCCAAGAAGTTTTGAGTAAAACTAACACCTTCTCAAACAAAATAACCAAAATAGTTTTTTAAAAATTCTATTTCTTCTTTAATGATATTGCTTTATCTTATCATGAGGATTACAATTTTTTTCCTACTCATTTTCATGGAAAAGATCTAGTATTTCAGCTGTACTATGGGCTACATAGACTTTGGCCAACATAGGAGCCACAATAACCACATGTTTTCTAGGGCTGGGTTGTATACCTTACCATCATCTCTCTCTATAAGAAATGTGTTTTAATTGCCAAATAATTAACTTACAAACTTTTCCCCCATAGCCTGTTTGCAAATCAAGAGCTATCTCGTTTTGGTTTACATTTTCCTATGGTTCAAAGATGATGATAGATAGATATACTAAATTTGCTTAAAAATGGGAAAATTTGTTAATGTTTATTTTAGAGCTTGGAGAGTTATTGTCCTTTGGATTAGCCAATCAGGAAGAGACAGGACCTATGAACAGGAAGCAGAATAGAGGGGGGAAAGGTTTCAAATTTTGTACCAAGATTCAAACATTTCCTATTCATTTTCTTGCTTCTGTAATGACTACTAGGGATATGTATTTTAAGTCATTTTTAATCACTCCTTTCTTTAGTCATTCAGTCATTCAAACCCTTGGAGATTAGGCATTCTCTACGAAATTCTCCTATGAGAACAGAGAAAAATTTCAAAGTCCTATTTATCTCCAAGAATTTTATTCATCTTCATTCAATATGAAGAGTCAGGCATTTTAACTTGAAAAGAAAAAGAAAATAATAAAAATAAATGATAAAATAGAAAAAATTCCCTGTAGTCTTTATGTCAGTTGTGGTCACGTTTAATAGTTATTCTTGTGTGTATTAAAATCCACCTTTTCCCATTCATCTTTTGAATGCCTAATCTTCTCAATTGCTACCATCCTAATTTGAAACTGGCAACAGTAGCCATAAACAATTGCGTGTATTTGGACTTTTAGGTCATAAGCTCAATATAAACCAATTTTTCCTGTCTTGAGTTCTACTCTTGCTATATTTTATTACCCTTCCCCACCTTGGCTATATTCTAAGATTTCCCTATCATGTAAGGGAAGTAGTTTATAAGAGGACAAGTACACATGTAATTTAATTGGTCTGTTTAGGTAAACTTAACATTATGTTTTTAAAAATTACACTTATATGAGAAAGCCTTCTTTCAGTAAGATGATTTTTCTGACATTTTTGTTTATAGAACATGTGTACTTTTTACAAAAGAAGGGACCGTCACAGATTGAAAATTCAAAAGGGAAGTGTTGCCATCATTTCTCTTATTGAACCTCTAGTGTTTGTTTGCAAAACATGTCCCTGATGCAATCTTCATTTAATTCCTAGCTTTTAAAGAATGGTGGTTTATTTTATTTTTATGAAGACTGTTGTTCTTCTCTCAAGACGTTCTTGGGTTAAGTTTATTTCCCAGGTTAATTAGTTTTATTAAAAATTGTTTTTGTGGGGCACCTGGGTGGCTCAGTGATTAAGCCTCCTCCTTCAGCTCAGGTCATGATCTCAGAGTCTTGGGATCAAGTCCCACATCAGGCTCTCTGCTCAGCGGGGAGCTTGCTTCCCCCCACCTCTCTGCCTACATGTGATCTCTCTCTCTGTAAATAAATAAATAAATCTTTAAAATAAATTGTTTTTGTGTGCAACCTTAGACTTAAGTGTCACTACTACAGTCAATGTTCATACTGGGAAACTATGAGGGAACCACTGAAATTATCAGAGATTGCATTCTCAGAAATCTCCAGTTTGGAGATTATTCCACGGTCATACAGCAGCAACAACAACGGCAAACACCCAGTGGTTTTAAAACGTTTACTGCGTATCAAAAATAACAATTGTTATTTCCTTTACACTTCAGGATAATCCTGTGAGATACAATTCTAGGGCTAACTGGTAATTCCAGTACCACCCCACCCTTGCCAAAGGGCTTTTAAACGCTTACGTTGGCACATTAACATGTGTAAATATTATTTCCATATTCTTTTTGTACATTAAAAAGTCTAAGTGGGAGAGAGTTTAGGGTTCCTTGGGTCCTCAACAGCTAAGAGCCCTGCCTGGTTATTTCCAGAAACGCAGCCAACCCACTAACAGCTAACTAATTCTTTTAGTGCCTCTGGAAACCTATTCATTTATTGACCGCCGCATTCCCCGCAGCAGTCTTAAGCCACGGGACCTGGTTTCCTCTACTGCACCCAACACAAATTTGTTACCCCCTTCCTTCCCTTCTGTGGGTCTCAGATTACCTATGAGTGAGATCAGAAACTTGGAAGAAGTTTTCCTGGACTTTCCCAAAACTGACTCTAGAGGTCAGAGGAAGTAAGAGGAGGAATCAGGAAAAATGAGTCAACTATCCTCTCAAGGTCTAAGAAGGCAGACCTACGGCGTTAAATTCGGGGTGGGGGTGTGGGAGGTGCACAGGGTGGGGTGGGAGGGTTGGGGAGGGGGTGTAGAGGCGGCAAGGTGAGAGTAAGCTACACGGAGACTTCAGGCCACGCAGCGGCGTCTCCTCTGACTTCCAGACCCTGAGTCGGAGCCCGCACAACGCCCGGCCCTCTCCGGAAGCCCCGCCCGCTCCGGGAGCCCAGTTCACGCCGCGCTCGTGCCTCACTAACTGCGTCGACGGTGAACTACATTTCCCAGAATGACATTCAAGCCGCCTCGCAAGGCGTCTGGTGTCTGGGTGACGCCATCAGCCGGCGCGGTGTTTAGACTCCAGTGATGTCGTGGCGCTTTGGGGAAAGAGCTTGGTGTTTCTCTGGGCCCTGGTACTGAAGACGCCGTCCGGGGGACCCCTGGCCCTTTCCTATCATCCCTCCATCAGCTTTTTTCTTCCCTACTCTGGCAGGATGAGGCGTGCAGGCCTGGGTAAGAGGAGGGCTGAGGTTCGAATTTCGGGGGCCCCAGAACCGGCCGTGCTGGGCGCGGGGACGCGGAAAGAAATCAGACCAGTTCTTATGTCACTGGAACCTGGGCTAGAAAGCAGGATGTATGGAGGGGTCTTTGGAGGCGGAGCCAAGTAGATACACACCATTTGTATCAGATCCTAGGGGTTTCCTTGAGTTTGGTTCAACCCGAAGTTTGAATGGCACACTTATAGAAGGAGAGTAGTGGAGGACTGGGGGTGGGGTATGTACAGTGCCAGCTGAACTACCAAGTTTTCTTGTATTATCGACTGTCGGAGAGTGATTACGAAACCTGCTGAGTTCCCCAAGTCTGGCTTTGGTTTCTTGTACTCCACTCGTCCTGGGATGTTAGTTTTTTCAGAAGCGAAATTTGAAGAATGAATGTTGCATGCGAAGCACGCTAATAACAATCATATTAATCTGGTAACAGTGAGTTACAAAGGTAAATGTACCTGTCGTTATTGTTAAAGGCCGTAGTATGTAACATCAGGGTCAAAGTCCATTAAAACCCAGAACATTTTTTTTTTTTTTTAAATCTGAGTCTTTTTCCAGTGTGAAAACTTAAGAAACAGTTTCACCAAGCACAAGGACTTTTAAGGGGCCATTATAACGGACAGCTAATGAAACAGCATATTCTGGGTTTTGAAGCTCTCTATTAAGAGAGTATTTAAAAAAAAACAAAACACCGTTAAATCAGCGTGCAGCATACCTGAAAATACGTAGAATATTTGAAAAAAACCGTAATGTTACCTTTTTCAGTGGTTACAATAAAATGGAAAAAGGAATAAAAAATATTTTCAAAAATGTCAGGTATTTAAAGTTGCCAGTAACTTTATACTTGTTAATTGATTAAAAAATTGTAGTGTGAGAATGAGCTTTTTTTTTTTTTCCAAAGATTTTATTTATTTATCTGACAGAGATCACAAGTAGGCAGAGAGGCACGCAGAGAGAGAGGAAGGGCAACAGGCTCCCCGCTGAGCAGAGAGCCCAATGTGGGGCTCGATCCCAGGACCCTGAGATCATGACCTGAGCTGAAGGCAGAGGCTTCAACCCACTGAGCCACCCAGGCGCCCCTGTGAGAAAGAGCTTTTGAAAAATACAGCTTTTTATGAATATGTGGATCCTAGAAAGTTGGCCAGGTAAATTGTAGAGAAAGAAAATAGCTAATATTGAGCAGTTTAATTTTATATGCCTAAATGTTATTTCTTTTTATCATTATTAATGATAACAGACATTTATTGTGTATTTGAGTAAGTTCTAGGTATACAGTTGATTGTGGCCCTGTTTGTGCTCCCACAGCTTGCAGTCTGGTTGGTGAGTAGGAACATGTACGAAGATAAATTATAGTACAAGGTGACAGCTGTACATCCAACGAGGAGATAATTTATAGAGCTAGTGTCTCAGGGATTCCAGAGATAGAGCACTGCTTACTTTGTAGAAACATAAGAACTTGAACTAGAGCTTGATCATTGGAGGGTGAGAGAGGCACATTCCAGTTGGAAGCAAGACTCTCCTACCCCTCCTCGTATCCCCGAAAAGTTGTAGGATAGGATTAAGCATGGTGTGTATATGGGATTATTATTAAGCCAGTGTGATTGAGATAGGAAACATGGAACCAGAACCCCACTGAGGAGATAACTTTGAGTGCCAGGCCATGTAGTTTCGATCTCATCAATAGGTCCTTTGGCTCCCTTGAATGTTTTTGTACAGCAGTGTGCCATGATAAATTGCAGAAAAGGGACTTGAGAAGTTGTGGTTCTCAGCCTTGACTGTATAGTAGAATCGCCTGGAGAGCTTTTAAGGCACTGATACCTGGACTGCAGCCCAGACTAATTATATTAGAATCTCTAGGATAGAATGTTTTCCCATCCCCCAACTTCCTGAAGCTTCCTTGTAGTTGAGTGGAAGGATGCTTACTTAAGTGTCTATTATCATTTATATTGGTATGATGTGATTCTTTTTATTCTGGATTTTTTTTTTTTTTTTAAGTATCAGATTGAATTGACCTGGAATTTTAAACTTGGGATAAATAATGAAGCTGATAGGTATTCATGTGGCACACTTCCCATGAATCTCTAAATGATTTGGCTCATTTAGGGTAGAAACTACCCTAAAGAAGTAGCATTTGTCTAAATAGACACGGGCTGAGGGTGATTTTTGGCATTCACTAGTTTTCCTACAACTTCTCATGCTATATTTAGAGTTTTATGAATAGTGTATCAGCAATGGAGGGAGAATTTGAGGACTGTACCTCTTTCTCCCGGAACATACTTGTTTAACATTTTGTTGTGGTTTTTGTAGTGGTGGGAATTGTGTAAGTGTCTGCTGCATTTAGTCATTAGGTACAGGGAATATAGAAGAAGTCCGAGATATTGTCTCTGCCTTCAAAGAAGTTTATGATTTCCTTCTTGGCAAAGGCAGGCGCATTCAAAGTTGACTAAAAGTGAAGTCAGATTGTGGGCGCCTGGGTGGCTCAGTGGATTAAGCTGCTGCCTTCGGCCCAGGTCATGATCTCAGGGTCCTGGGATCGAGTCACACATCGGGCTCTCTGCTCGGCGGGGAGCCTGCTTCCTCCTCTCTCTCTGCCTGCCTCTCTGCCTACTTGTGATCTCTCTCTGTCAAATAAATAAATAAAAATCTTAAAAAAAAATTAAAAAAAAAAGTGAAGTCAGATTGTATTAATTAATTTATGAGTGTTTTTTGAGTGTGCCTTATTGTGCATTGTGTGTGTGTGTGAGAGTACACTTTGTGGGGGATATACAGCCATGAGTGAAACAGATTTAGTTTCTACCCGTATAGTATTCTCTAGAGTATAATATTAGTGTTGGTGTAGTAAGAATTGTAAGAATTCAGAGGGAGTTTTGCCTCTGAAAGAAAGTGAGGTTTGTGCCATATCTTGAAAGAGCTTCCTATTTACACCCCAACCATCCTTCAGCTACCAGCACTGTTACTTCCTGTCCTTCCATCTTTCACTGTGTCTCTGGCTTCATCTACTCTGAGTTTACAGAGACCTAGTCTCTCTATCACCCCTTTCCTTCATTTCTCCACTGAAACTGCTTCTGTCCCTGTCCAGTGTAGTCCCCACATTCCATATATTCAGCTTCTCTTTTGGCAAGCAAGCTCAGCCTCTTGGGGCTCTTTTCTTCAGCCCTGATGCTGTAAACCTCTCGATCAAACTCTTGATCAATCCAACCATCCAGATTCTCCCAGGCTAACTCTGGTTGATGAGCTCTTCTTCAGAAAAATCACACATCCGGGAGGATTGACACCACCACAGTATGTTGCCTCAGCCAGGATCATTTTATCCCCCTAGGACTTGTGTAGTCCTAGTCATTTTCCCCCATTATTCTCTTTACTGATTTTTCCAAATGATACCCTTCCTTAAAGACAGTCTTATTTCTTCCTTTACTGAGAAAATTGACGGTATCAATTGTTTAAAAAAAAACAAACTGGTGAAGCAACACCCTGCTTTCCTGTCGCAGTGCTCTAGCACATTTGCATACAGATTCACTCATGCCACCTGTTTGATTGCCTGATGAATACCAAGTACTTTATTGGGCAGTTGCTGGGACTGGGTAGTCTCAGTGCAGTTCCCTAGAAGATAGGCTCCCAACAGTCGTACCCAGAAAGAAAAATGGATCTGCTGCATAGAAGTTTTGGAAATATTTGTGGAATGTGTGTCCCTCTTAACTCTCAGCTAGTGCTCTCCATAAGTAATTCCAGCTTTCTTCTATTTAAAAGGAAGAGATGCCAGTAAAGGACCCCCCCCCCCGCCACCCCTGCCCCGCCCTGCCATGGGCTCCCTCCTGCTATGTTTATCCTCTTTCTCCCTTTTCCTTCATCGCCAGGCTTCTTCAGTGGACAGTTGATGCTACTACTTTTAGATCCTTTTTAAAATTTGTAGTTCTGTGGAGCAGGGAATGTCTCCCGAATATCTTTGTATATCAGTGCCTATTAACGTCTTGTGGACAATCAATAAACAATCAGTAAATAAGTATAAGAATGAATTGAACATTCTTTGCTTAAAAGAGGACATTAGAATTGTTCTGATCTCTGTTTGGTTATTAATCTTTAAAATTTCTTTGAAGTGTGAATATTATAGACATACGTGGTCTGCAACGCCCTCCAGGGGTCTTTTTTGGTTCTTTCCCATCAAGGTTTCAAAAGTGGCTTGTTTTTGCTACAACTCTACTGTGATTCTGATCCTTGCAGGAGAAGGAGTACCTCCTGGCAACTATGGGAACTATGGCTATGCTAACAGTGGCTACAGTGCCTGTGAAGAGGAAAACGAGAGACTCACTGAAAGTCTGAGAAGCAAAGTAACTGCTATAAAATCTGTAAGTATTTAACAGATGTTAAATACTTTCAAATTTATGTATTTATGTACGTACATATTATAAACTATTATTATTGGCATCATACTAAGGAATTCAGTGACCCAAGTTGTATATTATGCAGAAAGGTCAAAATGCAGTCAAAATATAAACATGATTTAAATAGAAGATTAGAAAATGTGGCCAATCAAAACATATGGTACATTTGTTTATTTTTTTTAAACTTCCACTTTTTTGGTGTGTGGGTGCATTTACAGTACTGTATGTTGTCTGTAGTAATGTCTCAGAGCAGTCCATCTTCCGGCCCCACGCAGTTCTTTTCCTGACTTTTCTTCTTCTTGTATTCTAAGCTACACATCTCAGTGTTTCATGTTTCTACCTTTGTACCCCAGGTCAGTCAACTGAGTTTAGTACTTCTTTCTTTCTGTCTCTTCTTTTTTATTTCTGATACTATCCCCTGGTTTTCTTGGCTGAACTACTGAGAGAGCCTCTTACCCTGTTTGTTTCTCATTTATTGCACTGTCTGTTCTGAGCTATGTACTGTCGCCACAGTCACCTTATCTTTTTGGGCTGTTTTTTAAATTGTATGAATACATTATATGTTAATTAAAAAAAAAATGCATCATATGCTCCCGGAAGTCTCCAGTGTCTCCATATGTAAGAATGGAATTCACGCTCTGGAGCTTGATCAAATAGGTCCTTCAGAGATTGTCCACAACTTTTCAGACCTTATGCCCCACACTTTTCGAATGTGTATATGTCTTCTGCAAGAGAGCTATAGTACTCTGTGTGTGTGTGTGCTGGCTGTCACTTGCACTCCATATCTTTGATCCTGCTATTCCTTTGCCTTAGCGCTGTCCCATCCCTCCTTATCTGCACTAAATTTGCCCATAGTAAAGGCTCCTCTTCACTGCACCCCTTCCTTCTTATAAGCTTTACCTGATTACCACAGACAGCAAAAGTCATTTTTTCCCCATGTGATCATAAGACCATTTATACCATTTCTCTAACATAGGGATCTGCATTGGAATTATTGGTACATAAAAGAAATTTACCAGAATGTAGGGTTTTTCTATTGTCTTTACTTTTGTCTTTTATATACACCTAGGCATAATTTCTTATTAGTGGTACTGAGCTTAATATGTATTAAATAAAGGAATTAACAAAAAGGTGATTTTAACAGCATATGTGATTGATTCTGTATTACATTAAACGTACTCTACACTAATAGAACATTCAGTAGAAGCTAATGTTGCCAAAACTTAGTCTTTGGAAGACAGAATTGTATTGAGCCTGAAAACTATTATCTGAAACAAGTATTGTTTTCAAAGTCATATTAAATCAAAAGGAGTTGATCAATGAACTAAGTAATATTGTATAATGTTACAATTTAGAAAATCAATACTTAGAGAGAATTAAGAATTAAATGTTTTTGGGGGGTTTTGTTTTGTTTCTTAAACTCCAGTTGATAATTTAGGCTCCTTGTTAGAAAAAGCTTTTTCCCTCCTGGAAATATCTTTCTTTGGCATGAATGACAGTTGTAGAAACTTGTTAGGTGATTTGGGATATTTAGTTTTATAGTTGTTTTTTTTACCTCTGAATTGCTAAATTTGGGAAAAAGCTCATGTTCTGATCTATAGAATTCTAGTATGGTTTTGTATCAGAATCACCCCATATGCTTTCCATACAAGATAAGTTGAAAATAATATTTGCAGCAGTTTGCCAAGATTTTCATTTGTTGCTTGTACTTTATCCAAATATCTTGGAAGTGAAGCCTTTGATGAATTTTCATATAAAGTATTAAATACGTTTTGGCCTGAATAGCAGCCATAACCACATAAATAGTATTGCTTTTAGGTTCAGCCTCTTTCTGCATAGCTCAGAATGGAGGTAACAAAACTTGTCTTTTTTTTTTTCCAATTTTTACCATATTTTATTCTTAAGGTTTTTTGAAGATTTTTATTTATTTATTTGCAAAGAGAGAGAGCACGAGTGCGTGCACGCACAAGCAGGGGAAGCGGCTTGCAGAAGGAAAGGGAGAAGCAGGCTCCCCTCTGAGCAGAGAGCCTGACATGGGACTCAATTATAGGACCCTCAGATCATGACTTGAGCTTAACCAACTGAGCCACCCAGGTGCCCTTATTATCATATTTTAAAGAAAAATAACCTTTAGAATATAAATAAATAGCCAGTTTAGGTATATATTGAAAGTAATGTCCCATTTCATTAAAAAAATATTAAATACTTAATGTAGATTTGAATTGGTAATATGGGTACTTGTATATATCTTTTAAAATGTAAAGAAGAAAATACACAGATAAATGCTGTTTTTTAAATACAAAGAAAGGAAGAAAAAAGCATGCAAGGCCAAGAGAATCAGAGAGAAGTATGTACCAAAATTAAAAGATGGAATTAAGTATTAAGATGAAATCAAAATGAAGAACAGGGAGACAATAGCCAGAGTTGAGAAGGAGTAGAAATTCTAAATTTCCTTTTCATGTCAGTGGAAAAAAATATCAGAAGAAAGTTTATGTATTTTATATTTTAAGAAGACAGTTTTATTTGAGAAAAAGTATGTTTAGAGTGGTATTATTTTTACTTTACAACACTTAAATACCTTTATATGAGTAATAACATATGTGCTTTTTTTAAATAGCTCTCCATTGAAATAGGCCATGAGGTTAAACATCAAAATAAATTATTAGCTGAAATGGTGAGTAGTTCTGACTTTAAATTGAAATTTGATCTAATATTCTCAATTTTAGTCTCTTAATCAGTAATAATACCATTTTAACTTTTATCCATTTTGAAATTAGAGATCATAAGTCCTGTATTCCTGCCCTTTTGTATCTCATTGCTTTGAAATAACTAATAAGTTTATTTATTTTCCCATTTTTCATCTTGCCTAACACAAATGGGAGGAGGAGGTAGAAGCCATTGTAATTTTCATCTTATATTTAGAAACACTGTTGAAGACTCAGGACAAATGACTATTTTGAGTGTTCTTAGAAATCCTAATGAATACAGACTACCAAGTAATCAAAAAGTTCCTCATATTCAATCATCTGAATGTCTTTGACTTAATGTGAGCCTATTTCTTTTGCTTAATCTCCTCAGGATCACTCCTGAACAAATAAGATTTGAACATAGTAACATCCCAGGGCCTTTCATCTCAAGTCTCAGTGAGCTCAGCAACATACACCTTTTCTTGTAGCATCTCTTTCCATTCTTGAATGCTTATTTTGGATATTACTTCTCTGGACCTTCCCTAGTCTAGTCTCTCCACTTGCTTTTAAAATTGTATTATTAAAAAATGAGGATGGCATTAAAAAATAAATATGGCATTGAGAGCAATGTTTGTATGGAGGTTGTACATTAGAATTACCGGGGGACCTTTCTGGAAATTTTTATGCCTGGTTCCCAATTTAAATATACTGATAAGAGAATTTCAGGGGCGAGGGATTTATACAAACTTATTATGAAAAAAGGGAGTGTCCCAGGTCATTGTGATACATAACCCTGGTGAAGAACTATAGATCTAAAGTGCTTGAACTCCATAAAACTTGAGCAGTGCAAAGGCTAACTATCATATAGCTTAACATCTTAGGATATTGAGATTTCTATGAAAGTGGAGTATTTCTAATCCACACCTAGACCTCTCATCTTTAGGACTTAATATGGTAGTTTTCCCCATCCATATTTGTAACTCTTAACCACATTTTACCACTTCTACATGATTTCTCTTAACTTTAAATAGACTCTACTGTACTTCAAGGTCAGCTATCTAAATAAAAAGATCTTAAAAATAAAGTACATTTAACTGCTAACCATATTAAATTTTGGATGAATTATTGTACTGACTTACTGAAAGCAGCTAACCATTTGACCTTGGAGAGCAGTGCCCCAACAAAAACAGAAAACACCTGTGTGATAATAGACAAACTACATACCTTTATTGTTAATGTTTTTTTAATTCACATGATTGGGAAAAGACCTAAATAGTTTGGGATTTTGAATTACTCTGGTCCTGAAAGAAATGTTTATTGGGTAATGAAAGAGCTTTTTATTCATTGAGAGAATTACTTTGTTTTGCACAGAGTAATCAGACTTGATTACCCAAGTTACAAACAGGTTCCTGAATTGATTAAACACTAAAAGTATCATTAAAAATGTATTCTAATAACAGTATATTCAATTATTTAAATGTGCATATGTAGAATATTAGAGTCGAGCTATTATGTTTTCCTTTTCTCCTCACAGGATTCACAATTTGATTCTACAACTGGATTTCTAGGTAAAACTATGGGAAAACTGAAGATTTTATCTAGAGGGAGCCAAACAAAGCTGCTGTGCTATATGATGCTATTTTCATTGTTTGTCTTTTTTGTCATTTATTGGATTATTAAACTGAGGTGATGCAAGTAAGTGTGAGTTTGGAATTTGTTCCAACTTAACACTTCGGAGTGCCACTTTGGTAAAAAAAATCAGCATCAGAACATTTCTAATTTTCAAATATTACGACTTTTTCCATGGAGGATTACTGAATTTTATTTGTTTATAAATCACATTACATAAACAGTGCTCTTTGAATACTGTTGCTTAATAATTCATTTTTTGCCCCTATTTTCAGGGGTATTGAGATGGCCCGAAGTCACTTTAGCCCTAACAATTTTTTTCCTGTTGTTCGTTGTCAGATTAAATAGCCATACAATACTGTGCTGTTAGCATAAATGTAGGTTTATGTTCCATGTGAATAAACTTAGTGGGAGAATAACAGAATTCCTGGAGAGCCTGTTGCTGAACTCTTGAGGTAGTGAACTAGTTTGTGAGGGAATGGTGTATGTGTTTTCCCGAATTACCATCAATCCTGATAATGTACTGCCCTTTCTTCCTCTATTTGGTTAAAATTGTAGGCTGATTTCCTTTTACCTACAGGTTTCCTCAAAAATTTTGATGACATGACTCCTCTTTCCCCTCTGCCCAATGACCTCATCTTTTACCAAAGCTTGTTATTTTGGCACATTTCTTCTAGGGCTCAAAACAAATGTATACCAGTCTAGTTGTTGTTTTATATTAACTTTATACATACTGTTGACTTGGCTTATAATAGTTTAATGATTTTAGCTACTTAGATAGGCCCTTTGGTTATCATTTGTGACACAATAATGTGAAGCTAAAGTAATTGCTAAGCTCTGAATGGAAATAAAATTAACTGCCTCTGCTTTATTATGTGTTCAAAATAGATATTGAAAGTACTCGGGCATTGAACTTGGGGTTAAGTGTTGTTGCTTTAATCCAGTATATTTGTTTATGGAAAGAAAAACAAAGATGGATAAAAAGAAATATTAAGATGTTCTTAAATACTCTGTATTGCTACTATTTGGAATTTGCCTATTTATGGGCTCAAAAAATAAAATTTTTAATGAAATGTATTGTCTTTGTTGCCTCTTTGTTCAAGTCTCTCTTTTTTTCAAACATAGACTCTAAGAAATGGTCCTGAAAACAGGTCCCCCAAAAAATCTGGCAAAGATAATATATTTGTATTATTTCAGAACTTGTTTCAAACAAATGAGATAAATAATGACCGCAGTTTCAAAAAAATCTCTTTAATTCCCTGTACTTTTAGTTGTAGTCTCTTATTTTTGATTTTGCAGAGAGTGAATGAATGCTCTTTTGCTCATCCCTAATTACTTATCAGTTCAGGTCTTGTCTTTGGCTGTGTTTGACAGAAACTCCAGAATGAAGAAGGGTTAAGTGACTTCACATATAAGAAACAGCCCCTCCCCCCGAAAAAAACAAAGAAATAGGCCAAAGGTCCTGTGATACGATGTGAGAGACACTGATTTGAGTTAGATGACCTGAGTTCAAGTCTCCATTCCTTCCCTTGCTCAATGTTTTTGGACCTGTTTCTCCATTAAATCACCTATTTTATAGGATTGTTGTCAGAGGTAGGTAATTTATTGAAAATACATGACACGTAATCACTTAATAAATACTAGTTCTCCCTATCATTAGCATACACATCAGAAAAGGGGCTTATTTTAAGAGCAAGACATAAGGTGGTTTCAGGCTTCGGGGTGATGCTGTGACTTCCAGAAATGCCTCTGCATTAGAGATTGGTTCAGTTTTCAAGAATTATTTAACTGTGTATGCTGGGCCAATTATGTGACATCAGAGCTTGGGAAGACTCATTGTCAATAATAAAAATTGCAAAAGTTAAGAGCAGAAAGCCAAAGAAAAAATGACTAGAAGATGGAAACACAAGAGAATCAACTATGGTTAATGAGATCAAAGCCTTGGGAAAACCAGCCATGGCAAGTGAAGGATAGATCTCAAGGTCAAGTTTGGCTGTTAGATGACAATTTGTGTAAAGTATTAAAACACTGTTTTAGTGTTGGATATTATTGAGGTGAGACTTTCAGGGAAAGGGGTTTGAGGTGGTACGAGAGTGATTCTATCACTGCACTGTCCAGCATTTCTTCTATTATGATTCTTTTTTTAGAACTGCCTAAGATTGCTAACCAGCATTTCCTATTACTCCCTCATCACTGCCTTGGCTGAGATTCCTGGCAGGCAGACTGCTCCTCTGGAAGGGCCTGTCCCTGCCCCATCAGAGAGTCTTCTGGCAGCATCTTTCCTTCTCCCGCTTGGGGAACCCCTGGTAAAAAGTGCTCCCAGAAACAAAATTTGGGGGAAACATCAAATATGGAAAAGCTCTAACCCTTTATAATCCTGTTTTAATCCTTTATGCCTGTTGAACAGGCAACATACCCACATTGTAGTTTTTATTCAAACAACAAAAGACTGGCATATATTTGGGTGATGGGTGATAAACTGGTGAAGAAAATTCAGGAAACAGTTTATGAAACTCCCAAATGTCTAGATTTTTCTGCAAAGTATCTACTCCATTTCACCATGAGTTAGTCCTTAGAAGTGCTGACACACTTGCAAATGATAGGAAGTGTAACTTTACCTGCATCACCCCCTCTGGACACAAGGTGTAGGTCTCTACAATGAGCAAAAGGAGAATTATACACATTACTGTAGAATTTAAATTAGCATGGAAATTAATTCATGGATACTCCCTGATTAGAGAATAGCTATTAAACCTAAAACAAATATGCATCATCTTAAACATCAGAATTCTGGAAGAGAAAACCCCAGCACCTGCACCCATAGAGAGCTGCTGGTTCTAAAAAATAAACTATTGTCCTAATTTTTCAATGCTTTCAAATTTCAAATTATATGTATTGAATTTGCTTCCTTGTAGAGAGTGTGAGAAAAGTGCTCGATAATTTGGGTACATTCAGTCAGTAAATAACTTCATCAGGCTATAGTGATGAATAACCTTTGACTAAATATTTACTGGGAAGCAGAATAGCATCGTAGCTAAGACTGAAACCTAGGCAGTCACCCTGCCTAAGCATAAATCCTGGTTCCCACTCACGCTGTGAGTCTGGGCTAATGGCCTCTCCACCTCAGTTACTGTATTTGTAAAACAGCAGTAACAGTTGTGGGTAGGCAGTGGTAACACAGTGTTACTGTGCTACTGAAGTGCCATTCCTTGTAAAGAAGTAAGAGTGGGTTCCTGGGACTCAGTGGTAGTTCTGGGGTCAGGCGGGACACTTAGGAACCTAATCGGTGTCCCTCCCCCACATGTTGCTGAAACTGTTTTGGGCACTTTCTCCCTGCAGCCTACCCCCCTCCCCCAACACCACCATCCTGCTAGGGCTGAGGGCAGCTCTTTGTCTTCTCTCTGCTAGCCAGAGGTTCCCAGTTTCTGGAATTTAGTTCATTAAGTTTCTTTGCAGCCTCAGCCATTTGATGGCATTAAAAAACAAACAAACAAACAAACAAACAAAAACCCTGTGATTTTTTCCAGTGTATCTAGCTTATTTGAGTTCTTAGAATGAAAGCAACAGACATCAACTTGGAAAGCAGAAATCTGAAGAGAGAAACTTAGAAAGTTTTCTACCTGTAGAGGTTTGAGAAACAGTTGGTAAACATTCTGTTTCCTTTTACTTTTTCTACAGTTAATATTTTTAAATTCTAGTTTGAAAGTTACTGAATTACTGGATGAGGCATGAGGCACAAATAATTTTCCTTTTAACTTACAAAGTACCAACCAGTCGTTCTCAAGGTAAATATTGTTATAGTATATGATAGGGTCTTTTTCTGGAGTATGTATTTTGTTCTATCCAATTTTTTGTCCTTGCACTAGTACCATGCTTTTTAATTCTTGGACTTTTGTAGTGTTTTAATAGCTAATAGATACCTATTCACTCTTTCTGATGAACTTCATTATACAATAATATGTTAATAAAGCATAGTTGATTTTGATAATTAATTAATTAATCTTTTATAATATCCTCTGAAAAAATCTCTAAAATGTTTCCCTAATTGGAAGGTTGGGTTTTGACCCCAAGCAAATTTCTCTTTTCTTTTCGTTATATGTTAATGTTTAATAGTATAGTGGCAAACCAGCTTTCTGGGGCTAGGAGTACGAATTATAGTAATATCTTTCTCTTTGATGTAAATATTCCCACCACACTTGATTTCAAGCTACCTTTGGGACATCAGTGGACACAGAGTTGTGAAAATATACATACAGTTGACTCTCATGAGCTGCTACAAGCTAGCACTAGTGTACCAGCTATATTGATGATAAATATTCTTTTTTTTTTTTAATTTATAATTTTTTATTTTTTATAAACATATATTTTTATCCCCAGGGGTACAGGTCTGTGAATCACCAGGTTTACACACTTCACAGCACTCACCAAAGCACATACCCTCCCCAATGTCCATATTCTTTTAAAAGAAGTAGTAGGGGGTGCCTGAGTGGCTCAGCCAGTTAAGCCTCTGCCTTTGGCACAGGTCATGATCTCAGAGTCCTGGGATTGAGCCCCACATCGGGCTCTCTTCTCAGGGGGGAGCCTGCTTCAGCATCTCTCTCTGCCTGCTGCTCTGCCTACTTGTGATCCCTCTCTCTCTCTCTCTCTGTGTCAAATAAATAAATAAATCTTAAAAAAAACAAAAGAATCACAGACCTGTACCCCTGGGGATAAAAATATATGTTTATAAAAAAAAAAAAAAAAAAAAAAAGGACCAATACCCAACTTTTGTAGCAACATGGACGGGACTGGAAGAGATTATTATGCTGAGTGAAATAAGTCAAGCAGAGAGAGTCAATTATCATATGGTTTCACTTATTTGTGGAGCATAACAAATAGCATGGAGGACATGGGGAGTTAGAGAGGAGAAGGGAGTTGGGGGAAATTGGAAGGGGAGGTGAACCATGAGAGACTATGGACTCTGAAAAACAATCTGAGGGTTTTGAAGGGGTGGGGGGTGGGAGGTTGGGGTACTAGGTGGTGGGTATTATAAAGGGCACGAATTGCATGGAGCACTGGGTGTGGTGAAAAATAATGAATACTGTTATGCTGAAAATAAAAAATAAATTTAAAAAAAATACAGAAAAAAAAAAAATAAATAAATAAATAAATAAAAGAAGTGGTAGTTTGGGGCACTTGGGTGTCTCAGTCAGCTAAGCATCCAATTCTAAATTTCAGCTCAAATCATGAACTCAGGGTTGTGAGATTGAGCCCCAAATGGGCTCCACACCAGAGGTGGAGCCTGCTTAAGATTCTCTGTCTCCTACTCCTTCTCCCTCCCTCTCTCTCTCTAAAAAAAAGGGAGGGGGTGCATGGAGAAGGTATTTGTTTTTTAAATGAGAATCTCTCACTTAAATTTTAATGGAGAAAAATTAGGCAATATGGAGTAAAATTGGTAAATTAACTTGAGAATAGTATTTTTCAATGAGAATGATCTTAGAAGATCATTTGTGCCTTTTGCATATGTCAACCTATTGTCCGATCTGTATGAGTAAATTCATGCGACATTTATTGACCTTCCATCTTCTGATAGTTAAATACTCCATATCAATCATATACAAAGAGGGTAGGTGATGATGGTTATTCTCCATGCTTTTCCCTGCAGTTAGATGTTCAGTGTGTGAGGATTGTTCTGTATATTTTATAAAGATTTTCTCTTTAGAATTGTATTGGCTTCTAGGGGGCCCCTGAGTGGTGTAGGCAATCACATGCCTGACTCCTGGTTTCAACTCAAGACATGATCTTGGGGGCTTGAGATCGAGTCCTTGCTCAGTATGGAGTCTGCTTTAGATTTTCTTTTCCCCCCTCTCTCTTAAATAAACAAATCTTTTAAAAAAAAAAGTATATTGGCTTCTAAAGTTTATCTTGGCTAAGGACTTTGACTGGGTCTCACCTCTATGCACTTTTTAGAACAATTTTTTACAAGCCTTTGAAGGACTAAATATAAACTGAAGAGATTTGCAAAGTGTCAAGACCAGGTCTTAGAATAATATTTCCTTACTCTTCAAAATGAACAGAAAGATAGAAATAAACAATATGTGTTTTTCACAAAAATATTATCCACATACTACAGGTAAGATTCTAAAATTCACAAATATAACCACATTATCCATTATAAATATAAGTATTCTACAAAGCCGCTATGAAGTTTATAAAGAAAAAAATGAATGTTTAATGTTTTCTTTTTAAAGTTAAGTCAACTTCACTAACTTCAACAAGGGTCTAATAGTAATACAATTATATAAAAAATTGTTCCTATTATGCTTTTTCAAAAATCCACAATCATGGTGTGATTCGCATGAAAGCAGGCAGCTGAATTGGACTTTCCCAGTACATATAGCTGCTCTCATGACTACAGTGAATTTGGAAGTAAGCAAAAAACCTCAGCATAACTGGGAAAAAAAGAAGTCTGATAAAACAGATTTTAATAAAGAGCAAAAAACTTTGTTAGATCATCAATTTATATTTAAAAATATTTATAATTATTCCTATTTCAACTTTATCTTATTAGTGGATAGTCCAAGAAAATGATAATTAAGCTTTCTGCATTATTTACTAATCCATTGGCTTTTAACATATATTCTTTACTTTCAAGGAAACTGGAGCATAAGTGTTATATGAGATAACCTGCATGCAGAAAAATTATTGGAATGAAATGCTTTAGTCTGCTTATAGACAGATTTAATGCTCAACGTTTTTAAAGTCTCCTTTTGAAAAGGAAGTATTTTAATTTCTAAAGCACCTGGGTGGCTCAGTCAGTTAAGCATCCAACTCTGATCTCAGCTCAGGTCTTAATCTTAGGATCATGAGTTCAAGCCCTACATCAGTGCCTGGGTGGCTCAGTTGGTTAAGCCTCTGCCTTCGGCTCAGGTCATGATCCCAGGGTCCTGGGATTGAGCCCTGCATCAGGCTCCCTGCTCAGTAGGAAATCTGCTTCTCCCTCTCCCTCTGCCTCTCCTCCCAGCTTGTGCTTTCACTCTGCTCTCTCTCTCTCAAATTAAATTAAATTAAAAATTTTTTAAAAATTCAATTAAAATTTTTTTGAATTGAATTTTTAAAAAATTAAAAATATTTTAATTTCACATTATGTATATTTATATTTACATTATTTAAACATTTTTAAATATTTCAAGGTAAGTTAATTTTGTTATTTTTTTGCATGCATACATACACACACCAATTTTCCTTGGAGACCAAATATGGTGATTTTTTTCTTTTAAGATTTTATTTATTTATTTGAGAGAGAGACAGAGACAGCAAGAGAGCACAAACAGGGAGGAGAGGGAAAAGCTGGCTCCCTAGGATCATGATCTGAGCTGAAGGCAGATGCTTAACTGACTGAGCCACCCAGGTGCCCCTGTTGTAGTGAGTTTTGTTAAAGATATCCATACTATCAGATTAAAAAGTCCTTCAATAATTAATGGATTATCTTCTAGTTTATTGCTTGAAAGACAAGAAAATTTCTGAATGGTAAATACTGGTCTGCTTCCTTATATTCTCTTTACTTTGTCTGCATTTATTTCTCATGATTAAATAATTTAAATTTAATTTTAAGCTATTTCTAAAATAGTTTCTAGAGTTTATATAGAGAGTTTTTTAAGTGAGATCAATGGGGATAGAGAACATTTTTTTATTGATTATACACAGTTTCATCTTCAAAACTGCCACAACATCACCTCTTTTTTGAAGGCTCAGCAAAAACAGCACCAAGGACATGGCATATTTACGATTCTAGCAGAAAAATAGAAAAGCACGAAAATTGTCTTTGCACTCCCAACCAGAGTTGCATAGGACAAGTGGCAATGCCAGGTTTCTTACTGTGAACTTCTTCACAGGTGAGATAAGCCAAATGCTTAATAAAAAATTGTTTAAAGCAAAGTTTAATTCATCTGCTTCCATACACGTAGCATATCTCAATCTACCTGTTGGTCATGGTTAGCCAACTGCCTTTAGGGTAGCTGCTCAGAATTCTCTTTCCAAACTTTTCTAACTTCAAGCTTATTTATTTTTTTTAAATGTAGGCTATGAAACCATTTCATAAAACAACACCATTGTCATATTCAAATTAAAGACTACTATGATTTTAATATACTTGCTGAAGTTCTTTGTACCTTTATACTCCCGAGAATTACTCACCAGGAAGTTCTCATGTAATAAGGTTTAATATAAGTTAAATATTTGTGAGCAAGTGATAAGGAAGAATATTTACTTTCTCTATATATATATTTCTCTTATATATATAAATATATAATAAAGAAATAAATTTATATATAATAGTATAAATACATTTATATAGATTTATATATAAATTTACTCATGACTGTTCAATTTTTGCTCTAGTACTTACTTAAAACTATTATAAATAAATTCCTCTTGGTGCTGTACCATCTGGTATTTAAAACCCATTTCTTCCTTACCAATGAGAATCCTTTAAAAGACTGTTACATCTTCAAACCTAATCTGTGTGGCCTGAGATGAAACATATCCCATGTACTCAGTTTTACTACATCTTTAGAGATACAAATTCCTCATAATGAAAGAATATGAAAATTATTCATAGAAAAGAAAATTTTAACTATCAAAAATAAAATACTTTTGTTTCATTCAGAAAAGACTTAGGTATCTGCCAGTGTAAGAGATCTTATTTAAGCATCCGTGTTTTCCCTAGAGCACTTGGTACAATAGTAAATCCCAAGAAGCATTTGATTAATCTGTTAATGTGCCCTACTAGAGAACGTATCTTTCTTTCTTTCTTTTCTTTTTTTACCATCTCTCACTAAAATCCCAGTGTTGAGACCATCAAAAATTCTCCATAAAAACGTGTGGCTTGATTAATAACATACCAAATTCAATTACTAGCTGAGCTTCCATGGATATTGGAGGCACAATACTATAACCATGAAGTTATCGAAGGGCCAAAAAATGTTGCTAATTGCTTTTCATGGCTTTCCCTTTATCCAGCTGAGGCAAGATGGGTTAGAGTCAGATGCCACTGAACAGATGCCACTGAAGCAGACACAAGCAGCAGCAGAGTTGAGGACAGCCATTTCCTATTCCATCTCCTCTACCATCATTCACATTGCCAAACATCAGAGGTTTATTAGCATCTTGGACCCAACCTGATCAGGTAAGCAGGTATTCCATTCCAAAAAAATTTGTTTTTTTTTTCTGTTTCTATTCCTAAGTAATTAGACCTGATTCCCGTCCTCAGCAAAGAAGTCTGCATTTCACACAAAGTCCTGCAACAAATGTATGACCCATGTAGTCAGCAATGTAAGTGGTGGCTTCTCACTTACCAGGGAGTTTCACTGGTACGCAGACCAGGGACTTACTCAGGTCAAGGAGTGGGGCATTGTGTTTCCACTGTAGTCAGGTAGGCTCACACAGTCAGCCCAGCATCCTGTGGTCCACATGTTGCTGCCATGGAAGATACAGTCCTCCCCTTTCCTCACATCTGTTATCTTGATACCTTTTGAAAAGGGGAATCAGAGGAAATAGAAGTTTTATTTTATATTTTTCAGAGAAGGGAGTCCATTCTCCTTTGGGAAAGGCAAGTGATAAAAAGCAACTTAGAAACTCAGTTCTTTGGGTCTACCATGGATTTCCAGAGCTAATCAACACTTCTGGTATGTTCACAGTATTATATAACTTTGATTCAAAAATGAGATGCTATTTAATTCCAACACACTGTTTTATAAATGCAAGGTTCTGGCCTGCATATTTTCACTGGACAAACTGAGAGAAAACACAGGATCAGTTGAGTCAAGAGTGTACATGAGGGTAGAGTAACAATGTCCAACAGATTCATCTTGCTGACCTAGCTACCTTATTTCTCATTGTTAAATTTCTAATCACTAACTTCAGTTTTGCTGATGAAATAGCAGCAGAATTGGTAAGAAAAGAAGACCAGTGTTAGGGGAACAGAAAAAAGATAACATCATTTAAATCCACACATCACTGGAGGACCACTGTGGTTCATTGCCAATAGCACAATCACCAATTCTAAGATGTTCTAGGTCCTGAGTATATAAGAAAAAAAAAAAAAAAAGAAGAAGAAGACGACGACAACTAGGAAATCTCCAGATGGCCGAACAGGGCTGAACAAACTATTTACAATGCAGCAGAGAGAGACAACAAATCGAAAACTCAAGCAAAATAAAGATATGTAAAATGAGAACTCCAACATGTCTCTAATAATCCCAAAGGGGGGGAAATGGAGAAAAGGGAATCAAGACAAGTTTTGAAGAGATAATGGATGAAAATTCTCCAGAATTGAAGTACATGAGTTTTCAGATTAATATGCCACACTACCTACAGGTATAGTACGATGGTAGCTGTGTTGGAAAGGGAAGGGGAGGGAAGGAGAGAGAAAGGGGAGGGGAAAGAAGGGTAGGGCAAGGGAGGACAGGAAGAGAAACCCCACAGCTAGGCACACTGTATTAAAAATGCAAAACACTAAAGGTAAGGAAAGGCCATCTTAAACCTATTTTTTCAGTACAAGGAAAAATGAACATAGAAGCAAGAAGATGAACATGAGAGCAACACTTAAAGGGAATAAGAGCATTAATTTATCTGGTCATGTTCTTACAAATGTGAACTGTCCCTTGCCATATTCTCAAGGCTTAGAGACCAAGAAAAATGCGAGAACGACGGCTTATGAAATAAAACCACTCCAGTCTACGGAACTCCATCATGGAGCCTAAAGCAGCATCACTGTAGACATGCAAGTTAGGACTAATGGGAGCAGGGGTCAGAGAGGAATTGAGCTTAACTTTATGCCCTAGACTCATGTAATTATATCACACCTGCTATTGCATGAGGCGATAGGATGGCCTCAAATGTGCTGTTCCTTTTCAAAGCCTTGTTCCCCCTTGTACAAGGAAAAGGATCCTTATAGTAAACAGTAATCAACAAAGTTGGAGAGTCAAGTCTGGGAAAACACCTAGGATTATGATAGTTTAAGTAAATGTATTTCACACACTTATAACATCAGACCCTACACCAGGTGCAGTAATGCCCAGAGGAGTGGTGAACCCTCTGGCAATAGAGGGAACAAGGCACTGCTCTGTAAGTTCCTCGCTCCCACCCCTGAAACTGAGGGGTCAAAAGGAGGAGCACAGGATTAGAACTGGCCATAATGATCGGCAAAATAAATGATCAGTTCCATAAGACTCAGAGCTGTTTTTTGTCAGCCCTAGTCTGTCCCCAGTGTCTAGGTGCTTAGGAAGTATTTCAGTGAATGAATTAAAGTAATCTGCAACACAAAGGAAGGTATAATGTTAATAGGCAACTTAAATCTCTCTGAAATAGGTCATACTCTCTCAAGATAAATTAAAAAAAATAAACAATCCAGACACTAATTTTCTGTGCCATCATATTTAAAAGAGGACAGGGTTATAAACATGTTAGATAATGTTAAATTCAGTTTACCAATATATGACATAATGCTTAAGGGAAAATTCTACTGCTTTCAGGCAATGCAAACACATTTAAAAAAAATACTTTATTCATTTGACAGAGAGAGAGATCACAAGTAGACAGAGAAGCAGGCAGAGAGAGAGAGAGAGAGAGAGGAAAGTAGGCTCCCCGCTGAGCAGAGAGCCCAATGCAGGGCTTGATCCCAGGACCCCAGGATCATGACCTGTGCGGAAGGCAAAGGCTTTAACCCACTGAGCCACCCAGGCACCCCCAAACAAATTTTTAAATGAAAATATTTATAAAGCACCTTTCAGTGGGTTGCATATCCTTGCCTTCACACAGAAAAGTGACAGAGCAAAGCTTATGTGGCAGATTGGGTTGTTTGAATGTACCTAGCACCCCAGCCTATCACAGGACAGTCCCTGTCTGAGTGTTGCTTCCCACCTCAGAAGTCGAAGTGGCTGGAGACACCTGAGTGGAGGCTTACAGTCCAGGCTTGACAAATTGGATATTTCCAACCAGGGCTTCAAAAGACACAGGGAGCTGAGAAACTTCTAGTGACAAAAGTCAGCAGCCGCAGTTGCTCACCAGAGAGAGACGTGGAGTCCAGAGGCAGCAGTGTTGTGAGTCCTATGCTGAACTGTCTGGCAGAGACAATACAACCCCAGCCTTGGTGACTACTAGTGGCAGTGTCGGTGGAAACCATTAAGAGTACTCAACAGTCATGACTGGCTGTGCTTCTAGCTCTTGGGCCGACCTCCAGTTGCCCATATCAATTTTCTCTTCTTAATCCCCCAACTTCCAGAATGATTATGTGGAGAACTTTCAAACAGATTCATTTTCTCTTCAAGTTAGCCAAAACCATTTTTTAAAAAATTTTATTTATTCATTTGAGAGTGAGAGAGAGAGAGCACATGAGAAAAGGAGGAGAGGCAGAGGAAGAGGGAGAAGCAGGCTCCCTGCTGAGCAGAGAGCTGACTTGGGGCTCTATCCCAAAACCCTGAGATCATGACCTGAACTGAAGGTAGTCATCTTTGGACTGAGCCACCCAGGTGCTCCAAAAAACAATTTTCTTTACATAAAACCCTGACTGATACACCTTGCCATTTGTGATACAAGTTCATATCCTCTAGTTTAATTTAATTTAGTTTAATTTAACTTATGTATTAGAGAGAGAGAGCACACATGCCTGGGGAGGGTCCGAGGGAGAGGGAGTAGCAGACTCCCCACTAACCACGGAGCCAGACTCAGGGTTCCATCCTAGGACCCCAGGATCATGACCTGAGCTGAAGGCAGACATTTAACCAACTGAGCCACCCAGGAGCCCCCACAATAATTTAAATATTATTCACAGAAAAAAACACAAAATGGGCCCATGATCCCTTAACTTCCAGGTTTGCCACTTGAACTTGGAGAAAAAAAAAATTCTGTGAATTGTGGGGTGAATTAATTAATTTGTTAAGAAGAAGTTATTCTAATTTGTCTTGGCACCACGTAAGCTGTTATCTATGCAGACAGCAGTGCAGACCGTAACAGCCGCAGATGACTCTGTATATTTCACTCAAAATCTGACTGTGCTGCATCATACAGTTCCAGACGATGCCGCATCAGACCATGCATCCTTACTACAAAGGCATGTTTCATTTTTTAACCAGGTAACTCACCTCTCGGGAGTGTGATGTTGATGATGTTTTTAATCTATACACTGATGTTACTTTCCTGTGACTCGTAAGTAGCAGCCAAGCAGGGACATGTCGATGCTAATTCATCATCTGAACATCCTTCTGGATCATACATAAACATAAAACCGACCAACTTGTGTATGCTAAATATATTTAAAGGGCTACATGACATCATCATAATTTTATTTTTTTTAAATTTTTTATTTTTTATAAACATATATTTTTACATCATCATAATTTTAGAGGAAGAAAACAAATGCTATTCCAAATGGTTTCTCTTTGTTGGAGGAGAGAAAAAATAAAAAAGAAATGATATACATAGATGTATCTCTTCTACTGCAGAAAATTTTCTAATTCTACGTATACCCAGAATTGTACTTAAATTGTCTTTCCCTCATTAATTTGGAGACTTTGTCATCTCAAGAGAAATTTAAACTTTAATAATGAAAAAATGGAATAAAAATATTCCTGATCTTAAGTGGCAGGAAGATATAACAAAAGAAATGTTTAGTCTCCAAAGGGTCCAAATGTAAAAATATTGACCATGATTCCTACTGGCAATACAGGGGGATTCTTGTCATTTAGAAGGTTTTTTGTACCACATACTATCAAGTCTGATAGTTTATTTTTTTTTAAAGATTTTATTTATTTATTTGACAGAGAGAGATCACAGTAGGAGAGAGGAAGGGAAGAGATCACAGAGAGAGAGGAAGGGAAGCAGGCCCCCTGCCGAGCAGAGAGCCTGATGCGGGACTCGATCCCAGGACCCTGAGATCATGACCCGAGCCGAAGGCAGCGGCTTAACCCACTGAGCCACCCAGGCGCCCTGACAGTTTATTTTTGAGGGGAGGGAGCAAGAGAAAATGCCATCCTTCAGTGGTCTTCTACAAACCTGGATCATGTTAAATGATGACTTCTGCTGTTTTTTTTTTTTTTCCTTTAAAGAAAAAAGTGCTTTATTACTTGTAGATTCTTAGTCCATCTTTATGAATTTGTGATTCTGGGTACTAAAAAAGAAGGGGATATGTCACCTCCTTAATTAAGAAAGAATTAACTGTTCATTGGCCCTAATACTCTCTCTAAAGAACAGATGGGCTCTCTCCTTTGACTTCTCTCTGATTACCATTCAGTGGTTATTAAACTTCTGCACAATTCCTAGTCACCCAACTGCCCTTATCTACTTATTTGGAACTATTTTAAGTTACTTATGTGTAACTATTTTACCATCACAATTTAAATAAATAATAATTTGCACACAGAAATAACTAGTATAGATCTATCTAGGAGAGAAGGGGAATATAGCTTTTATCAAAATGTTCTGAATGTACAGATGAATGTTTTCAAGTTCAACTATATCTGGTGAAGCTCATTATCTGGTTAAGTGGCTTAAAAGTTGAGAACTATAAAATATTGAGAAGATTGATATAACTTAACACATAGGATAAATATTAGTAATTAGTAATATTTAATGAGTTGAATATCAACATTAAAAATTAGTAACTTGGGGGGGGTGGAGTTATGGACATTGGGGAGGGTATGTGCTTTGATGAGTGTTGTGAAGTGTGGAAACCTGGCGATTCACAGATCTGTACCCCTGGGGATAAAAATATATGTTTATAAAAAATTTTAAAAAATTTATAACTTTATTACTATAAAAATTGCATAAAAGATATGATGTTAAGAAAAATTAAAGCCACAATAAATTTCTACAAGAATTAACATAGTTAATTTTAAATTATTATTTCTGAGACATTTGGTTGGCTCAGATCATGATCCCAGGGTCCTAGGATCGGGTCCCACATCAAGCTCCGCATGGGGCTCTCTCTGCTCAGTGGGGAGCCAGCTTTTCCCTCTCCCCCTACCCCTCTCGGGTTCTCTCTCTTCCACAGATAAATAAATCTTAAAAGAAATTATTATTTCTGTTATGTACTTGCTTCTATTATCACAAGAAATAGCAAAATAATAATTAAAAAAAACTAATGGATGTGAAAGAGATTTGGGAGCAATGTGATCCATTTAAAAAAGAAAATTTAAGTGTGATCCTTTAAAAAAATGATGAAACTAAGAAATCATCATACAAATTGAACTGCCTAGGATCACAGAAGTAGGTGGGGCAAAGTCAAACTAGGTCTGGTTACCTATAAATCAAGGGCATTTGTTCACATCACTACCTAGACTTCACCTCAGCCGTGTTTGCTCCTCAAAACACTTATATCAAGAGAATGTTACTGAAAGGAAGTAAGAGTTAATAGCAGGTTTGTTTGTTTTAAAGTATTGAAAGGAACATGTGGCATTTGGTTCCTATTTCACTGCCAAAGCCCATCTCATGGCCACCCAAACTTTAGAAGGCAGGAAGGATATCTTCCTGTGTGCCTAGAAGGAGAGAGAGAGATTTGGCGAGCAGCGTTAATGACTATATTATATATATAACAGCTATTCCCTTGAGCTTCGCAGGGAAATAGTCACTTCATTATACATTCACTGAATAATGAATATTCATGTATCCGTGAAACTATTACCAGAAGACAAAAGGCTAATGAAATTTGGTATCTGAGTATACCTATCTGCCTCATGAAATATATTACTAAGCAGATTTTTAAATGAGTAACATGGAAAACAAAACAAAATACCCTAGGATTTAAAACCAGATTTTGAAATCCCATATTGATTGGAAGACGTAATTTCTTCAAAAATACACTTGTTTACTAAGTAATGCTTGCTTTTCCCCTCAATTCAGCTTTACCCAACTTAGTAATGAAGTCAGTGCAGAAACACTAGGCTATCGGTACTTTTTTCTCCTGTTTTATTGAAAACCCATCATGGTTTGAGGGAAGTAACTGGTGAAACAATGAAATGCCCTACCTGTAGAAAAGCTCTAGCCATCTGAATGGGGAATATGAAGATTGTCACTAAAAATATGAAATGATTTTAGAGGAAAAAATGCTAGAAGCAAAATAAATTGCACCTTCATTGCTTAGAATGTATGTGCTAAAAAAAAAAAAAAAAAGAATGTATGTGCTATGTCAGCTCGTTTAAACATTTGTTGTTTTTCAGGGGCTGTGCAGCTTATATAATGTTAATATCTGAAAACAACTGCTTACACAAAGACAAATGATATTATGGATATTTTGACAATTTTAAGAATGTAATTTACCCAAGGTCTTAAAGCCAACCAACTGGGGGTATGGAGAGGGTGGTGGGGTTATGGACATTAGGGGAGATATATGCTATGGTGAGTGCTGTGAAATGTGTAAGCCTGACAATTCACAGACCTGTACCCCTGGAGCAAATAATACATTATAGGTTAATAAAAATAATTAATAAAAAATGGTCAATAAATGTATGGGGGAAAGAAAACCAACCAACTGAAGTGTGTGTGTGTGTGTGTGTGTGTGTGTGTGTGTGTGTGTGTGTATGTTAAGATTTTATTTATTTATTTGAGAAAGCACGAGAAAGTGAGTCTGAGCATGAGAGGGAGAACCTGACACCCCAAGGAGCTGGGAGCCAGATGCAGGACTCCATCTGGGGACTCCAGGATCATGACCTGAGCCGAAGGCAGTTGCTTAACCAACTGAGCTACCCAGGGGTCCCCAAGCTAAAGTTTTCATGGAGCAAGAAAAGTTTGAGTCAGAAATACTTAGGTTTACATTTGAGCTTTTCTATTATTAGCTGGGTGGCAAGTCATGTAATCTCTCTGGCCACATTTCCTTTTCTACCAACTAGGGATACTTTTATCCATATCACAGGACAGTTGAGGGGATCATTCATTCACTCACCAAATGAGATATTTAATAAGCCTCTCCTTGTGCCATGCGCTTTGCTAGATATGAGGGACAGGATGAAGCACAGAGCAGAGAAGAGAGAAGCTAAATCCATAGACTCCCCAAAGGGGTCTATTTTGATAGAGAAGTAGGGTAATCACGGTGAGAGTTACGGAGGAGTCCACTTCGGGTGGGACGATCGGAGGTCTAAGAAGCTGAGATTAGGATGATGCGGATGAGCCAAGCCTAGCCAAGAGCTTGGAGGAAAGGCCAGGGGAGCAGAGGAAAGACCAAGTGCACAGGGCTAGAAGCTGACTCAGGGAGATGGCGTAGGACCAGTGCCGCGCCGCTGGCGCCCCTCCCCTCCCCGCCTCGCCTCGCCCCGCCCCGCCCCCACCTCATCCTACCCCTGCCCTGGCCTACTCAGACTCCTGTAGTCATTCTGCTTTGCACAGAAACACCTCACTGGACATGTGCTAACAGCTGTGATGAGTTTCAATGGCAGCAAATCCAGTGAGCAAAATAGCAACCAATAAGAGCCTTTGGGGAAATTCATCGTTAGTGTTAATATAATCATTTAAGCCTAAGTGCCCGATACATTTTCAAAGAGGAGGAAAAAAGTCATCTTGAATACAGTTACTTAGGAATACATAATCTTGGAACAGGTCATCAATTCTAAAACATTCAAATAAAAAGGAGTCTGGTTCTTGCCTCTCTACAATTTAATTAGTAGGTTAATTGTCTGGATTAACTTTCCACTTTATAAAGAAACGTTCTAACAATAATATTCCTTTTAGTCAAAATAACATTCAGGTTCAGTTACTGAATCTCAGAGAGGAATAGCCAAGGCTGCTAAATTGTCCAGTATGAGCTGAACAGATACCTTGCTTATTATAAAAGTTTGCAGCTTGGTGCTCCTTCAGGTATTTGTGTATTTTACATGTATTGTTAACTTCACAGAGAAATTGCTTTGTGGAAAACAGACACTCATAGACCATCCAAATAAAATCATCTTTAGGAGGTGCAGTAACAAAGCCCCGTCACTATAGCCCATGCACCATTTTGACCAAATACTCCTGTCAGGAGCTATGCAATAGCCTTCTGATTCAACATCCATAAAGTGCAAATGTGCGAAGACAAACATGTATTCAAGACCAGTAATATCCCAACCACCATCCTGGTTTAGAGATTAGAGCAGATTCTAAGACATTGTCAGGGAAAAATGCTCCATCACTTTCGAGGCTGAAAACAGACAGATCTGGGGTACAGACAGATCTGTATCCCCTGTTATGACCCTTTGACAAAGATCTATAGGACACCAGACTGAAGTATCCAAGTATTTGTCATTAAATCATGACACTCAAATGATTGAGATGAGATAAAATATGGAACAAAAAGCACTGCATTGCTAAGCTAATTCCTATTGTTTCAAATACAATAAAAATTAAAACTTTTCTTTTACAGTTCCCCAGAAAACCATTGTTCAGAGATCTTGCCTGTATTTGGCTTGACCAGTGAATAAATAAAGCTGATAGCATCAAAATATTCTTACATTTGGATTGTTATTCCACCACGCAATGTGAATATTATATATCTTTATATATACTTATGTATGTCCATATGGCATTGAGTAGATACCTTTCAATGTACCCTGTTTAGTAAAGCTCTCAAAATAATCTTGTCAGACCTTCTTTGCTCCACTTTTGAAAGTGAAAGCTAAACATCCTTTCTTTGCAATGTAGAAAATGATTCTGGATGTGAGGAGGATGGAGAATGATTTAGGTTTTCTATCACATAAGCTTCCCATTAATTCACTAATTACCTGCTCAGTTTTTCTGCAGCTATCCTGAAACTATGTCTTCCTTCATCTTTAAACAAAATTTTTGAATAGCTTAGAAACTACGATATGGCTTTTCTCACAGTAGACCCTTCAGGTTCCAAGGACTGATACCAGTGGAAGCCTGTTTCTGCTCATTTCAGCTGTTCCCTGGCATTTGTCCAAAAGCCTAAAAAGAAAGAGGCTTCCTTTCAGTTCCATCTATCACAGCCACAGAATTATATAATAACATGTCAAAATAATGACTTGGAGGCACTGTGAAATCCTGCAATGCCTTCCAAAGCTTCCAAGAAAGATGTAAGGTTTTGTTTTGTTTTTTTTTAAACAAGTATATTTTGTAGACCAGTAATACTTTTAAAAATTGAAAATCAATATATGGTGTTATGGTTGAACATAATATTAAAAGATAGTATCAGAACATTCTTCAACTATTCAAAAGAAAGTGGCATTTTCTACACTTGCTCATTCTATCTGGGATCATTTCAGCTTTGGAAAATGGTAAGAGCCTGCTTGTAATCAGAACAAAAGGATGACTGAATGACAATTTAAGTATCTATACAAAAACAGCATTAACTGGCATGGAATTTCTCCTGTCAAAAGCTGAATCCCCTTTGCTATTAAAGCCTTCAGATGCTAACACGTGATATAAAAATTTTGCATTCTCTATTTTTAAATAGAAATTTAAATAGAAATTTTAAATAAAAATTTGTTAATTTTTTTCACAACCAAAGCCACACGTAGAGAATTTCCTGACCAAACATTAAAATGGTAACATGTCTTTTCTGAATATACATGCTTATTGCATAGAGAGTTTAGAAGACAGAGGTATGAAAGAGAAAATGAAAATCTATACCTTTACCTTCCAAAGACAACTGCTCTTCATATTCTGGTACATTTCGTTACAAGTTTTTGTTTTGAAAAAGTTTTAGACTTATGGAAAAGTTGCAAAAATAGCACGGAGGGCTACTTTATATGTTTCACACAGCTTCCCTTAATGTCCATACTTTGCTATGAATATGGTTAATAACCACAGTGCAATTACCAAAACTAAGAAGTCAACATTGGTACAAAACTACAAACTGTACTCAAATTTTTCCAGTTTTTCTATTAATGTCCTCCTGTGCTGGGATCCTCCAGGAGGCCTTCTGAAATGGCAGGCTTTGGGACAGTAGTAAGATTGGGGCATCTTTAAGGACCTTGTATTCTCTTGTCCCATAGGATGGACCATGTTTCATCCCACATGTGAAGAAGTTTGAACATCTGTGGCAACCGTGACTGCAAGGAGCCCAAGACTTTCGGATGTCTGTGAACACTCCTTCAAATCCCTGTACAACCAAATGGTTCGTTGATCCTCGAGAGTTAAATGAAAAGAATCTCAAAATTTCCTGCTCTTCTTTGGTTACCTGATCCTCTTTAATTTTAGAGCCAACTTTCCAGTTTTGAAGTTGAAAAGACTAAAGAACGTAGCCAGTTTGCAGCTTCAAAAAAATAAATGAAATGGAGAAGATAAGGCTGTCTCGAGGCAGTACAGTCATAGAGTGTCTTCCTGCTGAAATGTACAATTGCCTTTAAAAAAATTGTTAAGGGCAGATGGAAGAAGGAAAAAAAAGATAAGGATGATGCCATCTGCCCACTTTTTTTTTCTAAAGCAAGTGCTGAAGATTTCCCAAGTAAAATAAGAATATTCAATTTTACCTCCATGCAGGGATTCTTTTTTTTTTTTTTTAAGATTTTATTTATTTATTTGACAGATAGGCAGAGAGGCAGGCAGTGTTGGGGGGGTGGGGAACAGGCTCCCCACTGAGCAGAGAGCCCAACCCAGGGCTCAGTCCCAGGACCCTGTGATCATGACCTAAGCCAAAGGCAGAGGCTTAACCCACTGAGCTACCCAGGTGCCCCCCAAGCAGGGAATCTTATTTCAGTCCAGTAGGAAATGGTTTTCTACCCATGTGAAAACGCTCTTCTCAGCCAGAGATCAAAGACTGGAGCTAGAGATGTGAGCAGGGGTAGGGCAGAGAGAGCACACAGGCTGAATCAGGCAGCCAGGATTTGAATCAGCCTTCCCTCCATGACCAGCTAAGTGAATTGAAGGAAGTCACCTAATCTCGCCAGCTCTCTATTTTCCTACCTGTAAAGTAACACAGACCTCACGGGTTGTTATAAAGCTCAAATAAAACATTTGTGCCTGGTTCTAGGTTTTCTAGAAATGTTAAGTGAACCAGAAAATAACCGGTTATATGTGGTTCAACATCCTTTGCCTTTAAGGCAATGCCCGTGATTGCCCTTCATGCATGTTGGTTTTTGTTTCCTGGCTACTTGACACTAAGGTGGACATCATAACTCAGGAGAAAGGAAATTTGTCTCCTGTGGATGGCAACTCATGCCCTAGAGCTGACGCTTTACAGCCAATCGCATATGAATAGGAAGATACATTAATTTCTACAGCAAAATTATGGCCAAAGAGTAGATGTAGAGAATGTCATTCTCTAGGTGGGAAAGAATACAACCATAGCCTGATGCCTCAGATTGAGCTCTATTAAACAAACAAACAAACAAACAAACAAAACCACAACAAAGCCTGAGCCCTGGGTGTTTTATATATATAATCAATCCCTGGACTTTACTTCCAAAACTAGTAATACCCTATATGTCAATTAATTGAAGTTAAATTTAAAATATGTGACAAAAAATTAAAAAATAAAATAAATAAAAAACCAAAGTCTCTTTAGCGAGCTTTCTCAAAACTACTTTTTTTTTTTTAATTACAATTGGACTTTTTAAAAAAAATTGCAGCTGTTGAAAAGAGCTGCAAAATATATAAAGGAATTTTGTTTAAGAGAACATTTTCTTGCCCCTTTAAAAGTTAGCTGACTTCATGGAAACTTACTGTTTAATTAAAATTTTCTTAGTTAAATCTCATTAGCAACAAACCCGTATCATTAATAAAATTTCCTATTTGTTGCCTTAACTAAAATAGGATAACTATATAATTTATTATCCAGACTGAAGTGCTTTGGGGAGGAAAAGTGGGCTTCATTAATAATTATGCTGGGACCATAAAACATATTTAGAGATGGTTTTGGGAAAATGTGGACAGAGGGCTACTCTAACTTTCCAGAAAGGTCAACTCGCCTGATCCCTAATGTCTAAAAGGATTGCACAAGTGTGTGCTGTGAGAGGAAGTGCGGCTGTTCAGAAACACACTGTGATTCTTTTTCTCCTTGAACTGGAAGATTTGCATGGAATTTCTAACTGTTATTCTAAGAAAAACTCTTCAGACCAAAAATGTCCCTAGATTTCAAAGCAGGAGCAGATTTCTCATACCGATGGCCTACACTTTGATTTACTGTTTGCTAATGCATTAGAGACAGCCTGCCAATTTTGTGATGATTAGATTTGAACCTCATCATAACGGCACCCTCATCCCCTGGGAAGGGACACATTATTTTCAAAAGATCTGAGAGTACACGTTTAAAAGACAAATGTGAGCTTTCAGATCATGTGTAAAGGGAAACAGCGTGCCTATATATATATTATATTATATAGATATTTCTGTTTAAATATTACAGTGTATACAGTATATATTTGAGTCTGTTAGATTTATCAGTTAGGTACGGTGGGACTTGTCTTGATATTGTACAGTATTCCTTTTGTCAAATAATTTGCCTAATAACATAATAACATAAATATCCTCAGTAATTTTTATTATATGTAACTCACAGTTATTTAAAATGTTCTTCTAATGGCCTGTCCCCTTTTCCAGGATTCAGAAAAGGCCTATTCAAGCTTCCTATGTTCACTTTGAAAATTGACCACTTAGCTATACCTTCTAATTAGTTATATTATTGGAGACACTGAAAGATTAAAAAAAAAAGACAAAAAAAGAAACAATCACATTTAAAACCCTTGATTTATAAGTTTTTTGTCAAAAGCCACATACTATATATTGAATATACATATTGGGGATATATATATATATATATATTTCCCCAGTTTTAAAACTGGGGATACTTGTTTATCCCCAGTTGCACTTCTAAATTCAATTTTCCCTTCGTTTTTTATATGATTCATATAATCCAAGTAATATTTTTATTTTATAATCCAAGTAATATTTTTGAACTACCTTCTATGTCCTGAGCATTATTGGGGGGAGAAGACAAAGGAAATAAGACATGGGTTCAATGTCAAGGGGCTTACTACCTCATTTCTGGTCTTTAGAATGAGGTAACAGAGTAAGGAATATGAATGTGTTTCATATGTGCTCAGGATTCAGAAAAAAAAAAAAAAAAAAAAACAACCCTGCAAAATATGCAAATTCTGAGCTACTTTTGAAGTCTAGCTATTTAAAAGGTCAAAAAAAGTGTTTTCCCCTCCAGAGCTAATAGAGATGGAGGGATACCTGCCAAGCAAAGAGCTTCAATTCAACCATGTATTCATCAGCTTTTCCATATCCTGCCACTCTCCTTGGACAAGAGCAGCTACGTACTGAATGTTCTGGGGGCGGTCAGGCTGAATGAATGCATTTCCTAAAGGAGAAATCCCATTTTTCACAAATATTTAATTATTTCTTTTATTTTTTTTCCTCTGTTTAACAAAGGTCTTGATAAATGGTCTTTGCAAAACCCACCTATTTACCTCCTTCATGAATGTTAGATTATACAAAATTTCATTTCAGAGTAAAATATCTTTAATGCAAATGTTCTTGTATAATTCCAATTTTGTATAAGAGATGGGCTGTGAATTCAGATATTTCATTAACAAAGAACCACTGACTGAGCACAATTGGTAATTTATACTCTCCCTGTGAAGACAAAACGACTGGCCAAAATTCATCAATTTAATATGACTTACCTAAGGTTGATTTAAAATATCGTATATTAAATTTCCTGTAGTTCAAAGTTGAAATTCAAAGCTAAACTCTGAGAAGCTGGCCAGAACATTTAAGAACAAACTGACATTTCCAAAATTATCAGAGGCAAGGTCAGAAAGAAACAATATGAAAAATAAGCACATAAATAATTTAAATAACCCCAAAACTAAAATACAGAGAGATAGTTTGTATGAGATTTCAGTAACCGATATAAACAGACAGAAATAAGAAAATATCTCCATGAAGAGAGCATACCCTTAGGAGATTGTCTCGAGTATTATGGCTTGGGATTTTTCTGCTTCCCAGACAAAAGCAGGTCATAAATGGATCTTTATCCAAGGGGCAAAGTGGCCCAGTATCCATGTCTCCTTGCTGGTCATTCATATCCGTCAACATTATACCAGACAAATCTATGAGCTGACTTGTTATATTGACAGTCGGAGAGTGACTACCAAGTGACGGTAATTTACAAGACAGAGGGCATTCTTCAGCAGAGCTAGGACTTTCTCCAGGGAAGACAGAGCCTTCCTAAAGCTGTTCAATGTTGGGAGTCCCTTGTTACCAAATAATCACGCACTTCTCCTGTCTGAGTTTTGAACAAATTGAGAAGTGGGCTCGAGAGTCAGATAGTGATCAAACCATCTACTGAAATTTCATTAAAGCTGGATTAGAGCATTCCCTTGGACCTAAGAACAAAAATACGCCTCTAATTCTTTCTCCTCTGCACTCCCAGCTACTCACCCAGTCGGGGGCAAAGAAACTGGGCAGGAGGGCCGGCTTTCTTCTCATCAGGAAAGAGAGACATGTGAGGCTCCTAAAGTGAGCCGAGAGACAGAAAGATAAGTGACACATGAGCTGGGCACTTTGCACCTTAATTTTGCCTAACATGACCCACTGGATAGATAAATCACCTTCTTAGAGAAAAGGAGCTGTTCCTACTTCAACCTTTACAGAGGGCTGACGTCCCTGGTCAGTGGGTGGGGGAGAATGTGAGAAGGAAGGATGGTGAACTTTACATAGAGGTTGAGGGAAAAAAATGCAGAGCCTCTAAAAAAAATGCAATAAGAAACAAAAAATCTCTTCAATAGGTGGTACTTTATCTATATAAATTCTGACTACACACACACACACACACACACACTGAATTCTGGTACAAAACATTTGGTTTCTCATTATTAAATGTTTCACATGTGTGTCTTCCTTCCCTGATTATATATTATAAATACATAATTTATATATTATAGATTGTAAATATATAATTTCCAAAAGGAAGACAGTATAGTGCAGCAAAAGCATCCGGGCTTCAGGTTCCCAGAGCACTGGGTGCACATTCCAGTTCTGCCATTTGCCAGGTGTGTGAACTTGGATGAGTTATTTAACTCTGCAGAGGCAAAACCTCCTCATCTATTAAATGGGTTAACTCCTAGGACTGTTATGGGGCGTACAAGCAGTAATGTGTATAAAACATCTACTGAATGTGCATTAGTCATACTGACACTTGTATTTTTCCTCCACAGAAGGCGTTAGCTATCTCTTTTGAATTCTGTGCATTGTCCAAAGTGTCAAATGATTTAATGAATAGTGAGCTCCCTTGTCCCTGCCTGGGAGCCAATGTTGAGCAGATATACCACTTTCGCATGTATGGCTTTGAAATACTTGTATATCTTTAGTGTTTGAGTATTCTTGTCTGGTCAATTAGAAATAATCTGCTTTTCAAATCAGATATATTTTGTGAAACTATGCCAGTACATTTGCAGTTAATTGTTTCTAAGAACAATTGAAGGCTTATTACAAGGGTACAAATTTTCAGATGACTACATTCAAGAGATCTAAGGTACAACCTGGTGACTATAGTTAAGAATATTGTACTGTACCCTTGAAATTTGCTAAGCAATTAGATCTTAAGTGCTCTTCTGGTAGCTATGGCTACATTAGCTTCTTTCTGGTGGTCATTTCACAATGTGTGTACTTATCAAAACATCAAACTGTATACATTCAATATATGAAATTTTGTCAGTAAAGCTAAAAAAAATTATTAGTTGTTTAATTATGTTAGCCAATATCTATAGATTTGATGAGCCACCAAGAGGGGAAGCGGAGGTGGTGGGAGTAGTATGGAGGATATAGATTATGACTAAACTGAAAAAGATACAAATTGAATGTGTCCATTATTAAGTTAAGAAAATAGAAAGATCAAAGAAAATGGCATTTTACTGTGTCGTGTAAAGCAGACTACTCTCAAGTAATATGTTCTGGTCAGTATGTGTCAAATGAATTTCTCTAGGGAGTAAATTTTGTTGTCCTTCATGGGTAAAGGAATTCTCAGTGGAAATGCTCCTCAGCAGTCTGGTTTTTCAAATACTCATGGAATATGGTGATAATTTTGCAGAGGTTTCACAAGTAGATCTAAATATGT